>NC_090934.1:1271318125-1271621155 GCF_040938575.1 Ambystoma mexicanum
CAGCGTTGTCTTCCTATCAAGGCAGCACGTTACCCCTGAGCTATCTTCCCGGCCCCAGTATCTGCATCTCCTCTCCCTCTCTCAAATGCTCCTCCACCCAGATCCTCTTCTTTTACCACCACTCTCACTCTAATGTGTTAACGACTCTCCTCCTGTCTACTCTCTTCTTTCACTCTTCCCCACCCCCACCTTCCGTTCTCTTCCATTCAACTCTTCCACCAGCCAGAGAGGGGCTCTGAAATGATTGTTAAATACCCGGAAATCAAAGATTTCCTCTTCTCGGGACAATTAACAACCTTATCCAGCAACAACAAGTATTCATCAGTCTCAGAATGGGTAGACATTTTTTGTTAGGATCCTTCCTTCAGAAAGAGCTTTCTGTGCACAGGTGAAGCCGCTGCAGACCCTCTTAACTGTTCCAGCTTCGTCCTGTGAGGCTCATCGAAGCTTTAGCGCTTTGTAACGACTGAAACCCTTGCTACGTTCAACAGTCTCAGAAAAGACTGCATCATCTTGCTGTGGGCAATATACATAAAGATAACATGGATCTGGTAGAAATATAAGCCATAGCAAAAATAATTTGTCATGTATACTGAATGCCACATAAAACCTAACAAATGGTCGTGATGGTCATTGAATATGAAATAAATGGTCCTTTTTACTATGTGGCTGTGCCAGTCATCCAAAGGGAGATAGTGAAGGGGAAGCAGAAAAGCAGTCAAGGCGATGGGGCTGATCGGTCTAGATGGAATTTCATGTTTATCCTATTTGTCATATCGTATGTATTTTATATCATTTTATTTCGGACTTATGTTTCTTTATACCCTTGTAAACGAACCAGAGTGTGTTATGTAGTACACATGTATGAAAACAAAATATATATTGTGGATCACATCCTATTTTGTGGCTCAGGTTATTGTTTGTGGATAGGTAAGATGTGTTATCAATAACCAGATCAGCACACACCACACTCTTAATGTTGCCTGTGAATTTTGTGACAACGTCAATGGTGTATGCATGTGAATGGCGTGAGGATGGGCCTGCCTTGATCTCCTCTCACTCACCATGTTTTCTGTCAGCATCTTGAATGAGTTTCCATCAGTAGTGTCCTGTTAGTGCTCTGGGGCCCTAGGGCTCTGAACTTCCCCTAGAAGTGGCACCCCGTACAACAGAAATCACACTGTGAGGGTTCTTTCCAACTATGCCACTTCAGTGCTTTGAGACACCAGCAGTGTGGCTTTCTCCACCAATGTATTGTCAGTGATATCAGACTCCAAAGTAGTTTTTGTATCAATAGCTAAAATGGTACATTTAAAAAATGCATTTGGATTATTTGATTGTTGAATCTAAATTAGACAACTGTAAGCTTCTCCCTCCTGTAACCAATGTTACAGGAGTCCAGCAGTGCAGAAACATATCTCTGAACTTTCTTTCCTCATTTGGAGGAACCTCATTAAAATATTGATGTTAACCTTTTTTTGCATAAAAGATAACCAATTGTGACCCCCTTTAAAACATTCTCCAGGGCGAACACATCAGTTGAACGATATTACAATATCAAATCCCCCTCACTACGACTACATTGAGATCTTCCAAGAGATTTATAGAATTTTGTTTCCTTAAAATCCCTTAGATTTCAAGATTCCCAGATTTTGAGTGTCTCCTTTGCCCCTGGGTTTAGGAAGAGTGGACTAGATATGTGCAGTTGGTTTAGGATGACAAGTTGGTAAAATGTTTGAACGTTTTAGCAGTACACACATGTTCTATTTCTGTTTTGATAGAAATTACAACCATCTTTACATTCTGTGCCATAGATGAGTAATCTACAACTTATTTGAAGTGTATCTGTGTTTTTAAAACTGCCATTATTTGGCATCCTTTCTTAAAATAAATCGAACACATATGTTTATAGGGGCTTTAACGCTGTAGCACTTAGCTCTACGGCAGTTTGGATTGAGTCTGTAGCAAAGTCCCCAAGGTGTCCCCTGGTCCCCAACCCCAGATTTTGAGTGTCTCCTTTGCCCCTGGGTTTAGGAAGAGTGGACTAGATATGCGCAGTTGGTTGAGGATGACAAGTTGGTAAGAGTGGGCTCAACAGAAGCATGAGTGAGTCTTGGAAATAGACAGAGCGGAATAGATGTGTCTTCATAGTATGGTAGAACTTCGGTGTGTCAGCTTCACTGCACAATTCGGTTGCCATGGTGTTGCAGAGGGATGAGCCATGCATATGGAAGGATATGCCCAGAGGCATTTTGACCTTGTTGGGTTGTCGGTTAGCATGTTCAGGGTCAATATTGCCACATTTCTTGCTGGTTGCTAGGGCTGGAAGACCTTTCTGAGGCCTCGCGGGATTGGGGCCAGTAGTGATGGTATGAAGGGTAGTGATACATGTAGCAAAGGAAGGCAAGGAAGGAAATCACTAATGAAGGCCCATGGGTGTATCAGGCACTCAGGATGACCACACTGTGCGAAAATCACAGTAATGTAGCTTAAATGGAAACACGGCTGCGTGTCCGCCATTAAAATAATCAAGAATGTCTCCACCCCTCTCTCCCTAACCCGTGTACCCTACTTGTAACATTCTGTACCCCCATGTCCTTCTAAGTGTACCCTTAAAATTCTATCCTTCTAACCGTATCTTTGTTATTATCCTCTTTCACTGTATCCCATCCTTGTACAACACTCTGTTGCTTCACAGCTAGGGGGCGCTACATTAACCCCAGCAGATGCATACAATGCATAAAAAGAAGTAACATTGTAGCAATGAGAGTGACGGGAGGGGGCATTAAAAAAAATCATGGACATTTGGAAAAGAGCAATGATTTGCTTGATTTTAAAAATGGACTCCTCTATTCAAATTGTTTTCGTTCTTCTGGGCCCATCCAAAGTTTCGGTGCTACAAATATTGAAGATTGCTGCTAGAGTTAACCCCTTCCTTCGTGGATAATGCTCCATATTTTGCGAGTTTGAAACAAACTTTAACTGTACCTTTTGAGTGATTGTCAGGATTCAAAGGTCAATTATGGGACTGGCCGCACTAAGGTTTGTATTGAAAACAGGCAGCGGAATGCCTTAGTGGATTCGGGGTTTTATTTCTGGAGTGGAAACCCAGCCCTTTTTCATCAACATTTCCACTAAGAGTCCCATGAAAGATTTGTGGTCCTACAAAAGTGCACATTATGTCATACCTGGGCCTTCACATGTGTCTGGCATGGATGGACAACATGAATATCGCATGGGTTTGAAGGTTAGCGCCACTTCATAAGAGAGGTGGATGCCAGCAGAATTGTTTCCTTCCATTGCTGTTCTCAACTCTTTCTAAACATTTGTATTTTTAAGGCCTCTGGAATCGAGCAATGCTACCGGTGGATCGTCAGCGGAAGGATGCAAGGACATGATACGGATGGACCTGTTCGTTCACTTCTCCCTCATACCGGCAGTAAGTTACAAACCTCATCCAAGCTTGTGGGGCTTCATCTTTCCCAGTGGGTGCCCTGGGTTCTTCTTGATCAGTGCTGGGTCACACAAACACAGGTGGTAATGGCATAAGGAATGAGTATGTTTAGCTGTTTATTTATTGGTGCTTTGCATTGTGGTGTACGCAACTTGCAGTCACTTCATTTTGCAAGGATATAAAATAGAGGTTTGGGGGTGTCTGGGGTGCGGGAAGACAAAAAGAAGGAATGAACCAAAGAGGTAGGCTAATTAACAGCTAAGTGCAAGGTTGGATTCCAGGACCGATGTAGAGGTGACCAGGTAGGAGAGTGGCCATGTCCATCCTGATCAAAGACGAGGGGGAATCCACTTTACTCTGTGTCAGAGCCGGGAGGCCCACTCGAGGCTGTCTTCATGCTAGTTAAGGTTTATCTTGGATGGTAAATTAGGTTTTTTTATTCCCCAAATTCTATTTGATTAAAGGAGACACCATTTCTTTTTCTCTAAGGACGCACACTCTTTGGGAAAGCAATTTGTTGGACCATTCCTTGGCTTTAGGACATGCTATCCTGTTCACTTCCTAGTCTTCAAGTTCTCTGAAATCTTCCAGTTTGTTGATAGGTTCCATATGCAAGGGACATTTGGCTGAAATCTAGGCCGAAGCCTGGCTAGATGTCCCGGTGGCGCCCGTGAGCTCACAAGACTCATTTCTTCCATTTGGCCTTTTGCTGGTATTATATTTCAGATGCTTCATGATGACTGCAGAAATGCAACCATTTTAGTTGTTTGTTCAAATTACATGATTCCCTGCAGTTCACCGGGGACATTCCAGACTGGATATGGCATTGCTCTCTAGATCCCTCATCCCGACGGTTACCCGATGTGAGATCCTCCAGAGGTTCCTCCCCGACCACACCCCAGTTCACATTGGTCTAGAACTCGGGGCTCTGACGAGCCAACGCCGTAAACCATGGCCCTTGTTAGGAAAGATTTCGTAATTGTAGGTAATTTTCCTTCCATGTGGCAACCCCTAAACTTTTTGCTGTTGTTTTTCACCTTGTTCTTGACTTTGCCAGAGAAGTGCAGCCTTCTGCTGCACTCCTCTGGGCTTTCGCTCCTTTTCTTATGGGGAAACTGACATGCCCTTAAGACAGTCAGTACCGGGGAACGCTGTTTCCCGTAGTTTCTTTTATCATGTTGCGGCTTTAGTGCAACATGACACAAGAGGGCACTGTAAGCTAAGTTACAGCTCTCTTGGGTCTCTAGCCTTCTACAGGCCCTAGATACTCGTTTAGGATTGTATTTGATCGGTGCAAGTAATTCAGGGACGGGAATGGTGGCAGCGATCGTTTTCTTATGTTTTGAGCTCCTTTTGGCGTTCTAAGCGCGTTTCTCGCGCTTAACCCAAAATGGTGGCCTGGCTCCCAAAATGGCCAGACCACGAGGCTCCTTTGTCTTGTCCGCTGACCGTCTTGCTCCCTTCACCTTCAGGATGTGGGCTGGGATGTCTGGTCCCAATACACATCCTGGGTGCCAGAGAGTCTAGGGTGGTGTGAATGCCTGGGACCACCGTGGTCCGTGATTGGTCCACGTATGGTGTGAGTGTTGATGAGCGGATCTCCCATTGGGTCCCCTCCATTTTGGCGCGAAGGGAACCGTGGATTAGAGGGGGCTGGAAACACCACTACCATGTCGATCTCCTGAGTTCTCACGAACGAAGGAATACAGGAGCCAAGTATCCTGCAACCAAGAGGCTGGACCGAGGAATCGCTGGTGACCCGCTGAAGGACTTCTCCTCTGCACTGCTGTCGCCTTGTGAAACCCTTTTCACCTTTGATCGAACTAGAAGGCCTGTACTGGTACTTCGACCCTTTGGAATAGCGGGAACAGCTTTTCTCGGCATCTTCACCATCTCCTGCCAGTAAGCCTTCGGAAGCGTCTCTGGGCCATCCAGCTGACTGACCAGCTTACACGGGAGTCTTGCTCTGTAACCGCCGCCAGGTTGTGTAGTATTTCGAGTCCTTGTCACTCTCACACGCTTCGTACACTTGGCGTTCCCAAGTCTGAAGTGAGTAGTGTACATTTGGCTCAGATACACACGGCCGCTCCGTTGCCCTGCTGTGGTAACAAACTGTGCGGGTTTCTTCGATTGGGACGTCTTTTTTCTCAACACGACGACGAGGCGTTCCCTGCTCTTCTGAACCTGCCAGCTGCTGAAACTGACGCGAGAAGCCTGGGTCTGCTTGCATCGGGGACCGGTGAGTAGCATAGCTAGGATCTGGTCGCCCTCCTGCAGGAGCCCATTGCTTTTCCCCGCTGTGTAAAACAGCACCCTTTTCTGTACTCGCGCTCTGCTTCTGCCCACTGTGGAGGCTGCGCTTGAGTCGCGGAACTTGTTCTTCTTCTTTTGTGCTCTAAACTGAACTGCCTGATTTCCCTCGAAGAGCTTCTCCTTTTGCCCGTTGGCACCAGCGTGTGCAGGTACTTTTGAGCACAAGGCTCCACTCTTCGCAGGGCTCGGACTTCCATCTAGTTAGGTGCCTCTGAAGGTGAACTGGGTCTAAGCATTATTTCGCACTGCCTGTTTTCCCTCCCTTTTAGGTGGACTACACATTTCGTGCATATAACGCTTGAGACTTGTTGTATTTGTGTATATATTGTGTTGATATGGTATGTGTTGGTTTACTATCGTGATATTGTGATTTTCTCGCTACGGTCATTGTTTTAAAGGCCTTGAAATAAATGTGTATATATTTTTAATATAACAACTGTTTGGAGTAGTTTGTAAGTGATCTTGCTTTGTGTGCTCATTGCGGGCTTTCAGTCACCCTCACCCCTCTTGAGACCTAGTCTTGACCGCCGCGATCGCTACCTTGATTGGTCTGGCTCGTCCAGAGGTTACCCTGTTCCAAGTAATTAGGTTGGCCTTCTGAACTTCTGCGCCACCAGGACAGAGTTCAGAAATCCGTCTTAACAAATTGGTGTACAGCGGTGGGATACGACTGAAGGTATCCAGTGTTGCGCACGAACTAAGGCATTTCAGGTTATTCCAACCAGGACACGTAGTGAATTGTTGTAGTATAACTTTAAAAAGGCCATAGTCCTATCTAACAGTATGGAAACAAATACCTTGTTAACTTTAAATGCTTCCAAATCAGAAACATTGAAAAAGATGTGTGCGGAGAGAGGTGTTTCCTCTCAAGGCACGAAATTGGAAATGATCCAAAGAATCGTGGCGTGGCAAGAAGCGCAGCTTGACGCTATAACTTCTGAGGACAGTGCGGAAGGTGGTGGGGCTGCTCTCACTGGTAGAACCGACGGTTCTGCCGCTGCACTGATCCATCGCGACCACGAGGACAGGGAGGATGAGATGTCTAATGTTTCCTCTGCCAGTGCTGATGGGGAGGCTATGCTTGAATTCAAGAAGCAGGAGCTGCGGTTTAGGCAGCAGGAGCTTGAATTCAGCATAGCCAAACTAAAAATCGAACAGGCAGAAAAACAAAAAGACAGGGATCACCAGTTGGAACTGGCTAAGCTTCAGTTTGCAAATGGGTCCAAGGGTCCTGGACATGGGTCTGGGGCTTCCTCTCATCCACGGTTTCTGAAAGATCTGCTCAGTGTGTATGAAGAAAGGAATGACATTATGGACTGGCTGAATGCATTTGAGTATGCATGCGAAGTTCAACAAGTTGACAATGCTGATAAGATTGCCTGGTTACTCAGCAGACTGCCCCATTCTGGCTGTAGTGCCATTATGGAAATGTCGAAGGCTGAGCGAGCTGATTTCGCAATGTTAAAGCAAACTTGCATTTTAAAGTTTGGGAAGACTCCGGCCCAATATTTGAAACGTTTCAGAGAGTATAAGAAAAAGGAAGGTGGTACTTGGGTATCTTATGTCACTGAATCCTTGAAAAACATAACTGGCTGGGTCGAAGGTTATAAGGTTTCTACCTTCGAAGGCATGATAAATCTTGTCATGCTGGAACACATTTTTGCATCTTCTTCCCCGGAGCTTAAGCAGCATTTGGCCGATTCGAAGGAGATAGATCCTAAGAAGCTGGCCATTGCAGCCGACTTATGGGTGTCACATCGAGTGTCCCATAAGGACAAAACTCATCCTGGTAAGCAGGAGGAAGGGAAAAAGTCCAAAGATATGGAGGGTGGTGAATCTGATAAATCTTCTTCTCATAAGGGCCACAAAAAGAAAAGTAAGGGTAAGACACAAGAGAACTCACAGGGTAGTGGAGGTCAGCCTCCGAAACAGAACTTTGGTTACAATAAGCCTCCCTATGTAAACAGACCCAATGGATCTTGTTTTGCTTGTGGAGCAACTGACCACGTGAAGGGGGATCCCCGGTGTAAGGTTAGACCTTTGGGGGTCCACTCCGCTAATCTGGCCTTCTCCTCCTACAAGGAAGAAGAGATCACAGGAGCATCCTTCTCCTCAGACTCATTTCCCAGCGGGATAGAGGCTGAGGTAGTTTTAGTTTCCCTGGGTTCCTGGGAGCCTAAAGTCGCAGAGGCTTATGCTAGGATTCCGGATAATACCAAGCACTACTTTAAAGACAGTGTGCTGATCAATGGAGTAGATACTCCAGCTCTTAGGGATAGTGGGTGCAGTCGCACTGTAGTGGATTCTATCTTGGTAGACTCAGAGGAAGTTGCCAGAGCTACTCTGATGCCCACTAAGTTGGCTGACGGCCCACTCCGTATGTTCCCAGTAATACCTGTAAATCTTACTTTAAATGGTACAGCAGTCAGGATTCCAGTGAGCATTCAGAGAAACGTCCCGGGAAAGGTCTTGTTAGGTAATGATCTCAGAGCTTTAGGGCTCGTAGGAGACACTGCCGAAAGACCCTACACACGGTCTCAAGCACGGGCAGCATTGGCCAAGACCAATGTGCCGCCCCAGCCGAAGGGGAAACCCAAGGCGAAAGGAGTCGACAAGTCACGACGAGGGAAAGAGAATATTCCCCCGAGCTCGCCTACCACTGAGGTGGAGGAAGTTGGTCAATCGCCCGGGCCTGACGAGGAGGTGGCGATGCCTGAAGTATTCGACCCCAACGATCATCCTGAACTAAAAGACTTGTTAGTTGAAGGAGGTCCTGATAGGGACGAATTCAGTAAAGGCCAACGTGAGTGCCCATCTCTGGAAGGCCTAAGGAGACAGGCCTGCTCCCAGCTTGAGGGTGAACCTCCTGGGACGCATAGGATTTATTGGGAAGGTGGACTCCTGTATAGTGAGCCCACAGAGTCTACAGAAGGAGACCATAGGAGGTTGGTGGTTCCCCTTGCTGTTAGGCCCTTCCTCCTGCAGTTGACGCATGAAGTTCCCCTTGCTGGTCACCTTGGTATGAAGAGGACCAAGCAAAGGTTATCCATGCACTTCTACTGGCCCAAGATGGGGGTGCAAGTAGAAAGTCACTGCAGGAGTTGTGCCTCCTGCCAGTTGTCTGGTAAGGTTGGCGCGACAATCCAAGCTCCGTTGGTACCGCTCCCAGTTGTGGGGGTACCATTTGAAAGGGTAGGGATCGACATCGTTGGTCCCCTTGACCCGCAAACATCCTCGGGCAATAGGTTTATCCTGGTACTGGTCGACCATGCAACCAGATATCCTGAGGCCATCCCATTGAAAACTGTAACTGCCAAGTCAGTTGCAAAAGCTTTACTCGGCATATTTACTAGGGTTGGCTTCCCTAAAGAAGTTGTGTCGGATCGTGGCAGCAACTTTATGTCGAAGTATATGCAGGCTATGTGGAAAGAATGTGGGGTCACCTACAAGTTCTCTTCTGCATACCACCCCCAGACCAATGGTCTGGTGGAACGTTTCAACAGAACGTTAAAAAGCATGATTGGGGCTCTGGAGGAAACTCAGAGAAGAAAATGGGATCTTCTTTTACCATGCTTACTGTTTGCCTACCGAGAGGTACCACAGGAGGGTGTTGGCTTCAGCCCCTTCGAACTTCTGTTTCGGTCATCCCGTACGGGGACCCTTAGCCATCGTCAAAGAGGGATGGGAGATGCCCACTCCCCCTGTTACTACCAACGTAGTTGATTATGTGCTAGGGCTCAGAAAACGGATGGTACTTCTCATGGGCTTGGCTAGTGATAAATTGAAGGCAGGACAAGCGCTGGTGAAACATTGGTATGACCAGAAAGCTTCCCTCATCAACTTTACACCTGGTCAGCAAGTCCTGATCATGAATCCCATAAGGCCTCGAGCTTTACAGGACAAATGGTCAGGCCCTTACACAGTGGTGGAGCCCCTAGGTGAGGTTAACTATTTAGTGGACCTTGGAAGGCCTGGACAGGATCCAAAAGTGTTTCACGTGAATAGGCTGAAGGCTTTCGTCCCAAGAGTCGAAATCGCAGCACTGCTACTGGCTTCAGATGTTGAGGAAGAGGAGTCGGAACCTCTCCCCGACCTGTTCCAAAGCGGTCCTTCAGATAGCTCCTTTGAGGGCGTCCGAGTGGCCCCTCATCTGACTTCTGATCAGCAGGCTGAGGTGAAAAGTTTGCTTAGGCAGTTTTCCCCCCTGTTTTCACAGTCGCCTGGTTTGACACCTTGGTGCAAACATAACATTGACACAGGAGACAGTGTACCTACCAAAAGTAGGGGATACAGGATGTCAGACAAAGTACGGTCTTATATTAAGACCGAGGTCAACAAGATGTTAGACCTTGGGGTGATTGAACCCTCTAGTAGTCCTTGGTCCAGCCTTGTGGTTTTGGTTCCAAAGGCAGGCACTTCTGAATTGAGGTTCTGCATGGATTACAGGGCTCTGAATGCTGTCACCAAGACAGATGCACACCCCTTGCCTCAAACAGATGAGCTGGTGGATACTTTGGGTGCCTCCAAGTACCTCAGCACGTTTGACCTCACTGCTGGCTATTGGCAAATAGCTTTAGCAGAACATGCCAAGGAGAAGACAGCATTTTCTACTCCAGATGGCCTTTACCAATTCCGGGTAATGCCGTTCGGGTTGAAGAATGCACCTGCCACTTTCCAGAGGCTTGTGAATCATGTGTTGAATGGGTTGGACGAATTCTGTCTTGCATATCTGGAAGATATAGCAGTTTTCATTGCCACCTGGGAAGACCATGTGAAACACCTCGGGATTGTGCTCCAGGCTCTTCAGAAAGCACACCTGACCATAAAGGCTAGTAAATGCCAGATTGGACAAGGCTCAGTGGTTTACCTTGGACATGAAGTAGGTGGAGGGAGGATACAGCCTCTTCCCAGTAAAGTACAAGCAGTACAAGACTGGCCTACCCCCACTACGCAAACCCAAGTGAGAGCCTTCTTAGGACTCACGGGGTATTACCGCAATTTTGTAGCAGACTATGGCACCATAGCTGCCCCTCTGACTGCCCTCACAACTCCGAAGAAACCCAAGAAGGTAACTTGGACCGACGAGTGTGAGAAGGCCTTCAATGGCTTAAAAGACTCCTTGTGCCAGGCCCCTGTCCTCAGGGCCCCTGATTATCAAAGACCTTTTATCGTGCAGACGGACGCCTCTGACACTGGGATAGGAGCTGTACTATCACAAGTAGATGAGAAGGGTAAGGAACACCCTATTGGTTTTATTAGCCGCCAGCTTAAGGACAGAGAGCTCAGATGGTCCACGGTAGAGAAAGAATGTTTCTCTGTTGTGTGGGCCCTAAGGAAGCTGAGGCCCTACCTATATGGGACCCACTTCACTGTGCAAACTGACCATAAGCCCTTAAAGTAGCTAATGAACATGAAGGGGGAGAATCCAAAGTTGCTTAGGTGGTCCATCAGTCTACAAGGCTTCGACTTCACTATTGAGCATAGGCCAGGTGTCCAACATAGCAATGCTGATGGGTTGTCCAGAATGTTTAACCAACCTGAACAAGAGACTCATCCAGGGGTGGATTAGTTCCCCCTGTCCATAGTCTGGGAGGGGCGAGTGTTAGGAAAGATTTCGTAATTGTAGGTAATTTTCCTTCCATGTGGCAACCCCTAAACTTTTTGCTGTTGTTTTTCACCTTGTTCTTGACTTTGCCAGAGAAGTGCAGCCTTCTGCTGCACTCCTCTGGGCTTTCGCTCCTTTTCTTATGGGGAAACTGACATGCCCTTAAGACAGTCAGTACCGGGGAACGCTGTTTCCCGTAGTTTCTTTTATCATGTTGCGGCTTTAGTGCAACATGACACAAGAGGGCACTGTAAGCTAAGTTACAGCTCTCTTAGGTCTCTAGCCTTCTACAGGCCCTAGATACTCGTTTAGGATTGTATTTGATCGGTGCAAGTAATTCAGGGATGGGAATGGTGGCAGCGATCGTTTTCTTGTGTTTTGAGCTCCTTTTGGCGTTCTAAGCGCGTTTCTCGCGCTTAACCCAAAATGGTGGCCTGGCTCCCAAAATGGCCAGACCACGAGGCTCCTTTGTCCTGTCCGCTGACCGTCTTGCTCCCTTCACCTTCCCCAGGTCGAGCCGACCCGGGGCCTTCCTTATTTGGGCATGTACTTTCCCGCGAAACACGGATGCTTTCGCGGGCTTCTACATGTCTTGTGTGTGCCTCCAGGATGTGGGCTGGGATGTCTGGTCCCAATACACATCCTGGGTGCCAGAGAGTCTAGGGTGGTGTGAATGCCTGGGACCACCGTGGTCCGTGATTGGTCCACGTATGGTGTGAGTGTTGATGAGCGGATCTCCCATTGGGTCCCCTCCGTTTTGGCGCGAAGGGAACCGTGGATAAGAGGGGGCTGGAAACACCACTACCATGTCGATCTCCTGAGTTCTCACGAACGAAGGAATACAGGAGCCAAGTATCCTGCAACCAAGAGGCTGGACCGAGGAATCGCTGGTGACCCGCTGAAGGACTTCTCCTCTGCACTGCTGTCGCCTTGTGAAACCCTTTTCACCTTTGATCGAACCAGAAGGCCTGTACGGGTACTTCGACCCTTTGGAATAGCGGGAACAGCTATTCTCGGCATCTTCACCATCTCCTGCCAGTAAGCCTTCGGAAGCGTCTCTGGGCCATCCAGCTGACTGACCAGCTTACACGGGAGTCTTGCTCTGTAACCGCCGCCAGGTTGTGTAGTATTTCGAGTCCTTGTCACTCTCACACGCTTCGTACACTTGGCGTTCCCAAGTCTGAAGTGAGTAGTGTACATTTGGCTCAGATACACACGGCCGCTCTGTTGCCCTGCTGTGGTAACAAACTGTGCTGGTTTCTTCGATTGGGACGTCTTTTTTCTCAACACGACGACGAGGCGTTCCCTGCTCTTCTGAACCTGCCAGCTGCTGAAACTGACGCGGAGAAGCCTGGGTCTGCTTGCATCGGGGACCGGTGAGTAGCATAGCTAGGATCTGGTCGCCCTCCTGCAGGAGCCCATTGCTTTTCCCCGCTGTGTAAAACAGCACCCTTTTCCGTACTCGCGCTCTGCTTCTGCCCACTGTGGAGGCTGCGCTTGAGTCGCGGAACTTGTTCTTCTTCTTTTGTGCTCTAAACTGAACTGCCTGATTTCCCTCGAAGAGCTTTTCCTTTTGCCCGTTGGCACCAGCGTGTGCAGGTACTTTTGAGCACAAGGCTCCACTCTTCGCAGGGCTCGGACTTCCATCTAGTTAGGTGCCTCTGAAGGTGAACTGGGTCTAAGCATTATTTCGCACTGCCTGTTTTCCCTCCCTTTTAGGTGGACTACACATTTCGTGCATATAACGCTTGAGACTTGTTGTATTTGTATATATATTGTGTTGATATGGTATGTGTTGGTTTACTATCGTGATATTGTGATTTTCTCGCTACGGTCATTGTTTTAAAGGCCTTGAAATAAATGTGTATATATTTTTAATATAACAACTGTTTGGAGTAGTTTGTAAGTGATCTTGCTTTGTGTGCTCATTGCGGGCTTTCAGTCACCCTCACCCCTCTTGAGACCTAGTCTTGACCGCTGCGATCGCTACCTTGATTGGTCAGGCTCGTCCAGAGGTTACCCTGTTCCAAGTAATTAGGTTGGCCTTCTGAACTTCTGCGCCACCAGGACAGAGTTCAGAAATCCGTCTTAACAGCGCTTTAATGATTTCCTATTGAAGGACGCCGTGATGCGAGCGCACATTTCTTAAGCATTTGCCGGCTACCTTGCAGAGAACGACACAGGGGCCATGGATCAGCGCATAGACTGGGGTGTGGCCAAAGCGGTCCTTTGAGGTGTTATTATTAGCCGCACAGCAGTTTACACAAAAGCCCGCAAAGCTAGGGAGGGGGAGTTAGAGGAGGAGGTCCAGCAGCGGGAGGCTCACTACAAGCAAGTTAGTTTGCGCAAATCCCTTAGGTAGATTTGGGCTGCGCAGAAATTATTGCAAGCCCACCTCACAGACAAAGCGGTGCAGCCACTACGTTCGACCAATCAGTACTATTATATAAGGGGCAACAAAGCCAAGCGACTCCTACACATAGGCAGAACGAGGTACGAGGCAGGGCTGCACACTCTCGCCTCTTATCTTCACCCTGGCAATGGAGCCCTTGGTTCAACAGGTCCGGAGTAACCCACTGATCCCCGGGTGACCCTCCGGGGATTCACACACAAGCCTGCATTTTATGTCGATGACGTGTTGTGCTTCCTCTCTGATCCCCTGAAATCCCAGCCCACCGTAGCAAAGGCCCTTGACGAGTTTGGTGAGGTATCTAGCTTCAGAATCAACAAAGGTAAATCCCTGGGCCTGAACATGTTGGAATCCAGGGACACTCTGCATAGGCTCGGCTCGGTCTCGGGCTATCGCTGGGCATCTACTGAGTTGCCATACCTGGGCGTCGTACTCGCCGCTAACTTTGCCTCAATGGTGGATGCCAATCTCCCGCATTTGATAAAGGAGGCTTGAGATCAGCTGGCACGTTGGACCCACCAAGAAAACGCATGGGTGGGCCAGATCCCAGTGGGGAAGATGGCCCTGCTCCCTAAGCTCCTGTACATGTTCCAGGGGCTCCCCCTACAAATATGGGTAAGGGACCTCGAGGGACTTCAAGGGGAAAATGCCATATTTATTTTGGGGTGGTGGGGCAAACGCCTGAGTGTTCTGAAGAGAGTTTCATTGAAAGCCATGTTTGCAAGGGGTCTTGGCGTTCCGTCTCTGAGGAATTACTTTCTGGTGGCACAGATGCAGCAATCTCACTGGAAGGACGTAGAAACAGCTGGTCTATCGATTCCGTTGCATGAGTTCCTATTCTTGTCAGTGGATGCTAGGGGGTGGGGGTGAGATTTCGCCGGCCACTGCGGTCAACCCGGATCACTGAGACAAAGGGTGCCAGCTCCTGGGAATCCCGAGGGGGTGAGTCCCCTCATGCTTGTATTGCACAATCCAGATTTCTCCCTCGGGATGGTCGGGGGGGCTTTTGCAGCCTGGGATGGAGACTCCCTGCTGAGACTTCGAGACCTATTCCATGTAGAGGAGCCTCTCACCTTTGCTGATTGCAAGGCCCAATTCAATTTGCCTGAAACCAAGCGATTCAGGTATAACCCAGCTTAGGCACTGGATCACTAACCCAGTGGTCAAGAGAATGGCAACTAAAGAACCCAAGGGTATTGAGCGCGCAGCCTTAGAGGGGAGGGGCTACGGGAGGGTCTCTCACCTATACAAACTCCTGGGTAGCTCAATGGGGGGCGGGTAAGCTTCATTTATGTGATGAAGTGGGAGCAGGAGCTAGGGCGGGAAATCTCAGAGGACTCATGGACTAGGATCTGGCGGCGAACACATGCTAGCTCAGGGTACACACAGGCAAAAGAGGGGGCAATACAACTCTGCTATCAATGGTTCCTCCTGGTGAGACTCCATCCCATATCCCCAGAGCAGTCAGACTAGTGTTGGCACGGGTGTGGGGAAGTGGGTAATATGCTGCACATGTGGTGGTCCTGCCCTATCATGGCTATATTCTGGAAGGAGGTCTTAGCGCAAATGAAATAAATCACTGGGGCCCAGGTTCCCTTTGAACTTCTGGTGGTCTTGCTGGGAGACGTTCCAGAGGATGGCTCGTACCCGCTCACAGGCTCCTGGACCTCCCTAATAACCCAATTGCTCCTGGTGGCGAAAATCACTAAGGCCTGATTTTGGAAGGTCCGGGAGGGTCCCCCCATGGCCTACTGGTGGACCAAGGTGTGGGAGATGTTGGCCATGGAGAGGATAACAGGACTTATGACAAACACTATCCCCAAATACATGCGTACCTGGTCCCCATTCCTTGAACATATTAAGGGCAGGGAGGCTCACCTATTCAGACCTTGTATTAATGCGAAACCTGTGTCTTCTGTGATCAGTTGAGGGTGAAATGCCTCCAGGGAGAGGAAAACACAGAAGCAGATAGGGGACTTTAACCACAACCCCGGTCATGTTTGGCCCCGGAACTGTGAGAGATGTATTAGTGTTTTGTTTGGGGCTGACAACTGGAGCTTACAAAGTCGAAGCCCAATATTGCCTTATGCATACCTTTTGTGTCTTACCCTGTTGCATTTCTTTTATTTTAAAAAAAAAGACCACAGGGCGAACAGATTCAAAAATGTGTCACTGGATATCTACTGTTGCATCTATTGCGTTACCTTGTATAGTCATGTGACCGAAAATTAAATAAAGATTGTAAAAAAGAAAATGACATGATTCCTCCCTTAGAATGCAGCCTGACATTTTTATATAAAAGAAATAGGGCCTCATTATGAGTGTGACGGTCCGTAAACAAGGGTGTCAGTGAGCTTACCGGCACCCTTGTTTCTGGACGGCGACACTCTGACTCTGCCTGCCAGGGCCGCTGCGCCCGACGGGTCTGCAGCGCCCCTGGTATGCTGACTCATCGCAGAAGCACCGGCACTGTTAGTAACGGTGCCGCTGCTTCTGTGAACCCGTTCCCGTGGAGTCCAATGGGGACCAACATTTTCCACCACCTAGCTTCCCGTTCGGCCGGGACAGTATGTCCTAGTGGCACCGGGAAGCTAGGTGCCGCTAACATTTTACGAGTCGGCGGCAACCCGCCGGAAGCACCGGCAGGGTTACAGCCGGACTCGTAATGAGGCCCATAAACTAGAACTGATTGGCCGACAGCTAGTTTTGGTATACTGCCAAAAAATCAAAACGTGCAATGCGGGGTCAAAGATAATTGTGGTGCAGGATAAAAAAAAGGCGATAGAACAGAACATGAACACACAGTTCAGATGAAACTAAACAATGTTTTAAAATAGAACAAACATGCGCCTCCTCTGGGCACAGGGTCTGTCAATTTCCATTAGACAGTCTCTTAAAAGACTGCGCTGCTTCAGGACAAGTTAAAGACCTACCCAAGTGGTGAGACAATGTTCAGCTGGTCTGCTGAAGCTCATTTTATGTGATCGAAAAATCATCCCGGGAGGATAGCTCAGCGGCAGCGTGCGCGTCTTGGAAGCAAGCAACAGGTTCGATCCCCGGGTCCGCGCTTAGAAACCTCCGGGTGTTTAAGCGCGTTATAAATACGTAACTAAGACAAAAAAACACAATTACGCAACTAAGAAAAACAAACAATTCCTGTAACAGCGCCTCGATGCCTGCGGTCTGTGTGAGCGCTTTATAAATATAAATAAATAAATAAATAAATGGTCAAAGAGCTAATGTTAATGGGATTTCGCATTCGCATAGCGATGTGCACTGGCATACTTGATTTTATAGACACTGTTCCAAAGCTGAACTTTGCTGGGCGCAAAACCCAAAGTAAAAATGCTTTTGTGCAATGTTTTGCACAGGAGGCAATTTTATTTGATAAGAGTCGCATTAGTAAACAAAGTTTGTCATTGCTCCGGTTGCTCTGAACGTTGGTTTGTTTATGTTTGTTTATTCATTTCTAATGCGCGCCAGACCCGGGGGTATCAGGGCGCAACAGTTCCTGAAAATGCAAGGCTTAGGTTACAAAGTTACAGGAAATAACTCAATTACTTTTTTCCCAGATTAGGAAGCGCCAGGAAACGGTGCGCTGCACCTGGACCTCGTTCCCAGAAGGCATTACCATACTAGGGCAGGAGACAGGGTGACATATTATTACATTCTCCCCGAACCTAGCTCCTATAACCTAGAAGAATGACAATTATTTGTGGGTCAGGTGATGGGTGTTTAGTGCATGCAGGACGTGTGCTAAAATAGGGCAATTCTAGGCAGCGGCCTAATGCACCACCGCTGAAAGGACACTAGATGGCGCCATACTAGCCATACAATCCCTGAATATGGTTCCATTGTAAGTGAGGAGTGTCAGCAAAAGGATGCTTTCCCCATGCAGCATGCATTCTTGCACTGGCCCTGGGTGTATGCACCATTTAGCTTCAAATAACCACCATACCATACACCAGGGGTCTGCAACCTTTGGCTCACCAGATGTTTTGGACTACAACTACCATTAGCCCTAGCCAGTATAGTCAAGGTTAAGGGATCAGGTCGCACACCCCTGTGGTACACCTTGGTGGCTGGATGAATGAGGGCCAAGACGTGGTGGCTTCATTTAACTTCGGATGGCAATTTACCGGTGGCAGGTACTATGACATTATGCCAAAGAAGCGGTACTTGGAGCATGTTGAAGATTAATTAATGCAATGGTGGGTCTGCGAAAGGATGTGGTGCTTTATTTTGCTTGGGTCTTGATATTTTGGTGCTCGTTGGGCAGGCTTCTACGGGTTTATGTATGCACAGATGTTAGATCTAAAGGTTTGGAACAAAATGTGCTATTTTATCAACACAGTTTTGATTCTGAAGAGCAAGACTCCATTGAAGTATTCGAAGACATTGAGGATGACTGAGGTTGGGGGCGTTTTGAGGTGTTAAATTGACTCCTAAGGAGTTGGGCCTGACAGGTTTGGGAGGGGGGGTTGATGATCACAATGGTGATGATGCCTGGGGATCAGACGTGTCTAACAGAACTGCATGTTGTGGACTTGTGGTGATGGGAGAGTGGCATTGGGCAAATTCATCTAGAGAGTCCATGTTCCTTCCACGTGGTTCGCACGTTATTGCCCCACATAGACGGTAACATGTAGGGATTCATGTTTAACCCTGAATGCCTCTCTCCTCATACAGGTTCTCATAACACTCTTGCTGTCCTACTTGCAACGGCGAGCTAAACACCGCCACATTGATGATAACCTTCCTTTGGATCAACGTTTCGGTATAATTGAGTAAGTATCGCTGCAATGTTGTCTCTTGATTTTGTTGTTTCCCTTACTAGAATCACTCAATCCATGAGGCGCTATGTTCCGGAATATAGACTTTATATCGAAAATGGTATACCGAATCACTTATATATCTAAACATATACCTTGAAAACCCTTATATCGAATATATTTATGGTGGGGGAAGGGTTCATTTTTTTGGGAAACGGTTGGGATGGGGTTTTAGTGGTTGAAAACAGGGGTTTGGGGGGGAACCCCGAAAAATAAAATAAAAAATTCAATATTCATGTTTTTAAAAAATATGTTTCGATATATAAGTGATTCAGTATATATTACCTCGGTATAAAGACATGCGACCTTATTTTCCACAATCAAAAGAGACAAAGTTATAGATGGGTAACCACAAACCCGATTCATATACTGAAATCACGCAGCCACCTCAGATTTTTTCAACCTCTGAATCCTCCTGTCATCCCTCTCTACTATTGAATGGCGATTGAATACCTCTTGGGTCATTCATCAACCTATGCCTTAAAGCAGAGGTGGCCACTTTTCGGCAAATGTAAGTGAAGAGGACTCATGTACTAATGAGACACTCGGAAGACCGATCGAATCAAGAGTTGAGCCAACAAAGATGTGCCTGTGCGACAACTCCTGAACTGCATATCCCACTACAATTAAGAAAAATATCATCAAACACATCCTGGCTCTTGCCACCTATATCTGAATAAGGCTCAGGGGACATTGCTGTCGCATGCACTGGAGACGGGTAGAACAGACTAGGTGCAGAATCCACCAACACCTAGGAATGCTCTACTGTATATGACACACATTAGCGGTCATGCGTGCACATAAGCACATATTGAAGATGCATCTCTACTTACAGATGCCATTTGATATGATATGATAGTTTATCTATATAGCGCCTATATACAATGTGTTTCAAAGCGCTTCAAGGCAAGGGAGGGAACAAAGGAAAATACAATGGCATTCTTACAGGCCATGAACAGTAAGGATATGAAATTAACTATCGTTCTCAACCTGACGACATTTCAGATAGTGCAAGAGCTAAAACATAGATTAGGAAGGGAGGGAGAGAGTGGGAAGGAAATGGAAACAGACAAGCGACTAGCGTACTAGGCCTGACGCCATTTCAGATAGTGCAAGAGCTAAGACATAGATAATTGGGAAGATTTGGGAAGCAATGATGATCCTCTACAGCTTTGCTTGAGTAGGTGGGCTGAGAGGCATGCAGAACTTATCAGATTGCCCATTAAAAACTAAATTGCACCCCTGCTAGTAACCAGTGCCAAACAGTCTTTAGTGCTGCCATGAAAATTATGTCTGAACATAACAGAGATCTTTCCGAGCTCCAGGTTGAACAACCTGAATGCATTAAAATGAACAATCACCACATCTTGTCATATTATGGCAATACATCCTCTTTCCAGCGCCCAACAACAGGAAGTTGTAAAACCATGATTTCAGAGGATGATGACATCTTGTCCAGCTCAAATCCGGTGTAGACAAGTAGGATGGAAGTGATGGGTGGTGGTATTATCCCTGAGGTAATTGGGGGTTTTGGGGGTGGGGGGAGGTGGAGAACAAAACTCATGATGGTGATTTTGACTATTGGGATGTCTGCCTGGCATTATATTCCAGTCCAACTAGAATCCCAAGCTCTCAGTGAACAGTTGCTCTATTACAATTTTTCTGGGTTTCCAAAGAGTTGAGCCACCCCCTCACTACTCCCCACCCTTTCACAGAGGGGAGCTACTCTCTCGTTTGCTCCATCTCAGAGACGAGTTGCTCTCTCATTTGTTCCAACTGATCGCAGTAACTCTCTCAAGCTATTTCATCTTTTCCACAGAGCAGATTCACTCCATAATGTTTGTCTAACCTTCCCACAGAGCAAAGCAACTTCCTTAATTTCTCTGGCTTTCATGCTCTCTCATGGACCGTAGCAACTACCCTGATATTTTGGGATCTCCCACAGTGATGCCCCACTCCTTCCATTTTCATCAGCTGTCCTGCGGGCCCGAGTGACGCCCTCAGTTTTCTGGCTTTCTGCACGGTTTAGTCACTCACTCATTTCACCAGTTGCTCCCACAGAGAAATGCCACTCCCCCCATGTCTTGCTCTCCCACAGAGTGGAACCATTCTCTCAAATGTCTCAGCTACCTCACAGAACAAACACTGCAGTTCTTCATAAGTGTCCGTCTGAGAACAATTTCTTCTTTTTGACTGCTTCTTGAATCCCCTTTAATCCCCCCGCTGGCCAGCTACCTAAAAGAGTGAAGGATTGTGTGGAAGCGTTTGCCTCTCCAGGGTATTACCCAAATTGACCTTTTACAATTGATCATTTGTCTTATTTGACCTAATTATAGTGGTCCTAATTGATCTTCTGCACAATTGACCTTAATATTATTTTAGTTATTTTATATATGTATTGGTTTGGTTTTTGATTATAAATAATATAAGGGGATTGGGTGGGTTGCAGGGTTTTTTGGATTGGGTGGGGAGTTTCAGGGGGTTTCCCCCCACATATATGTCCTAATTGACCTTTTAAATTAGGTGAATTCTCCCGAGGTCAATTGTGAAAAGGTCAATTAGAATGCATCCCTCTCCAGAGCATCTTTTGCTGTGCACTCCAGTAATTCCCAACTGACCAGCATAAATTAAATGCAGGGAAACGAGGCCTGTGCGTCTCATCAGCCAGTCCCCCTAGTCAACTAAAGAGAGGCACATTCACAAGCTCCTGCAAAGAAAAAGTGCTGGAGGGGGAACAGGAGAGCCATGCTCATTGTCACTGGCACTGGCTTTGCTTAGGTGGGCTTGGGAGATGAGGCCGCCGAGAGGCAGCAGCATGGAAGATGCTGTGTTGCATGCATCTTGGCATGTGCTATCAGACTCCTCATCTCCACATGCAGGCCCGTGTGGGTAGTGGCAGGAACAGAGGGGACATTAAATGACCCTTCTGGTAATTGGTCCTAGGACTAATGTGCTTGCCTTGATCACCCCACAACAGTAGGCTGAGCCTAATCACCCAACTGATCAAAATCACCAGCTGCTGAAGCGCAACATCCTGCTATCCCAACCTACACCTTCCGCTTCAGTTTCCTGCGCAT
Source organism: Ambystoma mexicanum (assembly GCF_040938575.1). Lineage (NCBI taxonomy): Eukaryota > Metazoa > Chordata > Amphibia > Caudata > Ambystomatidae > Ambystoma > Ambystoma mexicanum. Next base: position 1,271,339,817 of record NC_090934.1, read on the forward strand.
TCGTTCTCGTCTTGCCTGAGCAACCCCCTCCCCCGGAATCCCGGGTCTCAATCACCTCCTCCTGATCAACAGAGACAACGTTTCTAGTTTGTCACTTAGAGTTCCCACACCCACCTCATGCAGCTCCAGCAAGTAGCCACCTCCTCCCCAAAAACGATGGCAGAAACTGCTCCCCCCCCAAATCACTGCCATGCTTTCCTCTGCCATCCTCTGTTGATGTGTAGGCTCCCATCCCTGACCTAACCCCGCCAAAGCCATGAGCTAGCCTTCATCCATTACCGCCTACACCCCTTCATCATCAGACACGATGCCCATGTCCACATCAAACACCTTCAACAAGGAGTCAAGCACCAAATTCCAGATGCATAGGATGCTGTACTGATGCTGCACCCCTGTAGCTGGCCCCCACATCCCCAGCAGTTCCCCCACCACATCCACGTTCTCATCTTCCACATTCTCTCCTAAGGACAGTGACCCAAATAAGTCTCCCTGTCCGTTTTCCTCCACGGTCGCATCACTGCGAAGACCCTGTGAAACCAACCCTACTGTGACAAGACCACACAGACCAAGAAGAATACTAACCCACGACTACATACTCAACCCGAGAAGATGGAGTAATGAGGCTCAAGACTCTGTATCCAAAAATCACTGCTAATGGATGCAAATATATCAGTAAGAAGAAGAAGAAGCGCCTCCACGGTCGCCATTACATAGACTAAAAGAAAAATGAAAGGTAAACACAACACGCCTCTACAAACAACAACGGCATAAAATCCGGCAAAGGGGTCAAACATAAAGGAAACTGGAAAAACTGAGAGATGACTAAAAGGGAAAGGGAAAAGAAGAAAACGGATCAGGAAATCAGAGGTGAGGAAACGATGAAAACAAAAGAATCCAACAGCAACATCACGCAGATACAGACACACACAGCCCAAATAGGAAAAAAGAAAACATTTCCTCCATCCCCTAGCAAAAATCAAACCCTTCCAAAAACAACTAAACATTCTAAGAAACTCTTTATCACCCTCCAAATGTGACCCATTGCCTCCACCTTCCTCAAACAGATTAACAAAAACCCTCATAGGAATAGGAGTGAGTGTTGCCTTTTATTGCAGTTCAAATGCCCTTTTGATTGGTTGGTTGCACTGTCTACATGAAGTTCTAGTCCCCAGCTTGGCACCTCAAACATTGCGAGATTTATACACTCACTTGAGATCAAAGGGCATGATTGTCCACCGGAGAGACCTATTGGTGTCTCCCGAGACTCCTTGAACTCCACCCATTTGAGGGTCCTGCTAAATGTCTTTTGGGCGACATCAAGCATGTCTAATGCTGGATATTCTTTCGACATGCGATAGATTCATCAATGGACTGACATGTTATTGTTTAACGCATAGGTCTGCAACCTTCGGGTCGCCAGATGTTTTGCACTCCAACTCCCATCAGCCCAAGTCAACATAGTCAATGGGGAGTCGTCATGGGAGCCGTAGTCTGAAATATGTGGAGAACCACAGGTTTAATATCACTGGTTTATTGTTTTGCATTTGTCAAATACAGCTGTACTTTAAATAGAGTGGTGCCATTTCCTCCATGAAAGTGCAGGCGTCTGCACCTGCAGCTCTCTGTATGTTTGGTCTATGACTCACATGATCTCTCATCATCAACTATGCTGATTAAGACTGATGGGAGTTGTAGTTCAAAACATCTGCAGAGTCAAACGTTGCAGACCCATAATGTAAGGAAACCTTTCTCCACTGCAGGCTCACACATGGTGGAGAAAGGTTTCCTTGCACAGAAGCCTGCATTTATGCACTGCAACTGCCTATCTTTGAACTTAAGAAGAGACAAAACCCATCTGAAGACATACCAGAAGAGGGACTTATCATCAAAGAAGAACTCTACAAGATCACCAGTAAATCATGAAATTCAAGAAGTTCTTAAGGAATTGGGGAAGGACCCAAGTCATCCATCAGGAAAATATGAATTGTATAGACACATTATAGATTTGACAGTACATAGAGAACCATACAGCACAAGAAGTAGCCTAGGATGTCGATATCAACAAGGCGGGAACAGACTATTATTACATTTCAGGATCAAAATACGTAATGTACACCCTGAAGAAGAGCGAGTGCTTGAAACATGTGCAGGCAGTATGATATGTTGCCACAGAAATAAACATACCTATGACTATGCAATGAAATAAAGATGATAATTTTGGAATGCATGCTGTGCAACGATTTTTAAAACATCAGCTAGTCTAGCTTGACTATAGTTAGTGCTGTAGAGTAGAGCCACTGATCCTGAGACAGAGATCAACAGGTACCGAATTTCATTGGCATAGAGAGAGATGCCGGTCAGGGAAAGGCAGTGCTGCAATAGACATAAGAATTGTGAGTACCTCAGCTCAGGGAACACTATTCTCCCCAGGATTGCTATAAACTATGTTGCCATATTTGAATTACAAGGGCCGACCACAAGAAACTATGATATGGTTCGGCCGCCTCCATGATTTGCTGGATCTCCTGAATGGTATCAAGTCATTGCATCGAATGCAATAGCATCGATTGCCAAACCAGTGGGAAAAAAGCATCGAAAGAAAGCATCAAATGCCTTTTTTTTAAGGTAAAGGGTTTAGTTGAATTAAAATGGGTTGTAAAGGTCAAAAAAGGGGTTTAGGGGGGACTGCCCCATTAAGAAAAACTTGAAAAAAATGCATTTGATCCTTTTTTTCCTCTGGTATGGCATTCAATGCTATTGCATTCGATGCAATGACTATAAACCCTCCTGACTAGATGCTTCTGGGTTGAAGGTTCTATCTATTGGTAAATGGCATTACAAGAGGGATTGTGTGTAACAAAGCTACTCTTTAATTTATAAAATGGTGCCATCTGTCAGTGCCTACATTAAAGCTGTGGTTTGATTCTTGACTTAAGAAGGTTGACTCAAGATAATGTGCATGAAAAGGTCTACAGAGCACTTGTATCTTATTTTTATGCTGTCCAACAATGTCGAACATGGAGTAAATCACGCGGATGGCAATGCCGATTAATAGGAGTTGATGGATATAGGAGAAGCAACACCTCCTTATCCCCACGACATGAACTATAACTACGAACAATGCTATGTGAACAAACATAAAAGTAGTAGGCTGTGCAGTGTTCATTATTCAAGTTATTACAAGTTTGGGTGTTTCCTCCTGAATCACTGGTCTCTCCTATTGGATGTCCAATTGACAATTTGGCGTATATCTTTCAAAATGCAGAAGGAGGACACTGAAGTCTCATTTTTAGACTTGACACATGTTGTGACCTTACATTCTCAATTTCTGCTGAGAGATCATTAGTTGATCCTTTAGTGGTCCAACCAAACACAGTGAGTATCTCATACTCTGTTTTTGTTGAGGTCCAGTATGCACGCTGATCTAGATGTTGTGTCCGCAGGCCCGCCAACTTCGGAAGCAGCTCTAGGAACCGATGGTCCTATGGAGCAGCCTGCGGTGCAGCTGCAACAACAGTGTTCCTGCTTTTCATCAAGGGGTACTCCAGTTACTTTCCTTTCACCACTCCAGTGTGGGCTAATGGTGAGTACTGTTCCAGCCGCTACTCTATGAATGCTTGAAAAACTAGGTGACCCATCTGAAGAGCAAATAGGCTTATAAAATGATCTCAGGAGGTTTATCGGGAAGGGAAATCCAATCTATTAGATGAACAGCGCAGAGAGGCCGGAAGTAATGCTGCTGTGGAGAAGGGAGGGGGCATATGACGGTGCTAAACATGTAGTGGGCTGTGCAATGTGGCCCACACACCTTCACTGAGTTTAAGATGGTCAACATAGTAGTTCATTTTTTTAGCATTTATATAGCGCTAAGAACCCTCGGATATCTGAGCGCTGCTTATTATTACCCACAGTGTGTGGTGCTCATTTATCGACCTCGGAAGGATGAAAGGCTGAGTTTGGCACTGCCGGGATTTGAACCTGCGTCAGCAGGCTCTGCACGGATGTCAAAGGGAGCACTCTACTCTACTGTAGGCTGTACTAGCTGTAGTACTAGTAGGCACAAAGCTGATGAGTGTGGGGCTACATGTGCAGCTTAAGGATGCTTGTTGAAAGATCTGCCAATTGGTTAGTTCGCGAAGAAGCAACATGACATTGCGCTGTACTTAAGAACAGAACCGCAGTGTGGAACACCTAGGAGCAAAATTACAGTGGTAAAACATTGGAGTAAAAATACAGTGGGGAGCACGCAGAAGGAAACATACAGTGAGTAGCACCTAGTATTAAAAATACAGTGGGAAAGCAAAATGATAGCTAGAAATACCTGAGAGCAAAATTACAGTGAAGGACACCTAGGCATAACATGATGTATATTAGTGAATACCTCCTGCTGAGCAGCAAACCATACTGTGGAGGTTACAGTGATTTGTTTAATGAACTCCACGTTTAAGCAATGCAGGGCTCTAGTCTTGGTTCCCTTCAGCTAAACCTTTTGTGATGCAAGTGAAACTGTTTGCTAAGAATGTCATCTGCCCAATGCCCATCAATCAGTCAGTCAGTCATGGGATTCCATAGGGTATGCCGGGAAGAGGATCCAATTGACATCAATAGAGTTTGGTGACGGTTTCCTGGGAGACTGGTTACAATGATGCTTATGGGAAGCTTTGGCTTGACAGGAGGTTGAAAATATACTTTGAGGATGCAGACATCCAAACGAGGACAGGTTCAGAGGTGTGTCCACCCCAACACTACAAACTAAACAGGGACTTGCTCTCCTATGTTTTAAATCACTCAACTGGTGGACATCAAGCTCCCCATCCCAACACTGCTCCCCATCTCCTCCATACTGCCGCGAAACTGCCATGTTTGCAATACTTCACAGTGCCTATACATACAGTCTTAACAAATTATGGTGTCCTTCTTCTAGGTTTCCAATAGTAAGCGCTTTGTTCTATTTTTAATACTTGGATACCCCCATGCATTGGAATGGCAATCATCATTTATATAGCGCCCGTTCCCCATTTGTATGGCCTCAATGACCTTTTATGGTTGGAACACCCTCGGGGACCGAAGTCCATGTATGGAAGATTTTAAGAGTTAACTTTAAGATGCGTGTTTGCATTCTACCAGCTTAGGACCTAGGAGTAATCAGCCCCGCGATCAGGCACGTGGGTGGGGGCTGTAGGTGGATTAGGATATAGTGCTCATGCAGGACACTCGATGTGTGTCCAGCTAGACCGACATTTTTCATAGGTTGTCACTGTATATTAAAGGCAGAGGTGTTGAGGCACGTCAGGGGTTTCAGTGTGGACGGCTATGCAGGTGGCTTAACTGGATTTGCATAGCCATAGCTGCATTTTATAGTGCATGGATGGGGAGTCATTCCTGCGGCCTGTGTCCAAAGACGTGGTGCGAGTTATAGATACCTGTGATGAATCCTGTAGATCCCTCACTAAACCCCTACTCTTAATATGAAGAACCTTTTTCAAGTGCCAAGGCATGTAATTACTTATTGTCAGTATGATTTGTCTAATCCACGAAATTGAACATTCTAATTTGGATAAAGCTAAGATAAAATCCTTAGATTTAACAAGGGGGGTCCTGGGAGTCCCTCTGCCAGACATTAGTCCTGGTTACGAGGGACTTACCCAGAGTCTTTAGCTCACTATCTTTCACAGAGAAGAAATATCCCAAACATATCAGTCTTTGTCCTGCCCTGGGGCAGTCCAGCACCGAAATGCGAGGCAATTCTCCTCTGAACAAGAGTACCAACAGAAACCCCAGACACGTGTTTCGGTCTGGTTGGACCTCATCAGTAGGGTGGATCTGTGCCTCTCTAAGAATAGTGAGCAAGGGGTCCACGTCTGGATTCCCCTAGTAACTTAGGGTGAGACCCAAAGTTACTTAAATATGCAGATTTAACAAGGGGGGTCCTGGGAGTCCCTCTGCCAGACATTAGTCCTGGTTACGAGGGACTTACCCAGAGTCTTTAGCTCACTATCTTTCACAGAGAAGAAATATCCCAAACATATCAGTCTTTGTCCTGCCCTGGGGCAGTCCAGCACCGAAATGCGAGGCAATTCTCCTCTGAACAAGAGTACCAACAGAAACCCCAGACACGTGTTTCGGTCTGGTTGGACCTCATCAGTAGGGTGGATCTGTGCCTCTCTAAGAATAGTGAGCAAGGGGTCCACGTCTGGATTCCCCTAGTAACTTAGGGTGAGACGTGTCTGGGGTTTCTGTTGGTACTCTTGTTCAGAGGAGAATTGCCTCGCATTTCGGTGCTGGACTGCCCCAGGGCAGGACAAAGACTGATATGTTTGGGATATTTCTTCTCTGTGAAAAGATAGTGAGCTAAAGACTCTGGGTAAGTCTCTCGTAACCAGGACTAATGTCTGGCAGAGAGACTCCCAGGACCCCCCTTGTTAAATCTGCATATTTAAGTAACTTTGGGTTTCACCCTAAGTTACTAGGGGAATCCAGACGTGGACCCCTTGCTCACTATTCTTAGAGAGGCACAGATCCACCCTACTGATGAGGTCCAACCAGACCGAAACACGTGTCTGGGGTTTCTGTTGGTACTCTTGTTCAGAGGAGAATTGCCTCGCATTTCGGTGCTGGACTGCCCCAGGGCAGGACAAAGACTGATATGTTTGGGATATTTCTTCTCTGTGAAAAGATAGTGAGCTAAAGACTCTGGGTAAGTCTCTCGTAACCAGGACTAATGTCTGGCAGAGAGACTCCCAGGACCCCCCTTGTTAAATCTGCATATTTAAGTAACTTTGGGTTTCACCCTAAGTTACTAGGGGAATCCAGACGTGGACCCCTTGCTCACTATTCTTAGAGAGGCACAGATCCACCCTACTGATGAGGTCCAACCAGACCGAAACACGTGTCTGGGGTTTCTGTTGGTACTCTTGTTCAGAGGAGAATTGCCTCGCATTTCGGTGCTGGACTGCCCCAGGGCAGGACAAAGACTGATATGTTTGGGATATTTCTTCTCTGTGAAAAGATAGTGAGCTAAAGACTCTGGGTAAGTCTCTCGTAACCAGGACTAATGTCTGGCAGAGAGACTCCCAGGACCCCCCTTGTTAAATCAAGATAAAATCCTTAAACATCTCAAGCAAAGAAAGGCCATCTGGGACTTTTAAAGTTGGAAACCATCCTAACTCCCAGAGGTCCAGTGAAATGAAATCTGTTAATAACGGCTTACATGAACTGCCTTCCCCTTTTCAAGTGAACGCTTGTTATGTTTCCTTAAATGTACTTAGAAGAAATGAACCTCAGTAGTTTAAAAGTAGAAAGTTGACCAGAAAACCCAATGTTGTTGTTAGAGACTTCAAGTCCCATAATTCCCTAAATACTGGATGAGAAAGAGGGTTCAAGAGCAATGTTGCAGGAGTGGTCAGCTTGTTAAAGCAGATGACCCACACCTGAGGGAGGCAGAGAGGCTTAAAAAGCCCCCTCAGGTGGAGGCCATTAGATCGAGATGTAGCAGTAGCAGTAGCAGCAGCAGAAAGAGAGCACGTTGTTGACCGTTCTCGCAGAAGTTGGAGGAAAGTGAGGAAGCGCCGGGACCACCGTAGAGCAGATAGCAGCTGCCGGTCCCGAGAGGGTCCTTTTCTCCCTAAATCTGAAGTGCCGAGGTTGTGCAAAAGGAAGCGCAAAGGAAGAAGGCTTTTCCCCATGTCAACTGAATTACAGTGACTGCTCAGCAGGAAGCGTGCAAGAGACTGTGGCTGGGAGATGTTGTGCAGCCAAGGGTCTCAGGAGAAAGTTGAGCTCTATGACTGCGTGTCGGAAATGAAGGCAACTTCAACGAGGAAGTGTGTCTGTTCAAAAGGAGCCAAAGCAGTGGAAGTCCTGCAGCACGCAAAGGGATCGATGACAGAAGCTGGTGAGTGTTATTGAGCATTCTAGGCAACAGTAGCGAAGGAGAATCACTAATTTATCAGTGAAATAGCTGCTAACCTGACCGTTGATTGTCAGACAATGAATGTCACAAAAGTAGCACTCGCGTATGAGGGAAATTGCTTGAATACCACTAATTGAATATTAAACTGAAGAAAGCAGCTGAAATACAAATCACGTGTGTCGAAAAAAGTGATTCTAAAGTGAAGGCTAACTGAAAGATCATTTGCAAAGCAACAGAAAAAATTGTAGCATTTTCTTGATGTGACTGAACTTTTAATTGTGAGTTACAGGGAACAACACAAGCATTGTCCAAAGCTAAGAGTGGTACAAGTATTGTCCAAAACAAAGAGTGGTGCAAGCATTGTCCAAAGTCAAGAGAGACTAACACCAAGACATGCCACTAAGGTTATGGGAACACCAGGAAGGGAAGGGGCAAATACAATGGGCCTCATTATGACCCCAGCGCTAAACCATGGTGCTATTAGCATAACTTTGAAGTTGGTATAAGAACTCATATTTCCAAAGCAAAAGGAAGACAGGTAGAATTAAATCCTCAAGAGTATTTTGGTTACTAGTGTGGCAGAAGGATAAAAGTGGCAAAGAGGCTGCCCTTCTGAAAGTTGAATGTTCAGAGGAAGCATGACTTGCTTACATGAAAGTGTTGAGTAGCACTCATGTGAATTTTCTCTTTTCTGAAAAGTTGTTGGAAGTCACAAAATTGCAAACTGCTGAAGCTGTGCTAAAACATTTGGTTGTCAGTAGATTTAGAACTTCAGAAGCGTTATTGATTGTGGAAAACTATCGGGCAGGCGAGTAGACCCGCATGGAGACCCCTTGTAGAAATTGTCCTGGTATGAGAGTGGTGGAAGTGGAAAATGCTGTGACGTTATCCTCACAAAGATAACAATTCGACGTATAGTGTTGAAAGGATAGCTGAGAAGAGCTGATATCAAGAAGCTTTGTTTCTTTAAATCTTATAATAAGCTGTGTTTCTTTTAACCTTACTAGAAGCTGTGATTCTTTGACATTTATATGTTGTCGCCAATCATTCTGACCAAGACTATCAGAGATGCTATTTGATGAACTGAACCTCATTATTCAAGGAATAATAGGAAACTTGCTTTTGTTAAAGATTGGATTGATAGAACTTGCTTTTGGCAATCTGAAGGTACAAATAACTGTTTTGGAACGGTGTTGCAAACCCAGATTTCCTTGTTTCTTTCTGTTGAACATTCAAGCTGAATCCAACTTGAGACCTGGAGAAGGGGAGTTCACCCATGTCATAAAAAGAGACTGTGAACACATTATCAATGCAATTAGTGTTGTTGTGAATTGCCAAATATTTTCTTGTGCATTTTATGTACAAGTGTGAGGGCCAGATATTTTTTGTTAAGAGTGTTTCCTTTAGTTTATTTTAGGAAGAGAAATCCTTGTCAAGGTAGGGGTAGTGAGTATTTATTGAATCTTATGATTTAATAAAATGCCATATTTTTAGAAATCATCTGAAAGTTGTCTGCCTCACATTTCTGATCCCTCACATACCTACAATTCTGATGGAGTTCATCTTCGATGTTGCTTTCTTAGGTCGAAAGCGATTGGCTGGTATCGCTAGCTAGGGACTCCGTACACTTGAGAGTCTGAGCAGTGGGAGGAACACCCAAGTCTGAGGAACCACAGCAGAAGGAGAACCACCCAGACCCGAGACACTAGAGCAGTGGGGGGGAAACGCCCAAATACGAGAAAGAGCAGTATATGGCAGCATGGCCAAATATGAGATGCAACATTATATGGCAGGCAACCCAGAGTTGAGACAATTGAGCAGTGGGAGAAATACCCAAGTTTGAGACACATCATTGGATGGAAAGAAGCCTAAAACATGAGGTACAGCAGCAAATGGTGAATCATCCGGACTTGAGACCCTTGAGCAGTGGGAGAAACACCTAGATCCGAGATTCAACAATATATGGTGGTACACCTACTTTGATTATCAAAAGCACATGCCAAAACGCCTATATTTGGGACACCTATGCAGTGGAAGAAAACGCCTAACCCTGAGACCTAGCAGTACATTCAGAAACACATCAACTTGGGATACTTAAGTAGTGGAAGATAAGCCTATATTTGAGCCCCAACACCACATGTAGAAACAACAAACTTTGGACACCTGAGCAGTGGGGGAATGCCCAAAGCTGAGACTCAACTGTACGTGGTGGCGCCCCTGACATAGGAACAACTGAGCAGTGGAAGACATGCCCAAATCTGGGACACCTAAGCAGTGGGAAAAAATGCCTAAACCTGAGGCTCAACAGTACATGATGGAACACCCGACAATGGGACACCTGAGCAGTGGGAGAAATGCCCAAATATGGGGTACGAAAGCAGTGGGAGAAAACACCTACATTTGTGGCTCAACAGTACATGGTGGAACACCTGATATTGGGATGCCTGAGCAGTGGGAGAAACACCTACATTTTGGAATCAACATTACAAGGCTGAAACCTTCATTTGAGATACATGCTCTGAAACTAATTACTAGCTGACTAACAAGGGTGTGCTATGTTAAGTAGGGTAATAAGAGTGGTGGAGATTTACTGGAATACAGTAACTGCTGTACTCCGCACCCAGACCACACTTACCTTATCAGTCACTGCTGGTTGACAGCGGCAGGCTTCACAGGCAAACACAGGCAAACACAGGCTGGAGCTACTTCTTTGGAAGCTGCCATGTGCCTCTGGCCCTTAGCCAAGGGCTTCCCTGGCAGAGGCTGCCCTGGGGAACACTGTTAAGAGGCTGCTCCCTCTGAGGAGGACACAATCGGGGTAAGGGGAGGCGGGCAGGGGCACTCGGGAGAGGGGGATGTGTATCGGTTGGGGGAGCCAAGTGTGAAAGATAGCAAGGAAAATGAAAGCAAAAAGCATGAGAAAACATGGAAAAGAAAAGCAAAGTTAAGGAAAGAGCATAAGAAAGCATGGAAAAAGAGCATGCAAGAGAGAGGGAGAGAGAGAGAAAAGGGGGACAAAGGCCTGAATGGATGGGGGAGCACTCACCTGAGGCAGGCCCAGGGACGGAGCAGCAGTACCCGCTTTCACGGGCCTGCTGCGGTGATATTCAATGATAAACATTGCACCTATTTAACATTGCACAAGAGAAAGATGTTTGTTCCATTAACCATATGTTAGACAACACACACACTTATTAGATCTTCATGTAACAGCCATATTCAATAACAATCCAACACAATTTCTGCTTCCAATATTCCTCTTACACAATTGGCAAAACACTAAAGCATAATACAAGTGCACAACATCAAAAAATAACTTAAAACAAATTAGGAATGCAGAGACAAGTAAACGGAAAAACTCAACAGATGCTCAAGGTGCATTTCCACTCCTCGAGCCTTCCTGGACAGGAGAAATGGGCACCCGTTCTTTGATGCCACAGAGAAATGGCACGCATTCCTGAATGCCACCTAATTTGAGAAAACATGCCCAACTAGAAACAATCTACAACCGTAGAAGAAAGACTAATGCAGAAGGGTCCCGATAGACTATAGCGCAACAAACCTCGATGCATAGAAACAGGTAGGGCCATCACATCCTTACTGATAGGAAGAAAGTACTGGATGGCTTAGTGACGTTTCCAATTAGTCATCAATGACCAAAGCAAAGGCATACTAAGCAGAAGATATCTTGGAACGTGATCTCACATCTACCGTCCAATGCAAGATCCACGGCACAACCACTCAGGTGCCAAAAATTCCAAATCCCATGCAACACTGGCCCATGATCAGCATGGACATCTCTGGAACCCATAGACCAGCACACAGGAACTAGCCAAACGCCACCATTGGGGCGCCCCTAACCTAGTGGGTTGCCAGAGTAGCTGTGGCATTACATGGGGCAAAATGACAGTGAAACAAAAAACTTGATCAGGGTGAAATAAAAGGAAGAGGCAGACACTTTCAAAAGCCCATCTGAAAGAATGTATGGTTAAAAATTCAAAGCAGGCTTGGCAAACTATCTTCATCATCCAGAGATGCCTACGGGGCAACAGAAATTATGGTTGGAAGACAATGTGTGGGCCTGTGGCGTTTAAAATCAGTCACAGACTATGAACCCCCAGCAGAAATGCTCCACTAACCATTTTGGAAATCATAAAACTGTGTACTAAGATCAAAGGGTATCAGGTAATATCACCCCAACCAATAACATCGCCATACATATGGTCGTCGGGAATGGCCATAGGCAATATTATTAGTGGGGATAATTTTTGGGGTAAATGGGAGCGGGGTTGCGGGGTGTCCCCTGCTCCCTTTAAAATAATATGGAAGTTGCAGAGGGGTCCCCTGCAGGTTCAATGGGTTATAATCGCCACAAAAATGTGGCGCCATTCTTGTATGGCGATATTAACACATGGAACTGATTAAAGCCATTGACCTTCCAAGCATGATGGATAGGAAGATTGCAACGAGGAAGAAATGGTCGAATTTGACTTTGTCGAATTTGCTTAACGAATTTGGCTGCAAATATATGTCGGGCGGTGGGTAATCGTGATAATAAATGTAAGGGGGATCGTGACCTGCAGGGGGTCTCTGCCACGCATCTATATGCGGCCAAATCGAATTAGAGAAAAATAAAAACGATGAAATCGGAATCAACAATATCTTTTTGATGTAATCACATAGATAGAACCAAAGCATGATACTCCGTAGCCAATCAGCGCTGCTTTGGAATGGGAAATATAGTTCAACTGTCCCAAAAATACAGCCGTGCCCCAGTAAAGAGCAATATCTATTTAGTTAAGTTAAGCTTTTGGTTTTGAATTGGTTTGAGATGATAGCAACAGTCCTGACCAAATGCTTATCTCACAGCATACCTTTTATTTGCAGAAATAATGTCTGAACTCTATGGTAAAAGAATTGGGTTATCAAACCGTTCCTTTACCTTTTCAAGTCTAACTGGCTTCAGAGACCAAATGGAAGGGGGTTCCAGAGTGATGAACCTCGTGAAAGAAGGGTTTCCCCCCACAAAAACGTTAGTATGTTATAGAATGTGCTGCACCTCTGTTTGGGGGAGTCTATACTTAAGTGTCCGTCTGGGCACGATATTAGGGGATGTTATGAATTCATTTGATGTGTGTTTTTTCCATTGATAATAAGCAAAGGGCTTTCTTTCATTTTGGGTCTTTCATTTCAGTTTTTGTATACCTCCTTTCTGCGCTGGAGGCCGGGGTCGATTATTATCCATTCTTCGCCTGCCTGTCAACAAGGCACAAGATCATTGGTTCGGTGCTTGGCTTCTGCTACGCCCTCAGTTGGTGAGTAGGACTTTGTTTTTAATCAAAGGACCTGCATTTTACCCAATGGAATTTTGAACTTGGAGGGTGAAGTTAGGAATCAGGATGATGAAAGACAGGAACCGAGTGGCTTAATTGTGGAATACTCCAGTGGAACTATCCCCCCCAGGAAGCAGCTTCAGGTGCTAGCAATAGCTGTGTTAGGTGTGTGCCCACCATTAACTTATGCTACGAACCAGTAGGTCACTGGATGTACGCCGACTCAGGTTAGAAATGGCAACAACTCATACAGAATTTTAAAAAGTATTGTGCTCAATTTACTTAAATATCAAGAAAGCATAACATTTCAAATTTGAAATGGCAGAAAAAAGAAATATGTTTTTTTAAAAGCAGCCAGAGATTTTTTGGGTAAGGATTAGGTGGGGGCAAAAGTGGACGGTTTGACCTTCTTTTTTTAAGAAGTCAGTTTTAAAAGGTTCTGAAACAGTTGAGGTACGTAGCATAGGGAACCATTGTACGTTTGTGCCAATTATTTGGCAATGTGGTTTTTTACACTATTTAATTTTGTGTTCTATGTTATTACAACAAGTCTTTTTTTCGATGGGTATTTTACCAAAACGTTTTCTTTTGAAGAAAAAAACTCACCAAACTTTTTTGGGTGTGATTTTGGGGGTGTCCCCCCCATTATTCCCTACCCCTGTACCGCTTACATAACCGTACCCACTACCCCATATATTTTTGATGAGTTCTTTCAACAACAAAAAATCAGTTAAAAAACCATTGAAAAAAGACTGTCGATGTAACAACGTTGTACCTATAATTTCGATGATATTGTATTTATACATGGATATGCTACCTCTTGGGGTTCAACTGTCTTCATGCCAGATTTACACATTCTACCTTTTTTTATTTCAAGGTTTTGACATTCAACAGTTAGAAACTATTGGCTAGTGAAGGGGGGAATTTCAGCACACCCCCCCCTGTTTGAACTTCCTGCAGGCCTTGTCATGGAGCGTCTCGCGACCTACACATTTTCATGCAGAGTTGGAAGTCCATGTGCTAAACCACTGTTACTCGCCTCAGAGGAGAAATGATTTAAGTCTGTGAACGTTCTCCTGGGACGGTGACACTCATGTCAAGGGCATGCGCCCACATGTGCCATCAAATGGCCTGTCATCTGCTTCCACCTGGAAACTAATGTATTGTACTTAATTAACTGAATTTTGAACAGCGCCTTTATGACCTGTCTAGGTCTACTTTAGTGAGCTACACAACTGCAAATACAAAATGATGAAGCACAGATAAAGCAGACAATATTTTTTTGCGCGGTCCTTGAAAGGTGTGCATGGATGTCTTAGGAAAATGGGTATGGGAGGCGGGCATAGATGGTGTATGCGTCCCTTTTTTCCATAGTTCCTTTGGATTGGGGTGGGGGTTGGGTGGGATCCCCTTTAAATCAAATGTTTACCCTCTGTTGGCTGTTCTGACCCTGGTGGGCTACATTGTTCTCCAGATGGATTCCGCAGCCTATGGGTGCCGTAGAGTAGGTTTCCATGGGAAACATTCTTGTTATAATTTCCTTGTTATAATTTCCTTGTGCATCACTCTGCCTGGTGATCATGTTGAACTTGAGCATCCATTGGACCAAGAGACGCAGGGGCAACATGTTTTTTTTTTTCAGCAGGTGAGTTTAAACATGCAACTCAATGTTTCAGTTGCAACCTGGGTGGATGCAGCTGTCAATCAGGTTGCTCCAAATCCGGGCTATTTGAATGGCCCAAGCTGGGGTTCAGAGCAAGCTGCACGCAGCTCACACTTGCCCTCATTTTTGCGTTGACTGCCCACACTGCACATGTCTGCACCCCTCCTTGCCCTGCCCCTCCCGCCAGTCGTGCGAACACGCTGGCAGGGATGTCATTTGATGGTCGCCAGGGGTCACAGCCAAGACCCCTGGGGTCACCCTTGCTACCCCTGCAGGAGGCCCGGCTCCAGGAATTTTCATCTGGGTGGGCCAGGGTTCTGACCAAGGGGGCCCACATTTCATTGGGTGTGGGTCTAGGAGTACCCTAATAAAGGTGCTGGCGTGAATCCAGATTTCCCATTTGCACTGCTCTATAAAAAAACAGTAGATAGCAAAAGAGAAGCAAGGCAAATAGTGTTGCAACTTCAATCTACCTATCTTCCCTTCCCATCTGCTCTCCCCTTTCTGTTATATCCTCCTTCACCTTTCACCGTCCAGACACGTTCCTACAGCTGCCTAACCACCGTTCCCATTTACCTACCCTTCCACCTATTCACAATAGCACCCAGCACACCTTTCCTGGCCTGGCTTGGGAGAATTGAGGGTGATGCCTCCTCATCTTCCTCTGAGAGGCTGAGCAGTGACGCCCCCAGTCTTTGTACCATCTCAGATGGTGTCTGCCCAACAAAACCTTCCTGAGCACTGTGGCTACTCCCAGCAGACCCCGGAGGAGATGCTTGTGCTCCCTCCATCTTGATGTTAAAGATATACCCCCCTAAACCGCAGAATACTGAAGCAAGGAATAGGAGATTTTATTTCCTACAAAATTACATTTTTATTTCAAACTAATTTTTATTTTCAAGAACAGAACATACCATGCCCAATCAATACAGGTAGCCTTGTTGATTTTAACAATATTTAGAGCGCAAAAACATATCCTCCAATAGCATACACATGTATACAATCCTCCCTTCACCCACCCAGTCCACAAACCGCCCCCTCCTTTCCAACTGATCCCCTACAGTAGTCCCATTCTGAATGTTTCCCATCAATGGTTCATGTCCAAAATTATTACATTTTAAACACAAAATGTTAGATTTTGTTGCATTTTTTCAAACATTTTAATTGAGTTGAGAGTGCAAGACAGTGCTAGGGCTGCATCAGGAGGCAGACGGTGCTGGTTGAGGGGTTTCCGGCATCCTGGTATCGCTCCTGGTGGGGCGTGGCATGAAGGAGAGGGCCTTGCTCCCCTGCCATGGCCCTGTACATCATTGTCTGGTACATAATGTTTACACACTGGTTATAATATACGTGTGTGTGGGGGGGGGGGGGGGGGGGGGGGGGGGGGGGTGTGTGTGTGTGTGTGTGTGTGTGTGTGTGTGTGTGTGTGTGTGTGTGTGTGTGTGTGTGTGTGTGTGTGTGTGTGTGTGTGTGTGTGTGTGTGTGTGTGTGTGTGTGTGTGTGTGTGTGTGTGTGTGTGTGTGTGTGTGTGTGTGTGTGTGTGTGTGTGTGTGTGTGTGTGTGTGTGTGTGTGTGTGTGTGTGTGTGTGTGTGTGTGTGTGTGTGTGTGTGTGTGCGCGCGCGCGCACGCTAATGCCTGTTCTGCCCATTCATTAAACCATGAGTGAGGCTTTTGGGAATAGCTTATAATGCGAACTGAATCACTTCAAGGGGCACCTCATTTTAACAAGCAAGCCAGTTAAGTGGTAAAGCCATAATTTCAGACTAGCCTGAAATTTAGATACTACATATCTTCTGAGCTCAAGTTGGTACAAATATATGTTGAATGTTAGCTTTGAATACCTAAAATAATGCTCAATTATATACAGATTACTTTAAAAAATGCACAAGTCACATGAGAAAACAACCTGACAATGTATTCATCATTGTAGAAACATGTTGATGAAAAGATTAAGGGGGGCATTTTGTTTTGAATTATAAACTGCATAGAGCAGAATTCTCCTGTTTGCACTTTTTTGCAAAATGGGCCATTCATTAATTTTAATTGTTTCCACCAAGTACTGGAAAAGTAAAGAGTAAAACTCAGGCGAAAATCGCCTTTGCTCTTTACTTTACCACTATTTGTCTGGAAAAGTGTAAATCACTTCCACAATACACGATTGTGGGAGCCATCCACAATGGATTCCTTTTGACTCTGTCCACTTTTGCCTGGTGTAAAAGTCGGGCAGATCCCATAGGAATCCATTGGTTTTCTGGCAACATAAAAATATATGCTGGTGGAATACCAATCAGATTTGGCAGGGGGACCTTGTTAAGTTTGATCTATTCTCCAACTTCGCCTATCAAATCATACAAAATCTTACAGCTTATAAAAAGTGGAGCTAAATGCATTTAGTGCCACTTCTTCCACTCCGCTTGACCTGGAAAACAATCCCCTATGACTGTAGCTTTATTTTCCCCATCCTGAATGGAAGCCTATAAGCTCCAGCATAGAAATTAATGAGAACTTACAAAAAGTCTGATACAGCCACAAAGTGAAATGAAATGCATGACAAGGTTATTGTTTCACACGGCTTGTTCTGTATCCCCTTAATTACTAATCACCCAAACAGCTTCTTAAAACCCTATATAATTTTTTTTGTTTAATGTGCCAGAGCAATGGTCCATGCCTTTTTACCTTTTTTCATCTTTAATTTATTTCTAAAGCGCTAGGACAGTGGCCCCGAAGGCATAAGAGCGCTGACATTACATACAATAAAAACATAGAGCTCAGAGAGACCTCAGGAGAAACCTGAGGGAACCTAGTGGAGGCCAAGGATCAATTTACTTGAAAAGAAAGGTGTTCAGGACACGTTTGAACCTGGGAAGACTGGCACACAGCCTCAAATCAGGCAGAAGAGCATTCCACAAGTGAGGAATTGCGGCTGGGAAGCATCCATTTTGCACCTGTACCAGCTTGGCCTTTGGGGTGAAAAGCAACCCAGTGTTATTGGATCTTAGATTACGCCTGTTAGATAGCCACTTCAAATGTGCTGCCATATAAGAAGGGCTTAGTCCATACATGCAAGCATGTGCAATGCAAAGGGTATGTAACTTGATTCTCTTTCTAATGGGGAGCCAATGTAATGCTCTGCGTGCTGTTGAAATATGATCTGTCTTACGCATACCAATAACGACCCTCACTGTGTTGTTCTGCACAACTTGCAGACAATTGAATTCTCCTTTGCCTACCCCAAGTAGACTGTTGGCACAGAAGTCCGTGCAGCTCCCAATGATCGCCCTGGATAGGGTGGCACAACTTGAGGCCTCAAATAATGGTCTGGTTTGTGCCAAAAGTGTAATGTAGTATGTTGAGTTAGACACTAGGCCACTGATATGGGACCTCATTGAGAACTACTGGTCAATTGTGATGCCCAAGGTTTTTACTTTTTTCAAAGTGGGGAGCCGACTGTCTACAATTTGAAAGAATCAATAGGACTGATCAAGCTGGCGCCACTTGGGGCCGGTGCCCAGGATAATATTCTCAGTTTTTCAGTTATTCAGGGCTAGGCCATTATACAGCATCAGCTAGATTTTAGCCGTATGTGGCATTAATGACCTCAGTGTCTTTGGCGTGGTCATCTGATAAAGGGAAAAGGCACAGTATCATCAGCATATCAAAGCACGTCCTGTTGTAAATAATCTGCCTCTGAGGCACGTTAAAAAGAAACAATCTCAATGGTAGGGCCTGTTCAGCCATGCTATTTGCATTTAAGGGGAGAGGGTAGAACAGGGGGTGGGGGGCATTGGCATTTTAACCTTGTCCAGATGTTAACCTTTTATACTTTGCCCGCAACATTATAGAAAACGCTCTTCTTTTATGTTATTTTACGGGTGTTCATGTTTCATTTCCGGCACGGCATAAACACCTAGCACCCAGGATTTACATCATGCTTTCCAAACAAATCCCACAACAAGCATTACATATTCTGTTTGCATACAAATTCTGTAAAGTTACTCAAACAGAATGAGGTTATGAAGTCAGTACCTATCAGTTTGAATCACGAAACGTTCTGGCAGAATAGACTAGGCTTCCAAACAAAGATACATTCTATTTAAGTCGCAGCCCCACTGGTAAGTATGTATGAGAAAATCTGAAACTGGTCAATAATTGCCAACCTAGCCTTATCATGTTCAGGTAGGGCCTTGATGGACCAGCACAGTGAGGTGCAGCTTGATTCCATAGGCATAGCAAGCAAGACACCCACATCTGGGCATATACACATTCACTTAGGGAAACAAACGGAAGCCAACATGCATTGGCAAAGCCAACAGCCTTGGATTTTGATTAGGCATGGATAGGCATTTGCCAGGCACTGCCATAAGGTTACCACATGCGGGTGCCAAATGGCCATAAATGGCAACAGCTGGAAAATTGTGCCAGTAACTGGGCATATGATTGCATTGTCTGGCAAATGTCGGCTAATACCTATGCACAAGCAAAAACTGATGGAATGTGATTGCTTGTTTAAGACAGGACTTTAGTGCACTGTCACTGAGGCATTGACAAATATATTGAAAATCAACTGGCTGAAGACACGCATTAAGAGAACCAGGAGTTCATTTACAGAGGCAATTAAGTAATTAAACACTCAAAAGAATGCTTAGATATAACACTGGCAGGCCCTATACAGCAACACATTTGGTGTTAGTTTGTTCATAGAGCTTGCTCAAAGAGTTCTAGAAAGGTTGGGTTTTGGTGATGAGGCATTAACATAGCCATGGCTAGTCATTAGGTGGGTAAATGACCAGACACCCCCATAGGGTGTGCGTTTCTCCTCACATTTTATTGCAATCCTATCTGTGTTTCACATCATGTGTTCTGGTTGCACCTAACAGGTAAAACGTCTCTGAATCAATTAGAACCACTGTCATTGCTCTGGCCAGCCTTCCATACCATTGTTTGCATATGAGACATGGCCCTGTCACTAATATCAGAAGCCTGTCGCAAACTGCTAGACCACAGGGCCTAAAAATGCATGTGGTTACTTGTGTTCCAGTGCAGATGGAACACAGCCTAGCAATTGATATTGAACTGCACATTTTGGTGGCAGCACCAAAAGTAATTTGCTAATGGCGTGTCCCCTTCTTTAATGGCACATACACGCTACAGAATTATGGCATGGAATGTTGCGCAGAGAAACGGTAGTGGTAATGTTTAATTCAAAGCCTTGCATCTATCACTTTTTGATTTAACTACACTCTTCCCCACCAGAATTAAATGTGTGTTACTACCAATCTTATCTTTTCACTTGTACTCAAGTAGTTAATGCAGCAGAATATATACTTTGAATTTAATTTGTAAGAGCCACCAGTCAGTTGACGCACCTTCTGCAGAAATCTGTGTTCAAGCAACTTAAACTGCCATTTATATTGTTTGATATAATTAACCATTTTATTAAGCATGATGTGAAAAACCACTATGTTCCCACAAAAAATAAACATACTTTAAATTACAGAAACCAAAATTGTGATTTTAGGTTTGAGAAAATAATTGTAGGCAGCCTGCTTGAATATGTGTGCTACCTCACTTAGAGTTGTGAATGGCCCTCCATCTCCCGGGTCATTTGTACTTTCATAGCTGTGGGGCATAAATCATTGTCTAGGACAAGAAAACATATCCTGGCTGGGCCTCCTGCAGTTCAGCCTCTCAGAATGATGTCTCTGAGGTTGCTGATGAATGTTTAGAGTGACATCCACCCTCCACTACCTTGGTTACTAATGGTGTATTACACCACTGACATTACCTCCTTTGTAGGGGGGGCCAGGGGCTGGCTCTGGGGGGGGCTGGCCCCCCTGATCCCCCTGCTGGAGCCGGGCCTGCCCTGCAGTCTCTCTTGCTACCCCTGTATTTAAAAAAAAGAAATTGTTTTTTTTTATTAATAAAGAAATGGAATCTCCTGGGCACTGGAATAGTAGGGCCCCCTGCAGACCCTGTGGTACCGGTGGCCCAGCCATACCAGGTCTGGAGGGGGCCAAGCCCAGTCCTCACCCATCAGCGTGAAGGCAGAGCCAGGGCTTGCAGCGCAAGAAGGAAGCACTCAGTAAGAGTTGGAGCTGGTCGTGACATGTGGCACATGTCACATGCCACGTTCAGCTCCAACCCCTTCTCCTCCAGGCTTCCTCACGGCTCATTTACAGGAACCAAGAAGCTTTCCCAGTTTCCTGGTACCTGCTTGTGAGCAGCACGGAGTAGCCGAGGGTGGCCTGCAGTGACAGAACGAAGCTGGGAAAGCAGGTAAGAAGGCTTTAAAAAAAATGCGATGTATATTTTCCATGTGTGAAATGCATGTCAAATGTATGTATGTGTTATGGGTCAATGAGTAGTGGGTGAATGAGAAGAAATGTGATAATGTGTGTGTTTGAACTTTCTGAATGGGTGGTGCCTGTGTAGATAAGTCACAGTGGATGTAAGAGAAGGTGTATGAGTGAGTGACTGGTGGGTGTATGAGTATGACTGTGATAGTGTGTTTCAATGTTCGGGATGGGTACGCGTCTGTGTGGATAATGTAGTGTGGGCGGACGCGAGAGAAGGTATATGCATCAGTGAGTGGTGGGTGAATGTGCAGGAATGTCATAGTGTGTGTCTGAATGTTCTGGGTGGTGCATTCCTGTGTGGAGAATGCAGTGCAAGTGGACATGAGAGGTTTATGGGTGAGTTAATGGTGGGTGAGTGAGTAGGAATGTGATAGTGTGTGCTTGAATTTTCTGTTGGGTGGGTGTGTGCCTGTGTAGATAATGCAGTGAAAGTGGGTGTATGAGTGAGTGACTGGTAGATGTATGAGTATGATTGTGATAGTGTGGTTCAATGTTCTGGATGGGTACATGTCTGTCTGGAGAATGCAGTGTGAATGGACGCATGAGAAGGTAGAAAGTGATAGTGTGTGTCTGAATATTCTGAGTGGGTGGGTGCGTTCCTGTGTGGAGAATGAATGTGAGGGGAGATGTATGGGAATGTGAAAGGGGATGCCTGCATACTGATATTTTTGGGAAAGCCAAGTTCATGTGTGTCATTACCTGGCTAGACTGGCATTTTGGTACATCCAGTCTAGCCATTGCTTACTGTGGCATGACATACATTACTCACCATCTTTGATAAAGCAAGCATGATAAGTACTATTACCTCGCTAGACTGATGTTTTGGTGTAGCAACCTGTATATTTCTTACACTAGCATGACTTTTTATCTATGATGAAGCAAGGATGATAAGTGTTCTTATGGGTCTCGACTGGCCTACATTGGACATGTTTTCTTATTGGTACGTCACCTTTAATGGACAATCCAACGGGAGTATTTTCTTACATAGGAGTCCTGCCATATATTGGCAGAGCCAGCTTTGAGCCTACTATAAAAAACCTCTCAAAGTGAACATGAGTATGTTCTTATATGGGAATGCTAGCATATATTGGTGGAGCCAGCATGGAAACGTATGGGCACAGCCAGCATGAAAATGTTTTTTATACTGGCATATATTGAGGGGACCGGCATGACAATGCATTGGGAAATGGTGACTTGCATCTATTGTACTTTTTTCATGAGTTAGCCAACACCCTACAAAACCGATTGCACACTGTCTGGCCTTTAACCCTAATTGTTACAGAAAGTGTGCTATGTAATGCACCATTTTAACCCATTATTCAAAACATTTTCTCATGAGAGGGGGAAGAATCCCCCCGAATCTCCCAAACCCATTTTCCTTAGTACTGGCCCCCTCGCTATGCTCAGACGCAATCGCATACTTGTGGTAAATATTTACACCCTCCAATAAAACAACTCACCACCCACCACCGGTGGCTGGTGTATTTGGGGACCAGGCACCGCCCCCTTCTTTCTACACTAAGTGAAACATTTAAGCTCTGAATAAAAATATATTTACTTTCACTTGAAGTAGTGCATGCCCCTGCAGCATCATAATCTTCAAGGATATTGCACACACGTGGTGGTCCGGGCCTAGCACGGACTGTGGCGTGTCCTGTGCTTTGTTAAGGAGCTTGGGAGACGGGGGGGCGGCTCCCAGGTTTTGGGCTATACCATTGGGCTCTGCTCACCATGGACGCATTCAAGTGTGATGTTAATGTTTCAGAGGGGCCGCAAACTCGACCAGGATCTTGCTCTGGTGCAACACTGTTTAAGAAAATAAGCGTTGGACATGGAGTCTCAGAAGTGAGAGAGCCATGGAGTGACCCACCCCTCCACACTCAAAGTCCTTCTTGTAAAGGGCGTTGTGGAAGCTTCATTCATGGGCCGGTCATGGGAGGGATTGGGGGGAGGGTCATTGAATAACACACCTCGCACATAGAGCTCTGAAAGTCATAGATGCATTGAGCCCCACTCTTGAGGGTAGTGCAGCCCTCCTTCCCACACCTCAGCTCGTTAAAAAATATTGAAGAAGAGTCATGTATCAAAGCCTAGGACATTACCGTATTATGTTTGGCTCTGGGTTGTGATTAACAACATGTGGTTGCTTGTCACATAACTTAAAGAAAAATGCACAATAGGTTTCTTCTATCGTAGTGGTAGCTGACTCTGATACATTTATAACCAGGGAATCGTGTGATACTAAATCCTGGTCAATGATTTAATTTACTTGTGCAGCATTTTGCTCCAAGGTAAACAGACTGCGTATGCCCCAAGGCCAGTGATTTTTGGGCTTGTTTAACACATCAATGCCGCAGATAACGAGTACTTCTGTGTCCATTGATCTATAGATGTTTCCTACACTAATTGTAGCTTGCGTTAGAGATTTCGGTTATCCTGTTACAAGTACTGCATTATGTAAATTATTTGATATCCTTAAGTCCATCGAGAAACCTAAGGACTTATCTCCTCCTTTCGAATCCACACAGGAGGATTGTGAGTCGGTGCAAAGAGCTTTCGCTTTTTAAATTCAGAAAGCTAGAGACACTTTAACGTCTGTCAGAGAATTATCCAACAGTGTGGCATCCACACTGGTTGGGGAACCTAGGCAGAGGGAATTAGCCAACTTCCACTTTCATCTCACTTCCAATGAGGAGATGGTCAGAATGTTGGCCTCTATGAAGCCCACCTCTTGCCCCGAGAATATAATACCTCCAAAAATCATACTGAAAAATAAGGACATTTTCTCACCAGTTCTGACTAAAATAGCTAAAGCATCATTTACCGAAGGCACTGTGGCCAAATCCATAAAAGCTGTTATTATCACTCCCCTTATTAAGAAGCCAGGCTTAGAACCCAAGGATGCAGGGAATTTGCAGCCCATTACAAATTGCAACTTTATACTTAAGGTTTTGGGTAAAATGTCAACAGCCCATCTCCAGAAGCACGCAGAAGCTAATTCCATCGTGTATGACCAACAATCGGGCTTCCGTGCTGTACATAGAATGGAGACCACCATGTTGGATTTACAGGCACACATTCTTGGTGTTCTGGACAAGGGCAAGACAGGGTTACTGATGCTCCTGGATCTGAGTGCAGCATTTGACCTAGTAGACCACCAATTATTACAGCAGGTCCTGGATCAAATGGCCGGCTGCTCCAAGGAAGCATTGGCATGGTTGACATCCTTCCTGTCTAATCGTGAGGCCAAAATCCATTTGGGGGAAGAATTCTCTAAGGCAGACCACATAAGTTATGGAGTCCCTCAGGGAGCTAGTCTATCCCCCCTCATCTTCAATCTGTACATGCAATGCCTCTGTGATTTACTGGAAAGAGTTGGCGCCTTTTTTACAAACTACGCCGACAGTACCCAGCTGCTGGTAGAGTTGAATGGCGACTATATTAAGGATAGCTCCAAAATCTCAACTCTATATAACATTATAGAATACTGGATGGAGGGCAACTGGATGTGCCTCAACAACAAAAAGACGGGGATGATGATCTCTGGCACCCGTCAAGCCCGAGCCGAGCCAGGGGCAGATTATGAGTCTTTCTACATCAAGGACACATGCATCCAAGTGACAGAGCAGGTTAAAACCTTAGGGATGATTATGGAGGCATCTCTGGGAGCAGAGGTGCAGGTCCACTACCTACACAAAAACAATTCTTACTATCTTTGTTTATTACGATCTATATGCCCTTTCCTGAGTGAGAAGAAAGCGGCAACTATTGCTTGAGCAACCATTCTGTCCCGTTTGGACTATGGTAACTGTCTTATGCTTGAGGTCTCAAAAAACTGCATAGACAGATGCCAGATCATGGAAAACAATGCTGTATGATTTACCAAAGCTATGAAGAAAAGTGACCACGATTCTATGGAAAGGAGAGCATTGCATTGGCTCAAAATTGAAGACAGGATCCGGTTTAAAGCCCTGATATTAGTGCACAGGTGCTTATATGGTACCACGCTGGCATATCTTAAGAAAAGGATCTTACGATACATTCCAATTCATTCCTTGAGATCAGAATCCCAAGGCAGGATGAAAGTGCCCTCTTTCAGCCGAGCCACCGGCTCAGGTAGAGCCTTTCCTGCACAGGCAGCAAAATATTGGAACAACTTGCCTTTAACCATCCGATTAGAAACAAGTTATCAGGCTTTTAAAAAGAACCTCAACACTCACATTTTCCAATAGGAAATTTTCAGACCCAAGTTTGCTAATCATTTTAGGTTAGAGTAAGTTTTCTTCTTTCCTGTTTTGGTACCTACATGTTTTATGTTATGCGCCTAATGCCTGTGGGCTTTCAGCGCTTTATAAGCATGTAATCAATCAATCAATATATATATTTTTTTATTTTTTTATTCAAGTGTTTATGGTTAAATACACTCAACCTTTTACACTATACTCTAAAAATCACAAAAAGAATGATTAAAAACACATACATAAAAGCACATAAAAAAATCACATATATTACATATAAAAGAGCGCTGCTTGATTTTAACATATCATCCCCAATAATTACACTAGGTGAAGATTTCTTCATTTCAACAAACAATCCCTCAGAAGATTATTAAAAAGCAGAGATTATTAAAACTAGAAAGTGATCTGCTGTGGCTATTAATATTAGAGTCCCTGAGACCATAACACATCTCAAGCAATAAAAGACCGAAGCGCCAAGCTTTGGCCAACCTCAGCCATGTGTTACTTCCTGCGGTGTATTCGTGCGATACAATTGTACATTTCTTTCCACATTTAGATTGTTAATTTCATTAAGTTTAATTTTGCCCTTTTTGCCAAATATGGTAAGCCGCCGATGTAACCATGAGAGATTCAGCACCATATAACATGGACCAAAATTGATCCGTATGAAATAACTAAAATGTATTATATCCCTTCAAATACAAAGGACCAAGAACTGGACATTGTGTTAAAATGTGTCTATGTGTCTCCACCGGCTCCTTACATAAGCGACAAACACGCTTTTCCCTAGGGTTGCCTCTCCAGGCACCCGTGTTTGACAATTCTGGTAAAATATCAAACCATATTTAAATTATAAAAACAGATCAGTGCCGGTAGCCTTAATTTTGTTAGGTAGGTATGAGGGGTATCTTTAAACATTCCCTGTTGCGAATAAATAGAATATCTATGCAACATGGGTAAATGCGCGAGTGATTGAATTCTGTCGTACATTTTAGTTTTTTGGGACAACTTATTTTATGAAAATAGGGGGATCCAGAACATGGTCACAGACAAGGCCAAAATGTGAACAGAGTGTCTTTACCAAGGTCTCTATGTTCCTGTATCTAGTGCTCTGTGTAAATCGCCTCAAATGGGTGATCATGTGTGACAACAAAGTGGCAGGGGCGAGCGGAGCAAATCTAATCTTCACCCAAAAGCTGCATACTGCTTCCTTCAAAAACAATATCATAAATTGGAGACCAAGTTCCAATCTAATTACCTGGACTGGAGCTGAGCTTAGGAGGGATAGCAAAGATCAAATAATGTTACCTTCCAATTTGCATGACCATACTACTGCCTTTTCAGGCAGAGTTTCTAATGCATAAAGGACGTCAGGAATTATATCGGTTTTATTTGCTATCACCGTTGCTTCGATTAAACCCCCCCATATTTATATTTAGAGATCACCTTCCTTAAGGCGAGCCATTTCTACCCGGCTTTGGAGGATATCATTTCTGCATAATGAACACATGATAGGGAAGCCTTTATATAGATCCCCAGGTACTTATAAATACTAGTCTGTTCCAGTCTGACATCACCCATTTTCCAGTGATAATTCTTAAATCAATGAGCTTTTCTCCCTATGGACATAGCTTTTGTTTTTGCCAGGTTAACATTTAAACCATTAACTGCAGCAAAGTCATACAGAGCATTCAGCGATCGCTGCAGTCCTACGGACATTCTATCTAATAATACTGTATCATCGACATATGTTAAACAGGGCAGATCAACATTTCCAGAATGTGGAGGGAAGTTATTATCACTCTCTAATACCTGATACAAATCTGCAACTTATAAGTTAAAAAACAACGGGGCAAGGACACAGCCCTGTTTAAGTCCGAAGTTTGTTTTAAAAGGCTGAGTTAATGCTCCCTCCTGAGATAATCTTATCCGGACCGTGGTATAGTTATACATCAATTTGATCAAATATAAGAGGGAATGATTGATACCCCACATGGTCAGTTCTGAGAATGACAGTGTCAAAGTAGAGCTATAATCCACATTACACAGGTACAAGGGCGTTCCCGAATATGCTTACGTGTCAGCTATTAAAGTTGAGAAAGCCCAGATAGAGTGGCTAGTGCAAAATCCTTTTCTAAATCCCGTCTGGCTGCGATGTAATATGTCTTTCGCAGTGACCCATTCAGATAACATGGTTATCACAAGATTAGCAAAACGTTTTGACCCACAGTCCAGCATTGCAAGACGGGGATAGTTTTCCAGCATTGTTCTGGGGCCCCACTTATGGATTGGTACCCATGTCAATTCCTGCCAGGAAGGAACGATGGAGTCTCCCATACATCCTGGTCTTTCTTAATTACAATAAGCCATCCCGTCCGGAAGCTCTACATGGTTTAGCCTTTTCATTGAGGCCTACAATGTCCGCCACTGCATTGCAATGCCAGACTGCGGAGTCAACCATGCTTGCCGGTGGCTCCTTACATTTACGTAGCTTGGGATACCAGAATCTATCCTTTATATGGGTTCCCCAGATTGCTTCTGAGATGCCACACACTTGCATGGCAGAGGAATGTTCTCTCTGTGATCAGAGGAAAGGCCAACTCTTTTTTAATCGTGTGTTTTAATCAAGAGATGAATGTAATTCCATTTGGCAGATGTATCTAGAGCTTGCAAATAGCAGAATTACACGATATTCTTCGTAGCCCTCCTCTAAGATCTTTTTTCCTCTTTGCAATAACTATGTCGAACGGACCACCTCCATTCCTGGTCCCGGGTGGGCTATGAAACATCTATTTGAGTTTGGCCATACTACATTCATCAGTGTACTCATATCCCAGGCACAGTCCTTCAAAATTTCAAATCGCTGCCTTTCCATTTTGTGATAAAGAGATATTAAAAATATTTATATTGCATGTGGTCCACATCAATCCATTTCCCGGAACATTGACCATGGGGGAATGCTGGAGGATGTCATATTGGCCATCAAGGAGATTAGGGCACCCTATGTGAGGCATGGCATGATCACTCATGTTGAATCGTTTTTTTTCATACTCGTGGGACACCTCGTGCAGCGTGCAGCGGGTAAAGCTCAAATTCGGCCAACAGCTCCAACCATGCTCGGCCCTTTTTCCCAGAGCATGAGGTGTGACTCGACCAGTGAAAGCCGTTTAAATCCGGGCTGCGGTCGGCATAAAAATCCCCAGTGAGGATTATACCCCCATTGGAATTCTGTGCAGACCATTCTCTCAAAACATCCGCTACCACACCCATCAGTTCCCTAGTCATCCCACTGCCCGGGGGATCATAGAGTGTGGCAACCAGCGAGCCCCCTGATCACGTGGGGGAACGAGGGCAGAATTGCTGCAAGAAAGTTTGGTGTCCTCGATCTCCCCTCCATGGTGATAAAGAATGTGCACCTTTTGCCCCAATATTTAGGCCCACTTTAGGACGATCCACCAGTGGGGGTACAAATAGATCGAAAGTAAGGGAATAACCATCCATACTGAACAGGGAGACTAACCAAGTTTCCTGGAGGAAAAACAAATGTACATTCATTAACTTGTTCAGCCCCCTTACATCCCTGAGAAAAGAGTGATGACCACGTGAATTCCATGGAATAACCTCAAAGGAACTAGCTTCTGATTTTAAATGATGTCAATAGTGCTGTTGGGTGGGATTCATCCAGCTGCCAATCATCCTAGATTGAACTCTTTGGTCATTATGCTTTTTAGCTAAATCGTAGGTGGTGTTCTTTAGACGGACAACACTCTTTGCCACAAAATTGCAGGCTGGTGCCTGGTCTAGGCTCTGAGTTTTAGGTGGTTGATTGGCAGACTGAAACACCAGGACTTCAAATCCGAGTTCATGAAAGGTATTTACATGTTTAAAAACTGGTGCTGTCACCACAGGCGATATAAGGGTTACAATAATCCAATTTGCTAAGCTATCCAGTGTAGGGAGTTTGAGTCTTTCAATATCTTCCGATGTTAGTATAGATAATCGGGTATTAAGTGTAACAACTCCAACAAGTTCGGTCGGTTTGGAAACAGGCTGGCACTAGTGGGGTCGGTTTCAATGATCTTTAGATGTTTCAAACCCGCGTGCCAGTCTATCCCCTGCTTATGGCCTCGAGTATAGTGGATGGTATTGTGTAAAGAGTTCGAACTGACCGTTCCTATTTCACCATTGGAATCAACCTCACACCCATTCGTAATAGATACAGGTGGTGAAATTTGATCGTCCTGACATGGCTTGTTTGAGGTAGTGATTCGTATGTCACCCATACGCCTGTTTTTGGCCGTATTCTCATTTTTCCCATTTATAGTACTGAGGATGTTGGCAGAAGCCCCATTGTTGGTAGCTAGCACGAGGGGCGCATTGGGACCCAGACCAATGGGAGAAGTAACAAACCCCACCCTACCTTCTGTGACATTAGGGGGATTAGTCCCCCCTATGTCCATTGCCATGTTCGCCTGCCATGTTATAATAGACAGGTAGGGTTAATAAGCGTGCTTGTACTAATCAAGGCCTTAGGCTGTACCCATCTAGTGGGCCCTGTAACGTAACTTTCCTTCTATTTCCCTCTCCCAAATCATTGAATCAATATAGTGTCCCGCAGTTGTTGACATCTTTACATCTTTATTTGGGAGGTTTTCCGGATTCAACTAATTTAATATGTCTACAGGGCTCAGGAAGAACATGTTTATTTTACAGGTAGGCCTCACGTAAAATGTGGAAAATGACATTCCCCAAATGTGTGATCGTGGACAAATCACACCTCCCTCCGTGCCCTGGTTCTTATATCTGGCTGAAATGAGAGCCCCTGGAACCACGGGTATTAGACGCATCTGAAGGTCGTGTGCCATCACTTCCTATGATGTCACTTGGGGGTGGGGACAATTCACATCACTTCCTGTGATGACATCAGAGGTCAAGGGTCATGTGATGTCACTTCCGCTACCTCTGGCATTTTGGTGAAATGACGTCCCTGCACCTGGGGCCCACTTTCCCAAGGCTTCCTTCCGCTCTCCATGTCCCCGTCTGTCGCTCATGGAGCTCACCATGCAAGAGGGAAGCAGGTTACTTTATAGCAGAAATGTGTCCACGATAAAGGATTTCCCAGACTGTTTTTTTTTTTCAAAAGTGGCTCATGGGTGTGTTCCCTGTACACTGGGAGCAAGGGATAACAAGCGACCCCTCCCAAACAGGAAAGGGGAAGAGTGGAGCAGAACAGTTGCGAAAAGATGACCCGCAAAGTAGTGACACAAATCCATGTAAGAAAGGCATCACACATTTCCCTGGCATCCATCTTTGTTGAGGATTTAGTTTTCTCAACAAACGCTCACATACTTGTGGTGGTCTGTTATTTGAGAGGAAAAAATAACCATCAGCCTCCTGGCAAGCAAACTCAGAGCGATAACCGTCCAGGTGATCAATGCTCTCAGGAGTATTAACTTGGGCCCAAGCCGTTATCGCCAGATACAGCCCAGGTAAAGCAAGGGTTGTTCAAAGCTCTTCCAAGAAGTCTGAAATAGAAATTACCTTTTCTTTGTTATTTCATAATTCAATAGCACGTAATAATGGTGACACCTTCAGAGCATGGTGTTTCGGAACATTTAACTCTCCTTATGATCAGTCACATTACAAATGGCTGCATTCAATTAAGAAATAATGTATTTATTCATTTAAAAGTCCTTTCAAATGCAAACAGGCATTATCATGGTTGCTTCAGTGCACTCTCTCCACCCATGTGAATATCAAAAATCAGCACGTTAGGCCCATCCTCAACTACTTGTGTTGGATGCTCATGTTGGCAGATGTTGTGTTCATGGTTTGATGGACAAGATTGACTATTGCAGTGGCTGATTTGATTGAAGAGCAAACTCTCACTGAGCAAGTGGACCCAGGCCCTCACTGGAGGGTAGGTGAGTCCAATCGCTGTGCTTAAAACAATTGAATAACTTCATGAACAAGCAGTTTTTTATGTGTCAGGGACCGAAGTCCAGGTATGGGAAAATTCTCAGAAAAGGCTTAAAGTGCGTGTGTGTGTATTTGGGCACGATTGGGAATTTGGTGGTCTGGCAAGGCTCCAGTAAGCAACCTAGGAGGTCAGGCATGTGGTCGGGCGCTGATGGAGGTCACGACAGAGCGCTAGTGCAAGAGACTCAGTATGTGCCCAGCAAGACCAAACATTGTCATAGGTTGTCACTACATTGTCATAGGTTGTCACTGTGGCAGGGGTGTGGAGGCAAGTCTGGTGCGGGCGAAGCCGTTACGTGTCCAGCTAGACTGAATTTGTTGCAGTCGTAGCTGCATTCTAAAGTGTGTGGATGCATAGTCATGGCTGGGGCAGATGTCCACCGAAGTGGTGCATTTATAATTACCTTAAACTCACATGGAGCTCATCTTTGATCTCGCTGAGTGATCCGGTTATCTGTGTGAAGAAGACAAGCTACCCTCATATGCTATTCTAGGAACTATAGATGGCTAACCTCAAACACCTCAAAGCGCAAATTGACGAGCTATCTGGTACCATCTTCTAAGCGTGGAAGCCAGGCTGCCTTAAGCTCTAGAGTCCTAGGATTTTTCAAGCGCAGTAGATAGGCGACCCTTATAGTCTTACTCTATATCTTCTAAGTTCCTTAATAGGCTAACATCGAGCACCTTCTAGTGCAGTATCAAGTATACCTGCATATATCAATATGAGTTACAGTGTTTGACTTATAGATCTTCTAATTGCAGTGGATAGATTACCATCATACATCTTCTACCACAATAGACAGGATAACATTGTAGGATTCGGGTTGATTGATCGCGAAGGAAAATATCGCGCCAGAAATAATCGTAAAGGATTTTGGGGAACTAACGTTATGTTCGTAAATGCGGCTTGTAATTCATAAACAATCCATATATGGTATTGACGGTGTAGGCTAATGGATTAAAGAATATAAATGAATAATACAAGTAAATAAAGAAGGAAAACAAAGTTACTGTACCCGGAAGTGAAGAGGCAATGGTAAGTTGTACATTAGGGTGATATCTCGTGAGAGTTATATTTTGTGAAGTGACGTGGCAATAGCTCTGGAAAAAATGGTTGCACTCCAGAATATCACTCCCGATGACATGTAGTGAACAAGGGCGCGGTGGGAACAACACCGTAGCCCCCGCTGCCCATGTTCAATGCCACCGAATGGGGGGATTTGGTCAAAATGTTTAGCCATGCAAACTTTTCATATAGGACAAAATTCAACCATATCCTACATTCGGGTACTTAAATTCAGTCTTTTTGGGTAAACCCAACATTATAAGGTAGCGCCCAAAGTCTCTCCTCCCAGATCTATCCGGGTGCGGCACATAGCTCACCCTTCAATCCGTATAACCTTCACAGACCTTCTAAGTGAAATAATTGTCCTAACCATCCCAGTTTCTTCTAGAGCCGTACCTGTGCAAATCTTCACATTTCTTAATGTGAAATTGTCTTTGATTTAGTTGGTGCTAAGGTCACCTGTAAAGGCTGTGTTATCTCTATATTGGAACAGGATATGCTGGCTTAATACATCTTGTAGTTGTAATAGAGAGGTTGTTGTCCATGAGCTTGTGATTCCCAATTTCAAGAACATTTTGGGTGCTTTATTGTCAATCCACTTCGATCTTAGACATGAGACTGGCTTCAAGAGTGGACCCTCTAGGTGTGCAGCCGAGGTGGGGAGCAAGGACGGGAACATGGTGCATATTTTGTGCCCTGAGCGGCTATCCTGATACTTTTCTTTGGTGATGTACCAGCTACCATCAGACTGTCAAGTATGGTATATCGGTAGCCTGAGCGCACCAGTCAGAGCTAAGGAGGCCGAAGGGCTGATGTGTGTCTGTGCACAGTGAGTGGTCTGAGGGTTGAGTGAGTAGGGCAGGTCGTTGTGACAACGGCTGGCATCCACAACTGGGTTTATGTACAATAGGGTTGTCAGTGTTTTAGTGTGTGTAGGGCGTCCGGACCCGACAACAGTAAGGCATCTGCTGCAAATGTGACTTGTTGGTGTATAGAAGTGAGGCTGATGTATGCGAATGAGGCTGTGGTGTTGGAAATAGGGATCGGGGAGAGGGTTTCGGGTTACTGTAGGCAAAATCCAAGTTTTGAGGGCCTTTCTAAAGGTGAGGTGGTTATCAATGCAGCAGATGTGGGGAGAAAGTAAATTCCAGATGGCAGGGGCTTTAATGGAGAAAAAGGATCCTCCCAATCTGGTGGAGTTGTGATGGGGGATAACGAGGAGAAGAGCAGATGTTCCTGGTGGATTGATAGTGTGCGAGTTTATCCTGGAGGAATTTGGGTGGCATGTTGTGGAGCGCACGGTCGGTGATGCACATGGCTTTAAAGGTAGTCCGTCGACTGATGGGGTGCCATTTTAGGACTCTGAGTGCAGGGTTAATATGTTCTCTAGTGGAGAGGCCAAGGACGAGATGGGGCAGCAGCATTTTGGATTCTTTGGTGTTTCGTGAGCTGGTATGCCGAAGCGCCTAGGTAAAGGGAGTTTGCATAGTCTATGCGGCACAGGATGATGGCAAGGATAGCAGAGATTCAATGTGAGTAGTTGAGGTACGGGAAGATTCACCTGAGGATGCATTGGTGGAAGAAGCAAGTTCTGAATACAGAGTTGGTGTGGTGGGAGTGGAATAGATTAGAGTCCAGCGTAGATCCAAGGTTTTTTACAGAAGTGGATGTTGCAGGGCTGGGTGCTAGCGAGTGTGGCCAGGAGATAGGTTGGGGTAAGTAGAGCAGATTTTCCGCATGCTAGGATTTCCGGTTTGCCAGGGTTGAGAAGGAAGTGCTTGGTTGTCATCCAGTGGCCGATATCTGAAGGGCAGGAGGAGAGGTCAGGACGGGAGGAGGCTGGTGATTTGGCGATCTTTAGGGTGATCTCGGTGTCATCTCCGTAGTTGCATCAGATGTGGGTGTGAGACTGGATGAGTGCAGGGAGTGGGCTAAGGTAGATATTGAAGAGGAGAATAGACGGGGAGGCTCCCTGCAGGACCTCTTTCGGCACAGGGTGAGAGAGGGAGGATAAAGGGGGAGGAGCATAAACTGCAAGTGGTTTGAGACTAAGGAGGCGATATATGTTAGAGCAGAGTCTTTGATTCCTAAGGAGTGTAGCCTGTGAGTATAGTGCGGTCAGTAGTGTCGAAGGCGGCAGATAGGTCGAGAAGGATGAGCAATACACATCCTTCTGCATCTGCTGTTCGTTTTAAGTCATCCCATACCAACACAAGAGAGGTTTCAGTTCCTCAGAGGGGTCTGAAACCTGTTTGTGCTGGGTCAAGAAGGTTGTTGGATTCTCTGAAGAGCCAGAGCTGTTTGTATGCAGTGTAGGCCAGGAGTTTGGCAATGAAACGGGTGTTGGAGATAGGCAGATAGTGATGGGGGGAAGAGTGGGTCGAGAGGACTTTTTGAGGAGATGTTTTACTTAAGAAGTTTTGAAGGCTTTAAGGAAGATTCCTGAGGAGAGGGATTGTTTGGGGAAGGACCGAACAATGCTACCTGTACATGTTGTTATTAGGATGTTCTTTAGAAGAGCTGAGGGACAGGGGTTTACAGGGGATTCTGGTGGACGGCTTTGTGCTAGAAGCTTGAGGAACCCAGGGCGTGAGAAGGGGAAAAAGAGGAGAAGACTGGCATATAGAGGGTGGTAGGCCTGGGGATGGGTGGAGAACAGGAAGGAAGGGTCAGGGAACGTCAGTGCTAGTTTTGAAAGGATGGCACAGTGTCTATTAATAGCAATATTGTGCAAGTGTTCGGACAGGGCATCGCATAGAGATTGGGAGTTGAGGGGCAGAGGGGTTGAGAATCCTGGTGTCTTGAATTCTTTGATGATTCTGTGCAGTTCATGGCTTTGGTTACCAGAGCTGGAGATTCAGTTCCATTGGAAGTTTTTTTGGCTTTCCTAATTTCTGAGTGGTAGGCCCTTTCAGTGTAGCGAGAGAGGATTTGTTTTGTGGGGTTGGTTTTCCAAGTCCACTCCAGTCGGTGCTTAAGAGCTTTGATAGATTTGAGGTGGGTTTTGTACCACTTGGGATTGGTGCGCAGTCTCTGAGGGGAACAGTTAATTGGAATTAAGGGGATGAGGGCGCTGGAGAGCCAGTAATCGAAGGGTTCAATGGGGGAGGACCTTCCTGGAGTGAGAGTGCTGGGAGGGAGTTTAGGAGGGAATTGGCTAGATCCGGGTTAATGGTGACTTTATTACAGAGAGGGGTGTGGGAGGGAGGGGTTGGAGAGGGCAGGCTGGTGATCCAGGAGAGGACTCCCCTCTGCCAGCAAACTTTACAATTCAGGGTGGTCATGGAGGTTGAGAACTTCAGGCAGCCACTCTTCTTCATCAGGTACAGGGGCTTGACCATCTTCCTCTGCCTCAGTAGTAGGTGAGCTAGGGGTAATCTTGTTTTCTCCCCTTTTGTTTCTTGACTCCTTTAGCCATGGGTTTCCCCTTTGACTTAAGCTGATCCTTGGATTTGGCCAAAGTATCCTTAGTCTGAGACCTTGTGAGTGGTCACTCTGCAGTGTCTCCAACAAGACCTAAATCTCTGAGATCATGCACTAGCAGAAATTTACCAGGGATCTGCCTCTGCACACTAGCAGGTATCCTAACTACTCCTTCATTCACAGCTAGTGTTATAGGCACAACTGAAAACGTGAGAGGGGGTCCATCAGCCAAATTAGTGGGCATCAGAGTAGCTCTGGCCAGTCCCTCTGAATTTACCAAAGTGGAATCCATTATAGTTATGCTGGCTCAGCAACTCTTGGTTCCCAGGATCCCAAGGAAAAGGAACACTACTCAGATCCTATCCCACATGGCAGGGAATCTGAAGAGAAGAATGCCCCTGTGAGTATCTCTTCCTCATCATGAGAGAAGGGTTCTATGTCATTCTTCGCCTGTCTTCTTCGCTGCACTTTTTGCTGAAAATATTTTGCCACAAAAAATCATCAAATTATTTTGTTTTGTTTTTGGGGGGGGGGTCTTCCCCAAACCCCACACCCCTATTAATTATTTCCCATACACCACCCCACCCTACCCCTTATATGCCTCCCCATCCCATCTTTGTCAATGTTTTTTATCCGGCAAAACATTTTTGTTAAAAAATGTGCAGAAATATACAGGGGATGAATGACCGTCGTACCGAGAGAAGGCCAGATTCACAGAGTTGACCCACCTCATGGTCTTACCCTTACATCTGGGGTCCCAATTCACACGATCACTTGCTCCACAAGCTACACAGGAGCCACTGAGGCTGTGTACATAGGGAGGATTAGAGTAACCACTGCTGTGCTTGGGATGGTGACTCCCACTACCCTTATCAGCTTCTTGTGAGTTCCTTTTTTTTGGAACATATTTGTGACTTTTTTTGGAAGAACATTGTTCCGTTGACTCACCCATCTTTTAATGCCAGTAGGGCACCTGCCTTACCTCCAGCTTTGAGCTGGAGGTAACATGCGTGCCCCACCGGCAAACGAATAGTCGGCTGGTCTGGTAAAGTACCAGCAATGTTTTACTGGACCGGCTGATTTAGAATGAGGCCCATTGCTCTTAATGTCTTGCTCGACTCTTGTTTGGCTCTTGATTGGCAGAGCCAGGGCCAGAGATGTGCCTCAAGCCAGGCTCAAGCCCTCATTGACTTGCCAACCTTTACTGTGCTGATTGTAGCCAGCTTAGCTAGTCAGATTATTGGGTCATTAGTAATGAAAGGCAACTGAGGCTAGATTCACTTGTCCTGTGTCCAACCGGTGACATCAGGCCATAGGCTTCACACGTGGAAAATGTGCTACCATTTTGCAGAACTTCTCTTCTATAAAACCTGGCATTCCTCTCACAGACAGATGCTGCCAAAATGTGCTTCTGTACCTTGCTTCTGGTCACGCAAGTGTGCATAGTAATGGCACAAGTATTTTACCTACTGATGAGAGCAGTCGTGTCTGTGCATTGTGTGCAGAGAAAAGGCAGATAGCAAACGGAAGTAGAGAATGCTCACC
This sequence comes from Ambystoma mexicanum, assembly GCF_040938575.1. Lineage (NCBI taxonomy): Eukaryota > Metazoa > Chordata > Amphibia > Caudata > Ambystomatidae > Ambystoma > Ambystoma mexicanum. The sequence continues at coordinate 1,271,377,333 of NC_090934.1, forward strand.
TTATAATAAACTCCTTTTGTGCCCAAATACAGCAAAAAGAAAAAATAAACAAAGTAGAAAGATTTTGTTAAAAAACTATTAGAAGTGTGGACTTTTAACTTGTAGAAGTTGTTTTTGTGAAGGCACAATTCTCTTTTTATCTGGACAAATGCAGGAGTCCCACTGGTCAGTAGGTCCCAGTACTGTGCACACATGCGTGACCAGAAGCAAGATATACAAGCAATGTAACAATGCAATGTTGTTTCTTGAAAATGTTTGCATTCCTCGATTGAAAGTGACTTTCATGTTCGTTTTGCAGGTTTTGTGTGCAGGTGGTATACATATTTGACTGCCAGATTAATGAAAACGTAAGTATAGTTTTGTTTTGCGCTGCTGCCGGGCTCCTCCAGCTGTACTGTGATCCACTTATCAGCCATGATATGTTATGTTGATTTATACCGCACCCCACTACCACCCACGGGCAGTGTCCGGGCTATCAGCCATGAACAATTCAGTGACCTTTCAGAAGCGGCATGAGGCAGAGCTTGTAGGTGGCCATCCGCCCGGCATGGTCTGTTTGCCACTTCCACAGGCATGAAGCTGGAGCTGGGCTTTATCGTGAAGATAGTGAGTTGGAATTCTTGTCCCATGGGACTTGTATGTGACTACCCTATCATTAAGTTTGTTTTCAAGCTTCACAGAGCTGTACATTTTTCACGGCAATCCCGTTACCCCCACTTTTTTGGGCATCAATGGAATTATGGCCAGTTTGACAGAACAGCCAAATTCGGATTTGGAGGAATTCTGCAGTGGTTTTAACGCCAGTGGTCATTGTTTCAAAGCTTCATGAATGGGGACTAACATGGCAACGCCACCACTCGTAATCTGGTGGTCATTCCAATAGACCAAGTGGTGGTATATTGGTAATCGAGTTTAGCAGTAACTCCAACAGATTTACCTCCACACATGCGATGAAGCTAGTAGGCCTCATTTTCTTATTTGTATCTGTACTGGTGTTATATAGCTCTGCAACCCTTGGGTATGCAAGCGCTGTGTATGGGAGTGCTAGGTGTCTGTGGTACTGTGCTGGCAACTATGCATGCAAGGTCTTTGTATGCTAATCTTTAAAGCTAGTACTGACAGGACAGAGGGGACCTGGCCTAGCAGTTCGGAAGGTTGCCCAGAGCAATGGCAGTGGTTCAGATTCATTCAAAACCTTCCACCCATCAATTATTTGGTTGTAGTTTGTCTCACTATGTGAGAGAGTGTATGCCCAGACGTGGGTCCCTTGCTCTCTGCGCCATAGGGAACCAAGCTGCACCTCACTGAGGAGGCCCAACAAGGCCGAAAAATGTCTGGATTGCTTGTGTTTCTGTGCAGAGGGGACCTGGCCTAGCAGTTTGGAAGGTTGCCCAGAGCAATGCCAGTGGTTCAGATTCATTCAAAACCTTCCACCCATCACTTTTGAGGTTATAGTTTCTCTCACTATGTGAGAGAGTGTATGCCCAGACGTTGGTCCCTTGCTCGATGCGCCATAGAGAACCAACCTGCACCTCACTGAAGAGGCCCAAAAGGTCAGAAACATGCATGGGGTTGCTTGTCTTTCCGTGCAGAGGGGACCTGGCCTGGCAGTTGGTGGCAGTACCTGGCTGATTTACATATGGCTGGACCCCTTTTGCAATGGCGCAGACAGGCTAATAAACGATAGCCTGGAAGGTTGCCCAGACCAATGCCAGTGGTTCAGATTCATTCAAAACCTTCCACTCACCACTTTTTGTTGATGGTAGTGACAGGACAGCCAAGTTTCCAGTATTACCTGAAAGCAGAAAGACTTCTTTCTCTTCAGAGTTAAAGACAGAGGTTTTTCCAGTCAGTGGAGACTGGTACAGCCCGGGTACTACCTTAGAATGACTGAAGCAAAATCTCTGCACCTCTATTTGAAATAAGGGGCAGGACGTTGGTCTCTGGTGGGCAGAATCTTTCTTCTAATCTAAACAGTCTGGTACTTTTCTGTAGAGACTCTTGGGAGCAAGAGGGTGGTATTTCAGTTTCATTCTTACCATGATTGGTTCTTACTGAAGTAAGGCCCAAGGGCGTGTATGTTTGTCCTGAAGTCCCATTAGGAATCATTGTGGGCTCTGCCCACTCCTGCAGGTAAGGTTAGTGGATGAGTCTATGACTTAGCTACTCGCTGGGTCATGTGGCTGTTTCTATAAGTAGCATGCCAACTTCCTGGAGCTAAAAGCATACAGAGTACTGCACCATTGCAATTTAGCACCAATGATTACCTTGGCCATGATCATGGCTGCAGATGGTGAGGCTCGAGATGGAGACTGCTATTGAGGAGCATATAATAGGAAGTGTACATGGGTACATTTGCCACCAGTCTCTCTCTGGAGCATTGAGAGTCAAACATGCATCACAAGGGTGTCACTTGTGTGAGCCGGCACACAGGGGGTCATCCAGCCTGAACTTGTCATGTGTTTGAGTTCTAGTTTTTTAGGTTATTTTTACAGTTTAACAGCTTGCATTTGGTCTTTGCCCAGTACAGCCTGAGCACATTATAGTTTTACCAGTTCAAAATGGCGGTGAAGCTTTGGTTTTGACCTTTCAGAGTTTGAGCGAAGATCTCATGATAAGAAGCTGTCAAGTCACGGAAAGAAATCATGCAGTAGCCTGGTCTACATTTTGAAAATGAATTGTGACCTGGGTGATCCATAAGCAATCATACAGACTACTTTTGCGGTCACTAATAGGAGGTTGTTCAGGCTGGTGTGCCTATTTGTCTTTGATGAAGCAAGAAGCAAAGCCTTATTTTGCTCTGACAATATTGACTCTAATGTCAAGAAAGACAAGATGATACCACGTTGCAGAACATGGTTACTCATTGGCTACACATTATGTGGCCATCCAGATGATTTGAACTTCAACTCCCCTGATCTGTAGCCAGCACAGTCAGCCGTGGAGGATCATGGGGGTTGTAGTCCAAAACACACGCAGGACCACATAACAAGAAACCATGCCACAGAGAGGCATTTCCAGCTAACAAGAGCACGATAATCATAGCATGGACTCTTGATTTTCTACTATTCATGTCAGGTCCCCTCTCAGATCGATCAGTGCTGTTTCTGTTCCCCTTCCTTTGGGAAAGTCCGACTGGCACCATCGCAGTCGCTGGTATGACTCAATATGACAAGATTATACATTTCTTCAAAGGAATGATGTGTTCCTTGTAATCTCTAGTGTTACTATCCCATCTTAAAGGAAAGCAATCGACTGCTAAACCGCCTTGATAGCACACTAATCCACAAAGACCACAGGTATAAACTGATGCGATTAATTATGCTCCACCAATCTTCATCTGTCGACAGATGCCGTGGTAACCAGTTCATTGTAATTCACAGGTTCCTGCTGCACATCCTGCTGGCATCATCTTGCTGGTGAAACGTCAATCAGCCGATAGCTCCACCATTGATAACATGGTGCTAACAACTGTAAAGGCTTATTATTTGATCAATATACAGTCTCAGGCGATTGTTTGCTGACGTTGAATCAAAAGCTCTCCCTCTGCCATCCAATGATTGATGATGTAGATTGATTTGCAATCTGTCACCATGGCAATTGACCTCTACACCTCACATAACCCTCTGTGCATCTTTCACACCCACCCTGATCCTCCGTCCTCTGAATGCACCACCTGCGACGTCACCTATACCACTAATGCTGGCACTCAAAACGTTGAAACCTAGCCTTGTATCTGGGCACACAACTTTCTTATTGTCTTCAAGAACATGCCATTTTCATTGTTGAAGCAAAGTCCAGGTTCTCACCTTTCTACGATAAGAAGATACAGTTCTAACTTATCAAAACAAGGCATCACACAGCCCTGTTCCCATCTCCAGTGGCTGATATGATCTCTTCGCAATGTAGTTCTACTTTTCAAATTTTCACTAACCACATGGAGCAGCTGTTAAGCGAGAAGCTCACTTACAGATAATCTTGAGATCAAAGTCACGCTGTGCCTAGGTTCAATCTGCACCTGAAGCCCCTGAAACAAGCCAACATGCGCATGGAGCCAGAGCGGTGAAAACACCCACCCGGGGAGTGAAATGATGGTATCTGTCAGCTATAAAGAACTTCAAGAAGTAAATATTATTGGCCACAGATGCCTATTGGATAGCCGGACACCTTTGCAAGCACTGAATCCATGTTGTTTCACCTCCAGAAAACAACTCTGTCAGCTAATTCCTTTGCTGACTGGGTGTCAGCCTGAAGTCTGCCACACCAAGAAAAACGACTTGGCCTCCTTATTCCACACATACATAACATCTCCTCCAAGGAAGGATATTTCATTTAAGAACGGAATAGATATGTTTCTTCCAAAAAAGCCCACTGTTCACCCTAACATATTGACTATCCCTAGGCCCATCACTAACTAACCTGAACCAAGCTCATGGAGAACATCTATAATAGATACATGCCCACCACTAACCTACCTGAACTAAGGTCATGGAGAACATCTTGATTACCTATAGGCCCACTGCTAACTTGCCTGAACTAAGCTCATGGAGAACATCTTGACTATCTATAGGCCCACCATAAACTTACCTGAACTAAGCTCATGGAGAACATCTAGAATATCTATCAGCAGATTCCACACTTACGCGAACCATTCGCATGAAGAACATCTAGACTATCTAAAGGCCATTCAAAAACTTGCCTCAACGATGCACATGGAGAACATCTACACGATCTATAGGCACATCAAAAACGTACCTGAACCAAGCATATGAAGAAAATCTTGACTATCTCTAGGGCCATCGCTAACTTACCTGCACCAAGCTCATGGAGACCATATTGACTATCTATAGGCCCACCGCTAACTTACCCAAAGCACGCTCATGGAGAACATCTTGACTATCCATCCTTAATTGACCAGACCCTAGAGCATGGAGAACATCTAGACTATAGATAGGCCTATCACTAACTTACCTACATCAAGTTCATGGACAAGAAAGTGTTGGGCAACACCCAAGTTTTATGGATGCCCATCACTGCCTTTTCCCATACAGTCAGTTGTAGGCCACTCTACAGCACTGAGTCTCCATTTTCTGAGATTCTTGGATGATGCATTGGCCACAGTGGATTAAAGCTGTGAAACTCTACTGGCCATCCTCTCCCTCTCCGGAGCCTTCAACACCATGGACTACCATATTTCGTTAGATAGACAGTAGTGTTCAGGCACTCACCTCTTCTTTTCTGTGATTACTTAGTCCACTCCTTCATCAATGAATCAGGTGTAAGTGTTCAGATGCTGACATGTCTCTTGACTCATGACACAATTGCTTTAATCAAATTAGGACCATTAAACCTATGATCAGAGCCCTGGTAGTAGGCAGAGCCATCAAGTCTGCACACAATGATGCTAACTCTCTCTAGTAAGGGTCCCTCCCTCATAGTAAATCACAGAAAGCCCATACCACTATGGTCAGATAGAACAGTGACAACATCAGAGGAGCCAGATGGCATCCGATTCATATCGGCTTTCACCACACTGATATGCCAACTCGGCATAGCCCCTACTCTGTCTGCAAAAACAACTAGCTACATGCCCCCTATAATCTGAGGAACTGCAGAAATGGCATGCTAGCAATTGTGTTGGTTTTTATAACTTTTAGATTGACAAGTAGTATGGGCAGCGCTCACGTGTGTCAACTAGATTGAAAGTGAACTGTAGGGTCTACTGACACTGGCCGTTAGAATGTGCAGAGCACGTAGCAAGCGTAGAGGTGCATTTTTAGATTTTTGGAGCTTTTTTATTAATAAGGTATTTTAATCACTACTTTGTTATGCAAACTTAATGTTAAGTAGTGACGTCATGAGCCAACCCTGCATGTGGATTTCAGAATCGCTCAACCTACCTTACAGCAGTTCAGCATTTGCTCCACAGTAGACATGCAAGTGTCTATCATGTTCGTCAATCAGGAGCATTTCTTTGCTCCCCTCCACTCAGTAATTACCACCAATTCTAGATTTGTTTTACCTACTTTCAATGTGACACTGGTTGCTATCCCCTTATAGACATCCTATTGGGGGACCAGTGATACCTGTGCCCAGCGATCAAATTCACATTTCTGACATTAACTGGCTCGTGAGACTTCCCGGATTGGATCTATGCAATGGGTGAACAGCCTCTTGGGAAGCAGCAACATTGTGCGTAGATCACGTTATTATCCGCTTTTGACCTTGCTAATTTCTTTTCTTATAAAGTACCGTCCTTACGTCAGGATATCTTCTCATCTCCGTCCTACAACCTTTCTACTTCGTCTTTTCCAACGCCCTCTACTACTGTCTCTAACTTCACCCCTGTATCTGACTCAGACGTGGCAACTATTCTGGCCAAAACTCACCCTACTGCTGCTCCCAACGATCCTCTTCCCTCTATACTCATTCCCAAAGTCTATCTGCTCTTGATACATTTTCTCACTGCTTTTTTCAATACTTGCCTCACTACCTCAACCTTCCATTAGCTTTTAAACACGCAACTATTGTTCCCATTCTTAAAATACCCACAGCTAACCCTCTTCTTGTGTCAAATTTTCATCCTATCACTACCCTACCTATCTAAGCTTCTTGAGCGACTTGTCTACTCACAAATTTCATCTTTTGTATCTGATCTATCCCTTCTTCCTCCCACTCAGTCTGGTTTCCGGCCCGCCACTCTACTGAAACTGCCCTAACCTCTGTACTGAACTCTCTTCTCACCGCTCGCTACTCGAAACAATCATCTGTTCTTATTCTTCTTGATCTTTCTGCTGCTTTCGACACAGTGGATCACTCTTTGCTTCTTTACTCTCTTTCTTCTTTTGGTTTTCACAGCTCTGTCCTATCCTGGTTTTCTTCCTATTTATCTAATCAAACTTTTGCTGTTTCTTGGGGTGTTAACACCTCTCCTTCTCTCACTCTCGATCACAGAGTCCAACAAAGGTCTGTTCTTGGTCCTTTCCTCTTCTCCTGATACACTTCTTTTATTGCTCCTATTATCTCATCTTTCGGAGTATTGCATCACTTGGGTGCTGATGATACTCAGCTCTTTCTTTCCTTTTCTTATTTCTTACCTGGTATTCATCTCACCCTCTCATCTTGTCTCACAGCCATCAAATCATGGATGACTTCTCACTTTCTTTCTCTAAACCCAGGAAAGACTGAAGTCCTTTTCTTTCCTGCAAATACACTCCCATCCCTGTCTCCTCCTCCCTCTATCTCCTTTCTCGCCTCCAATCTCTCTCTCTCTTCCACTGCCCGCAATCTTGGCCTTTATTTTGACTCTCAGCTTTCCTTTGCCCACCATATCCCTCTCACCTCATGTGCCTGTTGATGACATCTTTATAACATTAACATACGTAAGATTCGCCTTTTCTTAACTTTCACGCCACTAAACGTCTGGTTTCCTCCTTTTCTATTGCTCTGTCTTATTCTTTGGTCTGCCCTCCTCACGTCTTGCCCCTCTCAAATCTAGCTATCACTCTTCTATTCGATCTCTTTGTTTGCTCTTCTACCGCGACTCCATTTCTTCTGCCCTTGACTCTCTCGGATGGCTTTCCTTTCACTCTCATCTTAAATTCAACTTCCTTTGCCTAGCTTTTAAATCTCTTCATGGTCTCGCCCCCATCTACCTCACTTCTCTTCTCTCATTCTATTCTCCCTCTTGGCCTCTTCATTCCACTAGTCTTTTTCGACTTAATGTCCCCCAATACCCGTGTGCAATCTCGCTTCCGCTCTTGCCAACTCCTTACCCCCTCCAATGGAAGCTTCTAACTCTATCTCTCCGCTCTATCACCTCCTATTCTCTCTTTCACTCTTCTTTAAAAACTCATTTACGTCAATCGCTTGTTTGATTGTTACAGGCTTAACTTGGAACACCACTTCCTACTGCTTTTTTAATGTACTGCTGATTGTTCTCTGTGAAGCGCTTTGGTAAAAAACGCTATATAAAATATAATAAAATACAAATACAAACACCTCCCACAATGGACGCATCCCGCTGATATTGAGGGGGTCACCACTGTCGTGCATCTGTTCTGATGTATATTCTCCAAATCCTTTGCGAAAGTATGCAATGCATTAATGGGTGTGGAATGCAATACTGAAGCACATGCCCACCAGAGCATCTGAAGAATCTACTGTGGTGTGACCACGTGAGGGACATCACGGCACCAACTTGCAGTTATACCTATCAGAGAAAGTTTGGGGCAAAATTCCTTTTGGATCACGCTCCCAACCATGCACATTTTGGGTCTGTGTTATACATCGTCAACTTGAAGAGCATGTTAATTATGGGGAACCAGAATTCCGACATAGATCGCGTCTATGTTCATATGGATGCTGAAATTGCTCCGGTGAAATGTAAGGGAAGCAACCTGTATGGGGCTCATGAATGAAGTGGTCATATATTTACATATATTTACTTCCACATTACTCACGTAGGTGCATGACATTTCATATCACCATAGGTAAATGTCAACACTTTGGGCCTCATTCCGAGTTTGTCGATCCGGAAATAAGGGTGCCGGTTGCAACCTACCGGCACCCTTTCCGAACCAGCAAACTACAACTCTGCCTGCCAGGGCCTTAGCGCGCGACAATTCTGACCTGGTGGGCACAATGGCCCCAGAAAGCAGTGATGCCACGGAAGCACCGGCACCATTAGGAACGGTGCCTGTGCTTCGGTGAACCCATCCCCATGGAGTCCTATAGGACTACACGGGAATGGGGACTTCCCGGATCTGCTGCCTGATATCCCGGGCCGCCGGGACTTGTAATATCCTGGTGGCACCAGGATATCAGGCGGCGGATTAAAAAGGCAGGTAAGCCTACGGTCGATAAAGCCAAATGAGGTTCCAAGGCCGTGCCATCTAAAGGCCTATGTATGGAAGGCCATGTCCGGAAGGCCGTCTCCCGAATGTAGGTCATTATGGGATGTGGCCTGGAGGAAAGCCGGGAGAGTGTGCCATGGCGTCGAAGGTAAGAGGGGAGCGTGGGGGGATGGTTGGTGTGCTACACAGCAGAAGGGATGTGCCCCCCCTGAAATGGACATGGGTAAAGAGAGGGGGGGGCAAACGACTGACACTGTCTTCCGCAAAGTTGGTCTTCTGTATGTGGGGTTTAGACCCCGAACCTCTAAAGCTTGAAGGTCTGTATAAAGAACATGGATGAAGCCAGGGGTGGCTGGCCATAGAGGCGATAATAGAGGCTGCCAAGACTAAATGCAATATTCAGCTAATTAAACCGTAATGTTTCCTTTTTACAGACACACTTCAGCAAACTAATCCCGTTGCCATCTCTGATTTGCTGCCTCTTTCTAATGGGACACTTCATCCAAATATTTGCAAAGCACCTGAAAGGATATTGTCGCGCCGAATTCATCGATGTAAGTGAATCTTCACGCCTATGCATACACATAACCTTGCAGAGTGTTTGTTTGTCCATAGAGATACATCACTAGACATCTCACACCTACTGTGAAGAATACGACTCTTGGGTTAAAGCTGTCGTTTATGTGTCCTGATGAAAGCCTTATCTGGTCCAATATTCATTCAATGGACAACAGTCATCTTTGAAATTCTGAAGACTGTACTCTCTTAAGGCTGGAAACAGAGCCATCCTGTCGACACGTTCCCCACACGGGTTTATGTTCACACATTGTCCCGACTGGGGTCTTTGCAAAAGTACTACAATAGTATGTCTATGATGTGAAGTCACTTTTTTCACTACTAACATCACCTTAAAAATAGAACAGGTTTGATGTACAATTTGACTCAAGTAAATAGATTCACGTGATCGTTTCACATGAGTTTTTTCCAACAGGACTGTGATTTCTCTCTGTTTTGTCTTGTGCTTTTTTAATAATTGGACCCATTATGTTCCTTTTTTTAATATGTACTAGAAAAATAAAATTGAATATTTCCTTTTGAAATACTAGCCTATGTGCATATCTTGTGATATTTGCTTTGACACAAGACTGTGATTCACGTTTGCCTCATTTCAACCTAAATAACCAGCCCAGAAGTGTGACACAAGTAGGTAGCTTGTTTTGGGAATTCTTCTTCTGTCTATCCGGTATTGACCACATCCCACAAGCCCCTATCAAAAAAGTGGTCTCCTTTAGCTCACAAAGCTATACCCTGCTCTGATAACCAGCCTCACTCTCTTAAAATACATTGGTGCGCATTATCAGTCCCCCTCCATCCCGCTTGTAATTCCAGTGGGAAACCGGGAACTACCATACTGTCTCTGCAGCCCGATATCCTGGTGTTACCAGGATATTACCGAGAAGGAATCCATGGAATGCGGTTGCCAGTGCCGGTGATTCAGGCATTTATCTGCCGGTAGGGGCATGATCTACTGGCCGGTCAGTCCTGTCCGTAACTCAGTCCCCTAGCGACAGACTTGTAGTTTGCCGGTCCGGAAAGTTGCCGGTATACATTATTACCAGCACCTTATTTCCGGACAAGCAAACATGTGATGAGCCCCTTTGCGTCTTAAAATGTGATGTTATTGGTTTCTACCCAAATGGGCATGTCAGTCCAGGATGTGCTATTGAACCAATAGCATCCTTATATAAGACACCACTGCATACCTTCTGCTGTGCATTAGTTACTTAAGATGCCAGAAGTAGCCAGGTCACATAGGTACTTAACATGGAGGTTCACAACACGGTAGAATCATGCACATGAAGGTTTAAAAAAGCCTTTATGTAACTTTCCTGTTAAATGCTTACTGGCTTTAGAATAAGAGAAAAGGATAATGTACAGTTGCCAATTGACACTTTGGATACTGGTAGCACCAAGGCTACTAGGAAGGGTAAGTATTGTCCTTACTTTAAAGGCCTGCTAAGCCCCAAAGTATGTTTCAGCAGCAGAATGCAGTCTACAAAATGGCAGGTGTGTTTCTAACATCGTTGGGATGAATTGTTTTATGGGGCACCCTAGAACAAAGTTATGTTCAAAATTGCACTGGCTTTTTTGGACATGAAGCCGGAAATGGTTTTCATGATAAACATTACATTTAAATGTAAGGCAGCCATCTATGTTATGTTATGGTATGTTATAACAACTTGTAAAGCATGACAATGAGCGGAAGGCTTCTTGGCACTAAGCAGTGGGCCACTGACGAAAAGGAGGGCAGACTGACAACCGGTAACAAAGAAGAGAATGCAAACCACTCAACAAAGCCCCAAAAGTTCCTGATTGAACAAGAAAGTTTTCAAGGCCTTTCAGAAGTGTAGATGGTCCTCAGTCTTCCGAAGAAACAGGGGAAGGGAGTTCCATAGAGCAGGAGCCCCCACAGAAAATGCTCTACCCCCAACTGTTGATTTACGAAAACGCGGAACCTAGAGCAAGAATTGACCAGCGGACTGAAGATTCCGAGACAGTATTGCTTGATTTTCTGGCAAAGAAAATCAGCTCCAAGGTAATGAAGGGTCCGGTGGACCAAAGGATTTTGAATATAAGCCTACCGGCAATCGGAGCCAGTGCAGTTTCTGAAGCGTTGTAGAGGTTCGAGCATATTTGAGCACTCGCATAGCCAAACGAGCGGCTGCATTCTGCAAAACCTGCAAACAACTGAGAAGGGTTTCTGGCTGACCATGATGAAGGTGGAAACCACCAAACCACAGAGTTCAGCAGGCACAACATAACTAACGTTCCTAAGAAGCATACATTTAAAATGGGCAGCACTACATCTCGCCTTAATCTGAGAATCAACAGTCAAGGAGGCAGCAATGGTAATACCGAACCTTTTTACCGTAGCCACAGATGAAGGAAGTGGGCCCATGGCAGAAGGCCAAAGACCAAGAAAACCCCCAAGGGGGTCAGCTCCCAGTACCATCACTTCTGTTTTATCTGTATTGAGCTGGAGCCAATTTCTATGCATCCAGATTCCAATGTCAGACAAGCAGTTTTTCAGACAGGCAGGTGGCGTCATTTGATCCCGATCAACACGCAAAATGATTTGGATGCCATCGGCACGGGCAAAAAAAATGCAGTCATGAGCGTGAATGGGTTCTGCCAAAGGGAGCATATAAGTATTAAAAAAAAAATGCTGAGATGGCTGAGCCCTGATGGATGCCACAGGTAAGAGGAATGGGGACCGAGAAAAAAGGAAGCAACGACAGGGACTGGGTTCTATCAGATAAAGACTGAAAGCATTCGAAGACAGCCACCAATTCCGATCTCCCCGAGGCATTGACACAGAATGGCATGGTTGATAATGTCAAACGCTGCAGAGAGATCAAGTAAGAGAGCAATACCAACACTGTTCTAATCAAGAACAAGAGCGAGATCTTCGATAACAGCCACCAACACAGCCTCAATACCCATAAGAGGGCAAAAGCCTGATTGCAAAGGGTCCAAAATAAGCTGAGACTCAAGATAGTCTCTCAATTGGGACACCACAATAGACCCAAGAACCTTCATCAAAAGCTGCAGCAATGAAATAGGGTGAAAATGTGCGGGGACAACAGTGTCCAAAGAAGGCTTCTTGAGCAGGTGGGTGGACAACGCATGCTTCAGAAACACCATAATGGTGCCAGTCTGTAATGAGTGGTCAACCACGCCGGTGACCAGCACTGCTAGCCCTGGACCAGAAGAGTTCAAAACTCGAAGAAGGACAGGGTCAAGTGGAGAAGTAGATTTGAGTGGACGTATGGCCTGGAGAACTTGTACCTCTGTGGCCATAGGAAAGAAACCAAAGGGAGAATCCATAGAAGAAGAAAGAGGTGGCACCACAAAGAGGGGGAATGTCTGAGCATCATTAGAAGCCGGAATATTCAGTTGAATCTTCACAATCTATTGAACAAAGAAGTCAGAGAGCAGATCACAGAAAGCCTGTAATCCAAACCCTTAGGCGCAATTATGGTGGGCTGAGACAGCTCGCGCACTACAGCGAAAAGTAATTTTGAGTGGTTGCGCTTCCCGAATATTGTTAAAAAAGAAAACTGCTCTAGCTTCCTTAATAGCTTGATGATACACAAGCCGTTGAGCTCTCAGAAGAGATTTGTCAGACTCAGAGTACCCCCAGTGGCACTTGGGCTCGGGGCGTTTGTACAGCAGTTTATGAGAGCGCTGATGCGCTGTAAACACTGGGTTGACACCTTCCCGATGCCTCTTCAGCTCCCTTACTGGGGTGAGGTCATCTGCTGCTGAGGCAAGAGCCGAGTAGAATGCCGATAACTGGTCCACACAAGACTTAATACTAACAGCAGCAAAGTGGGTCCTAATCGAGCTGGCCAGACAGACCAAGTCTACTTGCCTCCAAGATTGAAAACAAGAGCAAACCGGCCTGGCGATCGTTCTGGAGCCAGAGGTCAAAAGAGTAAAAGGGATAACAAAATGGTCTGACCAAACAACCAGGGAAGCTGTGTGGACAACAACGCTATTGGCCTCAGCAAACAATTAATTAAGGGTCTGCCAGTGTTGATGAGTCAGGTCTAAAACCAATTGAGGCAGCTGAAGGTCAGAGAGGAGAGTAAGTAAGTTAGCACCATGGCAATCCAAAGGATCATCCGGCCACGGGTTATAATCCAAGAGAATGGTCAGACAGGGGGATTTCAACTACAGAGCTGCAGCAACATTAGCAAAGTTGTTAGAAAAAGTGGAATCAAAATTTCAGAGGGCGATAAACAATAAGAAAGTAGTGTGTGACTGTAGGAGAAAAAGACAACCATTTTAATCTCATGCTGAAGCGCAACCACAGAGCAATGAAGCTTGTTCTTAAAAATGAGTGCCACCCCACCTCCCAGGTTCTCATAGGCATGGTCAGTATGCAAAATGGTGAACAGATCAGGAAGAGTGTCGTAAAGATCTGGGGCTGAGCCATCTGACAGCCACGTCTCTGTTACACAAAGGAGATGCTGGGAGTGAGTCTCCAAGAGCTCCTTAATATCCAGCTTGTGGCAGACTAGGGAGCAGGCGTTGCAAAGAAGGCCATACAGCGGGTTGCAGTCAGACACCACGACCGGCGTGTTAGGCTCCAAAAGATAGACCCACTTTGCTGGCCAGCAAGTCATCAGTGGTCTCCGACTGCAAAGTGTCTCCAGTGAGTAGCTTTGCACGGCCATGTTAGCCATTAAAGAAGGAGGAGGGGCCCAAAGGCCCGCCGGGGCCCAGACGGGCTTGCTCTAAGCACACCCGTCCGCCCGTCCGCTGTGCTGCCATTTCCCTAAGCGCACATGTACAGTGGGTCATGTGCTGCACGCAGAGAAAAAGAATAGAAATGGAAGAGAAACTCCTGAGAAATGTTAAGCAGAATGTATAAAGGTGCAAAATAAAAAAGAACAGCAATTTAAAAAGGCCCCAAAAACACAGTCCAACAGGAGGATCTCTGCAGATCAACGTAATAACATTAAAAAAACCAGCAGACCCGGTGTTTAAGTGGTGTGCTTCACAACACACAAGCAGCCTTACCTATCCAAGCCTAACTGTCTCTCAATAGCTAGAGCAGCTATTGGGGCCAAACTAAACTATTGCTACACCCTCCTAGCCGGAATTTCTGCAAATAATCTAAACATATTCCAAATCACTCAAAATAACGCTCTAAGAACAGCATTAAGTATTCCTAAAAGGGACCTTATTGCGCACGCCAGGCAGGCAGCACACTGGCTCCCTGTTAAAGAACGCATTACTTTACTTTCAAAATTCTCACCCTCACACACAAATGCCTCACCCTCACAGCCCCTTCATACCTATCAGAGACCATCGCAAAATCCCCATCTACACGACCCACTAGAACCTGCTATTCCAACCAACTGTACACCCCCCACATCAACAGGGCTAAAGCAGGCAGGATCAGCTTCCCCTACATAGCCGCCAAACTCTGGAACTCACTCCCCACAGCCCTCAGAGCAGAGAACTCCCTCCCTGCATTCTGGAAAAAACTGAAAACCTCTCTCTTCAACTAACATTTTGAATGCATTGTATATATTTTTTCTCTGTACAAAAAAATGTAAAATGTATGACTCCTGCAACTAAGATTAGTTATGTAACAAGCGCCACGATGCCTCTGGGCTGTTTCACGCTCTACAAAGGCGAATAAATAAATAAAGGCTTACCAGTAGCCTCTGCAGCGCTGCCGTTTTCCCAAGTACTTTTGTGCAGTAGGTCACGTGTGGCACGTGGAGAAAAATAAGAGAAATGGAAGAGAAACTTCCTAGGAAGTGTTAGGCAGAACAGGAGCAGCATTACCTGCCCAGCGGCAGAGCTGCAGCCTTCTATCAGTGGAAGCTGATTTGAAATAACGATAAAGGAAAGTTCTTGATATCAACACTCTTACCTGGGTTCCAGTTGAAGGATTAACCCCAGCAGGGTAACTGACTTTCCTCCCACACACCACCACCCAAAGGATTATTGGCCCTCTTCACACGGAGTGGACAAATGAGAAGGTGGGACGAATTCCACCAGGCTCTCTCTCTCCCAGGCTGCAACCAAATGCAGGAAAGTGACTACAAAGGGCCACATTTTCAAAAAGCAGCTCCAATGGCAAGAGCGCAGAAATGAATTTGTGCCACTTTCCGAAATGCTCATGTCACCTTGTTCTGAGCATTTCAGGAGGGGCTGGACAGTGGCGTAAAAACTGCACGGTCCAGCCCGCTTGCACATATTAGTGGCGGGAGTGCTTTCCCGGCAGTAATGTATGACAGGCTCCCATCAATCACACATCTGCTCAAACTGCAGTGGCACACCACACTTGCATTTAACAATTGCATGGCGTGTCCGATTAAGGATCAGATACTGCCTTTGTTTCACTGAAGAGCCTGGCCAGTCTGTCACTGCGAAATAGTCACATTCAGAAAAGCTTTTACTTGGCGCACCATTGGTTCACGCTCACTTTGAGAGCGTGCACACGCTCCAAATTGCTGGCAGACCAAGGGGATGCTTCAGGTGTCCTGGAGCATGGCATCCTCCAAATTAGTATCGGTAACATCCAAGATTGAGCATTATAAAGGATTGGTGGTGTTTCAAAGTTCCAAAGCAAACGAAGTTTAATCAATTAAGTGCAGACATCCACAGCCCCCAACTCATTCACATCCACAGGTGTAAACCCTCACAGGAATCCCAATGCCAAGGGAGGACCGAAAGGGCTGCATAGGCTCAGAATCGCAGTCTGGCTGTGTGGATGTTTGGAGTAGCAGCTCCTGCAGAGATTTGAAGCCTATGTGAGAGTGAGGAGTTGGAAGTAAGAGTGGGGAGAGGAGGTTGGAGTCCAGAGGGTGATAAGTCCGGAGGAGGTTGGTTGGAGAGATAGGGGGAGGTTTATTCGAGATATCAGGCGGGCGTTGCTTGGAAACAGCAGGAGGAGGTTGTCTTGAGCGATCAGGAGGAATTTGGAGGTACGTACAGGAGCCTAGTGAAGCCATAGCTGGCAAGATCAGAAAAGTATGAGAGGGTATGCTTGGCCCAAGAAAAGTAGCAAGAGTGAGAGCTTGGTCTGAAGGAATCAAGGCCACAGTGGGTGGGAAGGGCATGGCATTGAGGAAGAGGAGGACCAGAGCATGACTAGAGAAGTGGTGAAGAGGAAAGCCCGGACCCTGTGTTGACTTTGACTCTGGGAAAAAACTATGCGTATTAAAACCATTTTAGCTTCGCAGCTGCGTCAGCCTCTGTGTAGTACTAAATGAAAGGCAGCATTGCAAAGAAAATGGGGGATCAAAATGGCCCTTTGCCCGAGGTGACATTTGTTTGCACTGGTCCATTATAGCCAGGCCAGTTTTTCCCACCCCAACATTGTACGCGAATCAAAGGCAGACGTCTGGGTAAACTCCCATGTCGGGCATAGATCATTCTAAGTGAAGCATATCAGTCTGCCAATGACACCAGTGAGACTCCATTTTGCCCACGGGATGGAAGAAAATTGAGTTTTCAATTAGTCTCTTAAAGTTAACAAGACAGCAAACCTGTTTATTATTCTACTGTTAACATTTTGCCACAAGGAGACAGATAAAGAGCAGTACAACTGACAGGACTTACCTCTGGCTAAGCTCAGGCATTCCTCTAACAGGACTCAGCATTTTTTACTAGAAATCTTATTTTACAGTAGTGGCTGTTGTCAGCATTTTGCTGTGTTTCGAATAACAGATTTTGCAAATACCCTACTCAGTGATATTCACTGTATCAACCTTAGAAAGAGTAAGTTGTTAACCTACTGCGATTTGAACCTCAGCAGTAGGCAGCATTTACCGTAGGTCAATGCAATGCTTGCCCCACTGAGCTATTCCACTGGCTGCGTCTTGGTTCGTGATCAACTATTTTTTCACCCTAGGAGGAAGAACCTTTTCTGCCGCGTCATCAGTACAACTATGTGAAGAATCTACTGAAAGCCAGAACTGATGAGTAAGTATATTATGTATGGACACTGGGACCAGAGTATGTCATGTCATCGTTGCCCCTTGGGAATCTATAAGAGCTACTAAAATGGTGCTAGAGTAAGGCTTCGTCTCCTGTATCTTCCCCTTTTCTGCATAATAAGACAGGCAGCAGCCCACTGAATTGAAAGCTAATTGTTAATTGCTCATAGCATTAAAGTGAATCCCAGGAGCCTGTGTCTGAAAACAGATCAATGTCTTGTCACAGGACAGCAGTCTATGTAGGTTTCTGAATCCATATGCAGACGTTGTCCTTTAGTTGTTTTTCAAGTCAAAACAAGATGTTGTAAACTGAAAGAAATGGAGACCTTGGGCTGGTTAACAATGAAGGTCTATACCAAAGGGCACTACCAATAATTATTAAGCAAGGAGGTGGATACCGCAAGTAGTCACATGATCATCTCATCCTTCACTGAAGGGTTGCAGCTGTCAGCAAAATGTTCAATACTGCCAAACTTGGTCAGCACATCCTCATTCAAACATTGAAGACACAATTAAGAAGCACACTTCCCTGTCTGAAATTGAAGCCCATCTGAAATTGAATGCTGGGACAATTATAGAATCAGCTTTCTTGGGCCTTGGAACAGGGGATTTGGCTAGAGGCTACACAGTGAGCAGAGGCAGGTCATTCTTGGATATACGTTAAAGTAACGAATTCCAAAAAGCTCGAGATTCAAAATTGTGAAGCCGACTTGCTTGCATTTTGAACCTCAAGAAACTTTTCGAATTCTGTTGTGTTGTCCCCCACTTCCTATCTAATGCATGCAGGGGACATCCTCGCAATCCCCTAAACCCATAATGCCAAACTAGGTGAGCGGGGGACACCCTTGCCACCCCCGCTCACCTAGTTCGGTATTTCCATACCCAGCATATGAGGGTTGGCATAAGCACTTCTTCAATAAGAAACATCAACTGCAGCATCCTGTATGGCTTCTCACTATTGCTGCAATTTCTCATGCATATGCAGACAATTGCACAGGATATCACACAACATCATCCGCAGTTCCAAATGTATGAACACAACAAGCAACTCCAACTTTAGCTAGACAGCAATGCAAAAGAACCACAAAACTGTCTTTGACTCATTCATCATTGGACGAAGGTCTGCTATCCGTGCCTAAACAGAACCAAATCCAAGCTCCTGATGGTCCCGGCTCCAACTGAGAATACTCACCCACTGACATATGAATGTAAAGAGCCTTGGGATCTAGCTCGACATGGATGTCTCCTTCATCTTCTAATGAGAACAGAGGTACAGTGGACATCAGCTACTATCACTCACTTTGTTAAAGACACGTGATCAGGCAAACTACACCCTGCAACTCACCAGGGCCTTCGTGGCTTCCCTTCTGGAATATTGAGAAATAATCTATCAGAGAAAGAGATCCAGAAACTCAAGAGAATACAATATCAAGTGGACAGACATTGCTTACACATAAAGAATTAGGATCTCATCACCCCAGCTTAGAAAGAGATCCAATGGCTCACAGTGCACCAAAGAGCCAAACTGATGGTTATATGCATTGTCTTCAAAGCCTTTGGGAGGGGGTGGGCCACATCAAATTAGGAATTAGATCCTCAGTATTACAGCAGTAATCCTAATTGGGGCAACATGAAATTGATCACCCAAATACTGCAAGCTGCACAGGGAAAGAATCCTCAGGGTAATGATATGATATGATAGGCTATTTATAACATGCTTAATACCCAGAGGGTTCTAAGCGCGGAACCGGGGATCGAACCTGTGTTGTTCTGTGTGGTCTTGCTTCCAAGGCGAGCACGTTGCTGCTGAGCTATCCTCCCGATACTATGGGTAAATGGGTAACAACCGTTTAATGCTCTAAACCTGCAGCCTAGGAAGTTACAATGCCTGCCATCTTTCAAGAGAGCCCTTGTGTTTACCCTCTCCAGGACCACCACCCACATAACCCAAAGAACCAGAGTATTAGTAACGTAGGTGGGGGGAAATAACCGATGAACTGGGTAGTGTATACAAAAGAAAATCTTACAGAAAATATTCTACAACTTCCACAGCAGCCCAGGCATCTACAAATGGCTGATCCAATAGCAAAGCCTACCATCATGCAACTTAGACATGCAGTTTTAATGCTGGTAAGGCGTCAAAGCCCTAATCTTGTGGCGACCCGTAGATTGCCTCATAGTGAGACAGTTACTTCTACATTCGGAAATCGGATAAACAAATCTGAAAATATAATAAAGGGGATCCAAGTGAGGAAATCACACATTTTAGGTCAGGGGGTGTGAGATAGATGGGAAATAAACCCCACTCTTGACAAACACCTTTATAACTGTGAAAGAGGAAAGGAAGGTAACGTAGAGGCTATCCAAATTAAGACACACTCAAAAATAAAAAAGGACAAGAAGCATCCAATTTACTGTTAAAGATTTAGGAATTACTTACTGAAGAGGTGAGAAACTCAGGAAAGTAGTTTATGCCAAAGTGATGTGTAGGTGTGATGCACATTATGTCCGTTAGATAAAATGGTGTAGGTGGACATTTTGTCGATGCTTCCCATTGTTTCGGAATCCTCCTTACTGAGATTAGTACCTGTAACATATCATGTGTAGTTTAATGTAATATGACATAGAGTGGTGTTGTATAGTACACATCTGTCATTGTGTTGGCCTCTTGGAGCATGATATAGCCAGATACACATGTTCATACACTTTCTGTATGTTTTAGAGCAACGGTTGCGAAATCATGCTTCGCCAAAAGGATTTACCAATGGGATCCCAACTTCAGGTTTCCACTGCGTATGATTGTGACCAGCCTACTGTGCCTGATCTGCCTGTACAATGTAAGTAAACAACCATGTATCCCCCACTACAGTGTCCTGTGGCCAAAACTGAAAAGCAGGAGAGGCAGTCAATGGAAGGAGAATCCCCCTCCAATAGTCTCAAGGCAATTCTTCATCCTGTTGTCCTGTTCACTGCACAATTCGGTGAGATGAGCATCTATCGATTGCGCTGTACAGATCTGGCTAGAAATGACCGCCATTCCAAAGATGACATCTATACCATGCAGACATGAGGTTTTGAATATCAAGGCCCCTTCATTGGGTAGTGCCAGACAGACAATAGTACAATTATTTGCCAGAGTTAAACATTTCAATCTTTCAAGAACAGTTCTTAAAAACAAAGCAGTTTACTAAAAATCATGTCGTTGATTTGGTACTGAGCTTGGGTGCAAAAGAGTGGAAGGATTGGGACAGTGAGTTTGCACCTGTGCCTTGCGAATGAGCGTATGTGGATCCTTAAATTGCAAGTTGCGCTTCCAAAGGTTTCAGCTTGCGCTTGCAGGCGACATTTGTCAACTTACTGCGGCGTGTCAGAAGAAGAACACAGACTCTGGTTTCCCATCTCACATCAGTATTTTATTGAATGAAAGGTGAACATTCCTAGCTTTCCCTAAACTATGGGGGTTTCCTACCTAACAAAACAAACTAATGTGCTTGCCAGTCATCAGTGAGAGTCCAAACCAAGTTTATTCCACTGTCCAAACTAACCTATTCCGACCCTAAAACTATTATAACAACGAAAGAAAAGGAGAATGCATTCCTTCTCCTGTAAGGCGGTCTTCCACTATGTTCAATTCAATAACATATCCTCAGATAGTTCTTGGCAAATGTTCTTATTAGATCATAAAGTTCAGATACTTGATTCATCAGAATGTAAAAAGTGTCTTATTTGTTTTCTGCTTCTTCCCTTTTTACTCTCTTTTTCTTTCACTTTTTTAGCGTTTACCACTTTTCTTCCACTTCCGGACAAACTGCCATATTCCTCTTAATATTGATTCAAGATTTCTCCTTTCTTTATCCTGGTTGGGATAAGATTGACTGCCCCAATTATCATTGTTACTCTCTTCATATACTTTTGGCTGTTGGATTTGACAACGATGAGTAGAAGCGCTTCACTTATGATTCTTACTCTCCTTACACAATCTTGATATCTGATTCTGACTGTGATGAGCATGAGCGTGCCAGAAATGCTTCTGACTCTCTTCAGATCATCTTAATATTTGACTTTGATAGGGACGAGTATGAGCGTGCCAGTAATGGGTCTTACTGCCTTCAGACAGTCCTAATACTTAACCTTGAATGGGACAAGCATGAGCGTGCCAGTTACTATATCTGGTCCCCTTCCCTGGTCTCCCGCTTTCGCGTTGTCTGAACTCCTTGAGAATACAAGCACCATGGCTTCCAAGTGGTTGGGAGGTCTAGTAGGTTTCTCTCTATCCTGTTCTTCCTTCGATCAGCTCGTTCCGTGATACTTTTCCAAAAGCGATTTTGGTGTTATTCATGGACCTCCAGGCCCGCTGCGACTTGCTTACTGTTACGCCACCAGCCTTCACTTGCTTTGGTTCAGGATGCTCTTGCATCTTCTCCCGTCTCCACCTCTTTACTTCGAAGGCTGTACTTCGGCTCTTTTCCCTGGACGGGGCGCAGTGCAACCAAGTTTCCTTCAGAATTCGACTCCCAGCTGGTTTGAAACTCATGGTCCTTCTACAGGTCTCTGTCTTTATGACACAGCTGTGGGATTTCCCCGGCACAGCATTAAAGTCCTTCTTCTCTGTCTGACGTACATCCTGTATTCCTCTATTAGTTTTCTTCTTCCCAGTACTATATGGATACTTCATGTCTTCTTTCATTAAATGTCACTGGTGGAAGGTTAATAATATATGATTTAAGGAGTTCCTCATAAGAACGGGAGTTATTGTCCCCAGAGGGGGAGTCTCTCCCAGTGAGGTTCTGCTTGCCTCTACTCCTCAGGAGGGTCTTGGGTAGTGGGCTAAACTACCTAGTCTCACTGGGAAAGGCTCCCCCCAAGCGAGAATTGACGGCATCCCATGATTCATCACACTAGAAGAGATGGGCAGGAGGACATGCAGAGAGTCTCCACAGACCTAGAGTATGTGATGGTGCCGGGGCACCATACCACTGCATTCTTTTTGCAGCTTGGCCAAAACGTACACTGCAAACTCATGTCACTGTAAAATTACCCCAACCCAAAAGGTGACCTTAAAGAATCCACAAGAGATGAGTAATAGTAGTACACATTTTTATTGAGCACAGTCATATACCCAGAAAAAAACTGTTACATGCCACCAAACATCAAACAAAATAGTACAGTAATAACCATAGACAAGGTAGAATACAAACCAAAAAACTAACGTGAAAGGGTGGAGGACCAGAACTGTAGCCTTCCATTTTCTACCTTCAGATGTTTAGGAAGACTGCTTCAAATCCACACAGAGGCAGCAATTCAACCAGCAGCAATTTCCCAAACCCTGCGCTACACTCCACGAGGTGGAGCTTCTTATTTGAGATGCTACCTGGCCTTCTAGCTTGGTATTTGTTGAATCTGTGCAGCATCTTCGTGGACCAATCTTGGTGGCTGCTCGGCTCCTACCAAGCATTGTGTACTGCTTCAGCCTTTCAAGTTTTACACAGCTTGACATAGACATTTTAACACTCTGTGAACAATGACCGCTGTAACACCTATAACTGCAGCATTTACAATGAATTCCTATTGGGCTGGAGGCACCCTGGCCCACCTACCAGTGGACCTGATACAGTGAAACTTCAGGGCAACTTTGCAATCATAGACAACCAGCCATGACCTTGCACAAGGTAAGGAATGTGTATTGGGGTTGTCTGCACAAAGAGGCTAATTAACAGTCTCTGGTAGGAGCCACAAAGAGGATGAACATATAATGCCTTATCGTACACCTGCCCGGGAGGGAGACAGCCAGTCAAGCACAAAGACAGGGCTTAAAACAACATGGCCAACCATCTTGGGACCCGTCGTGCACAATATACTGCCATGCAGTAAAAATAAAGAGGAGCACAGTAATGCACCCAAAAAAGGTAATAATAAAGGTGCCAGTGCCACCTTCCTTTCGTGGCTTCACCGAGTACGGGCAAAACACTGATATGTGAGTTTCCCCCAGAAAACACCCAAACAAGATTTCCATCTACTGCTCTCCTATTGGGAGGTAGTAGTGCTAAAAATACTTAAATGGGTAAAAGGGTGCCCCTGCACCAGTACACCTATGGAATACACAGTGTCCCAAATGTGAAATGGGTTAAGCCAGGGAGTGAGGTTGTTCAAGGCTTCACTCCCAAAAACATGTTGGGGTCACCAAATGGTCAGTGGATATAACAGGGATCCCATTCAAATGGATGGGAATGTTGCAGAAAAATGTTTCCCTAGCAGGAATTAATGATGTTAATAAGGGGGCGGATGTAAAAACAGAAGAGGAGGGTGGTCAAGACGGATACTTCTGGAATGCCGCAGGTTGTGCGTAATGGATTCGAGAGGGAGGAGCACAGCATATCCCTTTGGGGTCTGCCTTTCAGAAAAGACGCAAGCCAAAGCCGGACCAAGCTTTGTACATCACTGATGAACTGGTTACAACTTCAGAAGATCTAGTAGTTGAACATGTCAAAAGCCTCTGGAAGATCCTGAAGGATCAAAGCATTGATGATATAGATGTCAGATACTACTCGAAGATCATACAGCAAGGAAACCCTCAGGAGGTGTGGGACTGGATAGACCCTGAGGAGGTGTGGGACTGGATAGACCCTGAGGAGTGTGGGACTGGATAGACCCTGAGGAGTGTGGGACTGGATAGACAGTCTAGGGGACCAACATGGTGAGAGCAACAGGCAGAATGAAGAGGAACACATGCCCAGAAGGAATGATGGCCATAGTCGAAGGCCCAGGGTCTCGAGACAGGAAAGGACTGACAAAGTTCTGGTGCTGACGGAACATTGGCACTACAAGAAGAAGTGGTCGATGGTTCTGGGGCCGGTGTCACCCAAAATACCCATGGCTTGTAGTTGGCAGACTGCTCTGGTGAATCATGAGGGCACAGGCGTGGTGAGGACAGCTTAAAACTGATGTTATGAATGGCACTGCCTACATTGGAAGAGTGATTACATTGTGGGTTCTCTACTGGCACCTACGACTGGCGATCTTTAGGGCTGGCATTGAAAGGGGTGGATTGTTGGGGGTCACCGGACAGGTTGCATAGAATGAGGGGAGTTCTGTTCTGTTTTTTACTACACAGAGATGGTTCTCACAATGAAGAGGTTGCAAAGCCGCTCTCCTTTGGGGTGGGGGGTGTTTTGTGGGATGAAGGGGATTTGTTTCGGATGGGTAGGCGGGTGCTGTTCATTTTCGGGGGGATATTTATTGTGTTACTTAAGGATGACATACCGTTAAAGGGCTGATTCATACGTTTCCAAATCTCATATCCTTTTGGAGGACACATCCTGTATGGTAGTCACCACACGTGTCATAATGGCTGAAGCAAACAACCAGGAAGTAGTGGTGATATCATGGAATGTCAATGGCTTGTGCAACAAAATTAAGAGGGGGCTAGTGTTGCAACTTCTGAACAGACATAAACCCACATTTGCATTTTCACAGAAAACACACCTGTCAGGTACAGAGTGTATGTTCTTCAGGAGATCGAACTACCCGATATGTGTCCATGCAGGGTTCACTAGGGGGCACAAGAGGTGATGGTGTTGGTGCGAAAGGGAGTACATCTCGAGGTCCAGAGTGTGGTTCGTGACACAAGGGGAAGATATGTGCTGGTGACAGGGTCACTCGGCTGAGATTTGTGGGTTGCTAAATTTTTATGCCCCTCCACCCCTACAAAGGGACCTCTTACAGAATATTCAGGCACTGTTTATTCAACATCAAGCTGACAGATGGCTGGTGGGTGGAGATCTCAGTGACATGATGGGCCATAGTAGGAACCGGTTTCCGGGCCCGAAAGGGTAACGTACAAAGCAATAACATTTGAATGAATCTTCACACAGTGGCTGGCGCACAGCTCCTGGCGAGGGCTATCTCTGACCACTCGCCCCTGCTGATCTTGATGGGATCGAACCTTGGAAGGGACTGTTCCTCCTGGCACCTAAATGCATACCAACTGGGGTCTCCAGAAATAGTTGATAAACTCTGGGATAAAACTGTGGAATACTTTGAAATTAATAACTTGTCTGTAGAAAGCCTTGGAACACTCTGGGAGGAATACAAGACAATTATATGGGGGGAAGAAATATCGGTTTTGGCAGCTATGGAGAAGGAGAGGCGTGTGAGAGTGATTGACACCGAATTGTTGGTTTTGCACCTGGAAGACAAGTTCTGGGAGGACCGCTCAAGGGAAATGCAGCACCTGTTGCTACAGGCAAGGGTTTTTACTATGCTATTGCAACTGACAAGGCAAAACAGGCTTATTTGGCTTCTCGAGCTATGGTGTATGAAGTGGGGGACAAGGTGAGGAAGCTAGTGGCATGCCTTGAGCGGCAAGACAAATGCTCCAGGAGCGTACAAGGAGTCATTGATGAATCGGGTGAAAGGGTTGGGGAAAACGGCCAGTATTCTGTGGTTTTCATGCAATACTATAGCAGTTCCATTGGCCCGAGGCTTGCTTTCATACTCAGACCTCTTGGAAAAGATCCCAATCCCACAATTCAACAGCCATAGTTATTCCCAAAAGGATAAGCCGCTGGAGCACTGTGCCTCTTACGCCCATATCGCTCCTCAACATGGAATCTAAAATATTTGCGAAAATCCTGACGACTAAGTTGCTGGCAGTGTTGCCAGCATTGGTTCACCCAGACCAAAACGTTTTCTGCCTAATAGGGCAATGCACATGAACATTATCAATGCTTCTTTTGAATCTAGTACGGTACCAACCAACTTAAAAGATGCATGAGTACTCCCATTGCTAAGAAAACCATCACTAGACCCGAACAACCCATCTAATTACAGACCAATCATAACAGTCCATTTCTTGCTAAAAATACTAAACTGTGCAGCCTACCTGCAAATATAGCGATACCTTAAAGCCAATAATTTGCTAGGACTGAGGCATTCCGGTTTCCCCGCCAGACATGGGACAGAAACAGCACTCATCGATTTAAAGACTCAAAATCAGACGCTGAAAGAGAAGGGCAAAATAGCTTTGCTTCTCCTACTTGATCTATTAGCGGCATTTGACCTAGTGGACCATAACATATTATGCAAACACCTCTCAACTGCTGCACATTTTTCAGACCAAGCAAACGCCTGTATTAAGTCCTTCCTCAACAATAGATCCATGAGGGTCTTTGCACCCACAGCATCCGCATGTGGGGCTCCTCAGGGATCATGCGTATCCCCTACTCTCTACAATGTGTTCACCAAGCCCCTTTTTGATAAACTTGTGTTACGCTAACCTGGTATCCACGGGGGCATCACACGATACTGGATGGAGGTCTAAGCGCTATCCCAGACCCCTCTCTGCTTGGTTATGTGCCAGACGTTGGGTAGCGCCTATAACAGGAGAATGGAGGGTTAAGATACTGGTTCTGTGATGGGTGGACTCCACCTCCCTCTGGTCCAAATCCCCTCCCTTGGGGTTATTGCTCACCTTAGGTTTTTGTGCGTTGAACTCTCCGTGCTGCGTCTTTGTGCAGGGGCGCATGGTTGGTGCGGGCGTTCCATGGACCTAGTTTCTTCACTGGTCTGTGTGCCCTAATGTCGGTTCCAGACCGGCTGTGACCCTGACTCTGCTTGCTGTCTTCCAGGTGAGTTATAATGTCTTTTCCGCCTTTATTCTGTCTCTTTCTTTCCCTCCGTTTTATCTGTCTTCTCTGCATCTTGCTCCCCTATGCTGTTCCCTAACAATGTCTCTTTTGTTTTCACAGGGATGGTTGTGATCTCGGAATTGCCGCGCCGATGGCGAAGACCACGGTGAGTTATTGATGCGCGGAGCGCTGCGCTGTTCATTGGTGTTAATTGCTAACCTGTGTTCTCTTCTCTTCTTTGTACAGGGTGCGGTGATGTTCCGGAGTGATGAGCGATCAAATCGCTGCTTGCCCAGTTAAGTGCTTTGTTAATGCTGACCTTGTTCCTTCTCCCTTGCAGGTTATGGTGAAACCCGGAGATGGGCGAGGTAAGAGAAGCGCAGGGTGCTGCAAGGACTTGCTGCTTGCCTAGGTAAGAATTGTTATTAATGCTGTCCTTGTTTCTTTACCTTTTGCAGGTTGCAGTGAAGTCCGGAGATGTGCGAGGTAAGCGAAGCGCAGGATGGATTCAAGGCCAGTTACTTCACAAGTCTTGTTCTTCCAGGTTATTAATGGAATCCGGATCTAGGGCTTCAGGACCGGGCCGCTGGAGAAGCAGATGAGCTGGAGCTGGACACAGTGAGCATTACGCTGCAGGAGTGCAGAATAACGCGAAGTGTGTTCTGCTGTTTTGGTGTGGTTTAAATAGCCCAGGTAAAGTAGTTCCAGGCCAAGTAGTTCCAGGCCCAGCCACACCGAAAACACTAGACCGCATGGCTTGGTTCTAAAGAACTGAGCTGTGCAATAGGCCTCCATGTTGGATTAAGGTCCAAAACTGGTATTACTTTATTCCTGATAATGAGCCTAGTGCCAAAGGCACAAAGGAGCCAGGACTGACTCCATGTATGTTTCTGATGTAGTTTAAGGCCCTTGGGGCCAGTGTGAAGGGCCTTAGCCCCACTGCTGCCAGGGGGCTGTTATACCTGAGGGGGTCAGGGGCATGGATCGTGACAGCACTCCCCCCTTGGGCCCCTCTCAAGGTGTTTCTTCCATCTGGCCCTGGTTTGGTCGGATGGTTCCGATGAAATCGTCTTACCAGGCGTGGTGCATGCACGTGCTCGCTAGGCTCCCATGTTCTGTTCTGAGGGCCGTATCCCTTCCAGTCCACTAAGTAATATAACTTGGACCTGGTGAGTTTAGAATCTAGGATGTCCTTGATCTCAAATTCGGGTTCTCCGTTAACCAGTACCGGATTTGGTGGTGTTTTGACCCGGGTTCCAAACTGAACAGGTTTTACGAGTGACACATGGAATACGGGATGGATCTGCATATTGGGTGGTAAAGCTAGTTTTACTGCCACATGATTTATAATTATCCCTGGTGGTATAGGGCCCTAGATATCTGGGACGAAATGTTCAAGTTCCTCTTATGGGCACGTGCCGAGACGCTAACCAAACTTCATCTCCGACTTGGTAGTGGCTTTTCTTCGGTGTTGATCAGAGAATCTTTTCTGTCTTTCTTTGGCTTGGATCAAGTGTTCTGCTGCCTTTTTGAAGGCTTGAGTGATGGTTGTATGTAAAGTTTCACTGTGGCCATTTCCAAGGCCATGGGGGTATCTAATTCGGAAGTACGTGGGTGCCTTCCATATACGGTATAGAATGGACTCTGTCCGGTACTGGTATGTAGCAAGTTGTTGTAGGCATATTCGGCTATCCACAGCACATCCTTCCAGCTTTCTTCCACTTGATGTAACATGCACCGTAGGTATTGCTCTAGTGTCTGATTCGTCCGCTCCGTTTGGCCATCAGTTTGGGGATGGTGACTAGTGGACAGACGAATATCAATTTGGGCAATTGCACAACTCTTCCTCCAGAAGTTAGACACAAACTGACTCCCTCGATCAGAAATCAGGAAGGAGGGGAAACCATGTAATCGTACAATTTGCTCTAAAACACCTTTGCCAGACTGGATGTGTTTGGTAGACCCTTAAGCGGAATAGAATAGGCCATTTTAGAGAATAGGTCAACAACCACTAGGATAGTGTTGAACCCTCGACAGGGAGGCAGATCTGTGATGAAATCGAGGGAGAGTGTGTGCAAAGGTGCAGGTGGAATTTCCAGAGGTTGAAGAAGGCCCGCAGGTCTTTGTTTCTGGGATTTATTCTGTGCACAAATGCCACATGATAGAATAAACTGCGAAATGTCCTTTCGCCAGGTCGGCCACCAATTCTTTCTTTTCACCATGGCTAGGGTCTTGGCAATTCCTAGATGTCCTTCTATCAGGGGGTCGTGATAACCAGAAATTACTTGTTCTTGTGGTACCTTATTCGGTGGATATAAACGCCCTCTGAAATACGGGAGTTGGTTGTTTGTTGTGTAATGTTCGCCTTGAGTGGTCCAGTCTTGTAGAGCCTTGGTGTTCATTAGGAGCCGAATTTCCTTTTGGAGTTCGTCCAGAGATAACGTTGTTGTAAGTCCTAGTACTTTGTCACCTGGAATAATGGCCGCCGGGTCTGGGGTTGAATATGCATTCTCATCAATACCCATGTGGGATAGGGTGTCGGCTTTTCCGTTCTGGACTCCAGGTCGGTATGTGATTATGTAATCATATTCTGCGAAGAATAAAGCCCATCGGAGTTAACGGGATTATTGAGCCTTTGTCGTCTTGAAGTATTGTAGGTTGCGATGGTCGATGATTACTGTGATGGTATGTCTGGCGCCTAGGAGGTAATGCCACAAAGCCTTAAAGGCTGCCTTGATCGCTAGGAGTTCCTTGTCTGTTATTGCATAGTTAAGTTCAGGTGTAGTACATTTTCGCGACCAAAAGGCCACAGGATGTAACTGGCCTGTTTTGGGATCCCTCTGGGAAAGAACAGCCCCCATTGCCATGCTGTAGGCATCTGTTTCCACTACATATGGGAGATCTGAGAGGGGGTGTCGTAGCACCGGGGCTGAGGTAAATCTTCTCCACCTCTTCTGTCCATTGGAACAGTTTGTTGTTTTTTCGTAATAAAGAAATGATCGGGTGCACAATCTGGGAGAAACCTGGGATGAATCAGCGATAAAAGTTCACAAAGCCGAGCATACTTTGAACACCTTTGACTGAAGACGGTGATGGCCAAATAAGGATGGTGTCTACTTTGTGCATATCCATCCGGACGCCTCTGGGAGTGAGAACAAAACCAAGGAACTCGACTTCGGTGACATGGAAGGAGCATTTTTCAAGTTTGGCGTATAGCTGGTGCTGTTGGAGTTTTGCAAGGACGGATCGAATGTGCCTGCCATGGTCCTGTTTAGAAGAGGAGTACACCAAGATGTCGTCGATGTAAACTAGGGCACATACATCGATCAATTCCCGTATTACATCATTCATGAAGTACTGGAATGCGACGGGAGTGTTGCAAAGCCAATAGGGCATCACCTGATATTCGTGCAGCCCATACTTAGTACGAAAGGCGGTCTTCATTCGTCTCCTTTCTTTACATGCATGAGATGTATGCCCCCCTGAGGTCCACTTTGGTGTAAATTTGGGCATCCTTGACTTGGTCCAGCAGTTCGGGGATAAGGGGTAGAGGATAAAGGTTTTTAACTGTTAACCGGTTTAGTGCGTGGCAGTCGATGCACGTTCTGAAGTCCCCCTCCTTCTTGGGTAAGAAGAATAGGGGCGAGGCTGCCAGGGATTTGGATGGGTAGATAAAACCATTTGCCAGGTATTGGTCCAGATATGATTTCAAGTGGAGATTTTCAGGTTTCGGTGAGAGCATAAATTCGACTACACGGGATTTTGCACCAGGTACGAGGTCGATCTGACAGTTATATGGCCTGTGATGGGGTAAGGTATTAGCCTGTTTTCTTTTTGGAAAACATCTTGGAAATTGTGGTATTCGCTTGGTAGTGTACTTGTTACACCTAGTACCAACGCCTCTTTATCTTGGACAGGTGTCTCTGGGTCAGACAATGGCATTTCCACTTGGTAGCATGCATGAGCACACTCATTGGAGAAGGCTAATTTCTTGGCTCGCCAGTCAATGTTAGGATTATGAGCCACCAACCACGGCATCCCTAGAATCACCAAGAACGGAGGGGCCTTGATAAGGTCGAAGGCAATGGCTTCCCGATGTCCGTCTTGGCACAGAAGGGTCAATTCTGCTGTGCGTTGAGTTACAGGACCAGAAGCTATCTCTGTGCCGTCGACAGTGGTGACCTTCTCAGTTGTCGTTTTCTGACAGAGGGGAAGCTCCATCCTTGTTGCCAGGCCTTGGTCTATGTAGTTACCAATGGCTCTACTGTCTATGTATGCCTCTACAGCTGTCATGATTCGCCATTTACGCCCCTTTTGGACTTCCTGGTCCATGGTGCACCAGAACATTGGAGCCGTTCTCCTCCCAAAATGGCCGGCGCCTCAGACATGTTGCGGTCTAGTGGTTACGCAAGAGCCCTGGCTTCCTAGAAAACAGGCACTCGCCGCGGCGCTGCACATCTCAACGCTCCCTTTCGAGTTCGCTGCTAGTGTGCTCATTGTTACCTTCCTTTCCGTTGTGCCAATTCTCCGATACTTTTCCATTTCCTCTTCCTTCCTGGAGTACTATGAGTGGCCTGTCGCCTTCGCCTAAGGCCGTTCATTTCATTCCCTCCTGGACCCCTATTCGCTATTCTGCGCTCACAGCCACATCCCTGTACTCTGCGAATAGTGCTTTTCCCTTCCTGGTTCCGCACTTAATCCTGGATATTGACTGCTCATTTTTTACCTTCCTGAACTCTTACCTTCCTCTGAGTCTGCTCGCGCTCCACACTGGATACGGAGGATCACCGGCCTTACCTGTATAAGTCCCGGACGTCCCGGTATACAGAACGACCTTCAAAGAAGAAGACAACAAAGGGCAAACAGGTAAGACCGGGGGCTGAGTGTGACAGTTTGAGATGGCAAGGACTTGATACTGAGTTCAACATGGAGGCTGCTGTCCAGGACCTAATGAGAGGAATGCAAGAATTAACAACAGAGGTTCAAAACTTCAAAGCCGAAAATGCAGCGTTAAAACAACTCGTGCTTTCCCAAAACTCAGCGTTCCAGGAAAGTGCTCTGGTAGTGGGCATAGTGGACAAATATGATTGGTTCCTCCAAAACACTGCGATCCTTCCTTGATTCCTGTTTGGTGCATTTCACATTTAAACCCTACTATTTTTCCACGCCCCGGGCCAATGTGGGATTTATAATATCACATCTCTTTGGTAATGCTTTAGCCTGGGCAACTCCCTTGGTGAATGCTGGAGATCCACTCCTGGACAATTATGACGGATTTGTAGAAGCCTTCAAAACCATGTTTGACCGCCCTGAACAAGTTTATATGCTCAGGAAAAGCTCCTGGAGTTCCAACAAGGGAACCAAGACATGCTATCTTATGTAACCCGCTTTTAGCAGTTGGCTAAAGAGGTCGATTGGTCCCAGGAGGCAAGTTTACCTTGTTTGGCAGAGGCTTAAATGACAAAATCAAGGACGAACTCGCCAGAGTAGCCCGTCCAAGTTCTTTCCAGGCTTTGATAATTTGTCCCTCCAAATCGACTTCCGAATCCAGGAAAGAAAGGCAGAGAAGAGAAAGACAAAAGCTGTTTTTCCAAATGTTTTCATGGAGTATCCTAGCCCAAAGGAAACAACCACACTGCACTCTCCTGATCCCGAGCCTATGCAATTGGGCTCTATATTGGGTGCAATATCTTCACAAGAAAGGACACGTAGGAACAATACTGGACTCTGTCTGTATTGTGCCTTCGATAAACATCTCATAAGCAATTGTCCTATAGCTCCACCCAGGCGTTCGGGAAACGCAAGCTCCCGGCCTTGAGCGGAGCCCAGCTTTGGGAGAAAAATACTTGCTCCACTTCTGCTCCTTCCTTGAATTGCCCGCAATTGAATACTTTGATGGTCCTGCAAACATCCTTGTCTACCGCCAATAAGGAGACTCATTCCATCCTGGCCCTAGTGGACTGTGGTGCCATAGGAATGTTCTTCGACCACAAATGGGCCTTGAAGCACAATATTCCTCGAGGATCCAAGGAAACAATCCAAGCTGTCGAAAGAATTGACGGGAAACCACTGTCTTCGGGACCCAAAACCCAACAAACCACAGAGCTGTTGCTCTCAATCAACAACCATCAGAAGATGCTTCGTTTTGATATCATCAAGGCAGCACACTACTCCATGGTTCTGGGGATGCCCTGGCTACAAAAACACAACCCATACATCAATTGGGCGGCCGGATCCTTATTTCTAGGCTCCGAATTCTGCTTGTCCCATTGTTTATCCCAAAACATTGTACAGACCATATCAATGGAACCCCAGATCCTCGAACAATCATCCATCTGTGTCCCCATCATTTCCCAAGTACCTGAGATCTACCATCAATACTTGGATGTGTTTTCAACAGCCATTGTCCAATCACTACCACCCCATCGACTAGAAGATTGTGCAATCGATACTGAAGACTCTGCAGTGATACCATTTGGAAGAATGTTTATTCTTTCCAAACCTGAGAAAAGGGCATTACGGGAATACCTGGACATCAATCTTGCCAATGGAACCATTCGACCTTCTAAATCTCCAGCAGGTGCCTCCTTGTTCTTCGTGCCCAAGAAGGACACTAAGGAACTTCAACCCTGCCTAGACTATCAGGGCCTTAACCAATGCACCCTTAAGGATCTTTACCCTCTGCCGCTCATTTCCGACATATTGGAAGATGTTCGGGGTGCTGTAATCTTTACTAAACTCGACTTACGGGGCGCCTGCCATCTCATCCGCATAAGGGAAGGCGATGAGTGGAAGACAGCCTTCAGGACCCCCTTTGGACATTTTGAATACCTGGTAATGCATTTGGCTTTGCCAACGCCCTTGCTGTGTTTCAGTGATTCATGGACAGAGTCTTTTCGGATATGTTGTTTCTCTTTGTCATAGTGTACTTGGATGACATATTGATCTATTCCAATGATTTCCAGTTACATCAGGAACATGTGACATCAGTCTTACAACGTCTACAAGAGAACAAACTCCTGGTTAAACCAGAAAAATGCATGTTTCATGTCCAAACAGTTCATTACCTAGGGTTCGTTCTGAGTTCCAAGGGAATAGAAATGGACCCCGCCAAGGTTGAATCTATCATTTCATGGCCATCCCCTACAACAGTAAAACAGATTCAATCCTTACTGGGACTTGCCAATTTTTACCGGAAATTCATTCCCACTTTCTCTGACATTGTACAGCCGATAGTTGCATTGTTGAAGAAAGACATTCCGTTCATTTGGTCTGATGCTCAAGAAACAGTCTTTCAGGAGCTAAAACGAAGATTTACTCAAGGTCCCATCCTGGCTCAAACGGATATCAATAAACTCTTCCTGTAGAAGCTGATGCCTCAGATCATGCAATAGGGGCTGTGCTAAAACAAGAATCCGAGGATAAGGTGGAACATCCCATCGCTTATTTATCCCGAACATTTACTCCCAGAGAGACCCACTATTCAGTCCTGGAGAAAGAATTGCTCGCCATCCGGCAACCCTTTACTGAGTGGCGTCATTTACTCCTGGGTGCCAAATTCCCTGTTCAAGTGCGAACCGATCACAGAAACCTGCAGATCCTGCAATCTCTAGAGTGCAGGAACAGTCGCCAAGCTCGGTGGCCCTTTTTTTTTTGCCCAGTATCAGTTTTGCATACACCATGTCCCAGGAACTAACAACGTAATCACTGAAGCATTATCCAGGCGTCCTGATTACGAGGCAGTTGAGCCCCGCGCCTTTCCAAAGATGTTTCTTGACCCGTTTTCGTGGCTCATGCCAACTCCTTATTGGAAAATATCTGTGCTGAAACACCACCTTCTGATCCCTGGAAGGA
Source organism: Ambystoma mexicanum (assembly GCF_040938575.1). NCBI lineage: Eukaryota > Metazoa > Chordata > Amphibia > Caudata > Ambystomatidae > Ambystoma > Ambystoma mexicanum. Next base: position 1,271,412,193 of record NC_090934.1, read on the forward strand.
TTACATCAAGACAAACCAATGGACCTTGGTCGCTAAAGATGGCTACCTCTTCAAAGATAAGAGGCTGGCAGTACCCACGCAAAAATTGAGAACCAAGATTATAAACTTCTGTCATGAGACCTTCCATTCCGGGCATCGAGGCGTTACTGCTACTCTTCGCCACATTCAGAGACAATTTTGGTGGCCTAACATGATCGACAGAGTAAGGGCGTATGTCCAAGCCTGCCCTGTCTGCAGTCAGAATAAGTCTGATAATAGAAAACCTGAAGGTCTTCTCCATCAACCCACATTGCCAGAGCGTCCTTGGGAAATAATCGCTACCGACTTCATTGTGGAATTACTACCTTCTAAAGGGTTTACTACCATTATGGTTACCATCGATTTATTCACCCACATGGCTCACTTCACCCCTTTGTACAAGTTGCTTTCAGCACAAGAAATGGCAGGAATATTTTTGAAGCACATCTTTAGACTACATGGCGTCCCTTCCAAGATCATTTCAGACCGTGGTCCTCAATACATATCCCAATACTGGAAACACCTATGCCACATGCTAGGCATCCAACGTGCCTTGTCTTCTGGATACCACCCACAGACCAATGGGATAACAGAGTGAGTAAATCAGACCCTAGAACAATATATGCGGTACTTTTCAGCCAAGGTCCAGGATGATTGGTCAATTTTAATTCCAGTAGCTGAATTCACCTATAACAATTCTGATCACTCTGCTATCAAGACAAGCCCCTTCTTCTGCAGTCAAGGTTTCCATCCATCTGTCCTGTCAACAATCCTACCTCATTCCACCCCAGTTCCATTGGTCAATTCCTGTATTGAAAAACTGGTCACGATACATAAGGATGCTAAAGAACATTTAGAAAAGGCCAGAATGGATGTCAAAAGACATGCTGATGCTAAATGGAGACCTGCCCCCGTGTATGGACTCTGTGACAAGGTCTGGCTGTCTTCTAAACTCTTGCCTCGACATCTGCATCCTAATAAACTGGCCCCCAAATACTATGGGCCTTTTTCTATCAAGGAGGTCATCAACCAAGTGGTATATCGACTTTGTTAAACGAATCTTCACGAGATCGTGGGTTACCTCTTCTTCCTGTAGACCGTGGAGTTGAGGTTGCCAGTATGTCGATGTATGATGGCCGATGAATGGGTAGCGCGAGAAATTAGCCCAATCCCCTCCTGACGATATAAGACAGGACGGCACTGAACCAACTCCCAACGCCACGGGTGGCACTTCTCAGAATTTGCGTGACGTCGAGACAGTGTTTCCACTGGCTGAGAAGGCTTGATGAAGTCACCGAAGATAACAGGGCTGAACACAGGAACTTCCAAGAAGGCAGTAAGGCACAGGTACCGGCAGGGCACAAGACAGGCAAAGGAGAACAGACTGCAAGGAAAAGCAGTACTGACAGGGGAATCCCCACAACAACTAGGAACCCAGACAGGACCTCCCCTACCCTAAATCAGGAACAGGCAAGGGATCCCTAAACCAGGAACAGGCAAGGGATCAGCAAAATAGGGAAGAAAGGGTAGGAGGGCCAGGAAGCAAGAAGGAAATAAGGAAATGAGGCAGGACTAGGCAGAAAAAGGTAGAACAGGGAACTGGAGGGCTGGAAAACGAGCGCCAGGACTCCAGCAGCGCATACACAGTAACAACCGCGTTGAGACGCGTTGTCCCTGTGTATGCGGTGCCCTTTTATGGCCCGGGGTCAAAGCGAGGCTTGGAACGCATGTTCCGACACTGCGCATGCGCGGGACGTCAAATACTGACGATCCGCGCATGCGCAGATCCTCGCAAGATGGCGGCGTCCACGGCGCCCATCCGAACCGCGGGTCGGCGTGAGGAGAGACGCCACCGCGGGTACAGCCTCCATGAAGGAGGAGACCGCTGCGGCCGTGGACCAGGGACCCCAGGACAGGTAAGTGGCGCCCGCGAGCGAGCACGCGGCGTGACACCATACCCCCTCCCGGACAACCCCAGAGCACCGGGTTTCCAAGGATAGCGGAGATAGAAGTCCCGAACCAGGCGCGGTGCATGCACGAAGGAGCGCGGTTCCCAAGTGCGGTCACAAGCAGGATAACCCTTCCAGCTGACCAGGAGCTGCAGAGCACCCCGCCAAATCCGTGAATCACATATCTCCTGCACCTCAAATTCAGGGACCCCCCGAACCAAAACCGGGGCAGGACGGGAACAGGTACGACCCATAACATCGGGCACATAGGGCTTCAAAAGGGAAACATGAAAGACAGGATGGACCCTCCAAGAGCGAGGCAAAGACAAACGAAAGGCAACAGACGAAATACGCTCTATGATGCGAAAGGGACCAAAAAAGCGGGGGGCTAGTTTCACAGGTAAGTTGCGTACCGGTAGATTCTTGGAGGACAGCCAAACCATGTCCCCAACATGAAGGACAGGCTCAGGGCTCCGTCTCTTGTCAGCCCGCTCCTTCATATGTGCTTGTGCCGCTGCTAAGGTACCAGCCGCCAGACGATGTTGATCGCGGATCAGAGACACCAGGGCATCTGCAGATGGAACGGCACTGGAAGATGTAGGATGAACAGGCAGCAGTCTGGGATGAAGACCAGTAGAGCAAAAAAAAGGGCTGAGTCCGGTAGCGGAATGAACAGCGTTGTTGTAAGCTGCTTCGGCGGTGTCCAACCATTCCGACCAGTTGTCTTGGGTAGCATTGGCTTAACAACGTAGGTATTGCTCAAGGGTCTGATTGGTACGTTCCGTCTGTCCATTAGTCTGCGGATGATAGCCGGAACTCAGGGCTCGCTGAATGTCCAAATGCCGACACAGTTGGCCCCAAAAGGCAGAGATGTATTGAGACCCCCGGTCTGACAGGATCTTCTCCGGAAGACCATGAAGACGATACACCTCGTGTAGAAAACATCGTGCCATCTGGGATGCAGTGGGCAGCTTAGGAAAGGGCAAGAAATGAGCAGTCTTGGTGAAACAATCCACCACCACCATTATACACGTGAAACCACCAGACAGGGGCAGGTCAACGATGAAATCCGTGGCGATGGTATGCCAAGGGTACGGAGGCGTAGGCGTGGGTTTCAGAAGACCAATGGGCCTTTTGCGAGGAATCTTGGTCTGGGCACATACAGGGCAGGAGTCCACGTAGTGCTTTACCAGTGTAGCCCATCCAGGCCAGCAGTACTGCCGTGCAACCAGTTCTTGTGTTGTGCGGACTCCACGGTGACCGCAAACGACGGAATCATGGCAATTTTGTAGAACGATTTTCTGGAGTTCCAAGGTGGGAACGTACAGACGATCCTTGAAAAACAACAAGCCGTCACGTTCTCTGATGTCAGCACGTTGTAGTATCTGAGATCTTGAGGGATCCGTTCGTGTGGCCTCAATCAACTGTTGGAGCTGGGGAGTCACCATCGATAGAAAATGTTTGGGCGCTATCAGAGTTCCTTGGCACCTTCAACGTTGTTTTCCAGAGACCGAGACAGGGCATCAGCCTTAGTGTTCTGGGAACAAGGAATGTACGTGACGGTGAAATCAAACTGTGAAAAGAAAAAGGCCCAACGAGCATGACGGGAGGTTCTGCATTGCAAAGAGCGCAGGAACTGTAGATTGCGGTGATCCGTGCGAACCACCACCGGGTACCTCCCACCCAGTAAGTGATGTCGCCACTCCTCGAAAGCAGCTTTTATCGCTAGTAATTCTTTTTCTATCACTGCATAGTTTCTCTCGCTCACTGACAATTTCCTTGAGTAGTATGCCACCGGGTGCTCTATTCCCGTGATTGCATCTTGCTGTAGTAAGACCGCACCAATTGCGTAGTCCGATGCGTCTGTTTCAACCACAAATGGCTTTTCATCATCTGGATGTCTAAGAACAGGAGCCGACATGAAAGATCTTTTCAATTCCAGGAATGCCTCCTCGGCCTGCGTGTCCCAGAGAAACGGCACCTTGGTACTAGTCAGGCGGGTTAGACTGTTGGCTAGTTGAGAAAAACGTGGAATGAAGCGTCGATAAAAGTTGGCGAAGCCCAAGAACCTTTGAAGCGACTTCACGCCATGTGGTGGTTTCCATTCTCGTATAGCTTGCAGTTTTGCGTGATCCATCTGTACTCCTGTGTTGCTGATCACATAACCCAGAAATTCCATGCTTTCCCTATGAAATTGGCATTTTTCAATTTTGGCATACAGGCCGTTGTCTATTAGTGTACGGAGGACTTACTGAACATGCACCACGTGTGCAGTACGAGTGTCAGAAAAAAACAGAATGTCATCAAGGTATACCCAGACAGATATTCCAATAAGGTCCGAAAAGACATCGTCCATGAACCGCTGGAAGACGGCCGGGGCGTTGCAGAGTCCAAACGGCATCACCCTGTACTCGAAGTGACCAATAGGTGTTTTGAAGGCCGTCTTCCACTCATCTCCCTTCTTAATCCGCACCAGGTGATAGGCCCCTCTTAGATCCAGCTTGGTGAAGATTTGTGCGGATTTCAGGGATTCGATGATGTGGATGAGTGGTAATGGTTACCTGTCTTTCCTCGTGATCTCGTTTAGTTGACGGTAGTCGATACAAGGGCGCAAAGTGCCCTCTTTCTTCTTGACGAAGAATAACGGGAATCCTGCAGGGGATTTGGACGGCACTATGTAGCCCTTGTTGAGGCAATCCGTAATGTACTCCTGTAGGACGCCTTTCTCGAGTTGAGTCAACGAATAGATCTTGCCGTGGGGAATAATCGCACCAGGCAGGACGTCAATGGAACAATCAAAGTGCCGATGGGGTGGTAGTGGTATGTCCTCAGGCTTGGAGAACGCCTTGTGGTATCCAGCATATTCATGAGGAACCGATTGAGTGGCACATAAACGAGCAGATACGTCAGCAGGATTGAGGGACTCCAAAATTGCAGGAAAGGTTTCGTGAAGTACACAGTCGCGAGGACAACGTGTCGAAGAGAACACCAGGGAACGAGCGGTCCAGTCGACCTGGGGATTGTGATACAACAGCCATGGTAAACCCAGCACCACCGGAAATGAGGGAGACTTGATGACGTCCAATGAGATTCGTTCGAGATGCCCTTCCACAGAGAGCCACAAGGGATCGGACTGTTGGCAAACCGGACCAGAAGACAAAGTAGAACCATCGATCACCTCGACCACTGTTTGTCGTTCCTTGTTATGTAAACGGATCCCATTGGCAATCGCGAACGAGGCATCGATGTAGTTGCCAGGTGCTCCGCAATCCAGAAGGGCCCAGGTCTTCACACACTTCCCTAGCCAGGCAACACCAACTTTCAAGATCAACAATGGTACTGAATTCATGGGAGGAAGGACAGATTCAGAAAGGCAGCCCGCTGCTGCCTTCGCCTCAAACAACGGGCCTGTTAGTTTTCCTGTTTCTTCAGAGGACGTAGCGGACAGGTGCCTAGAAAATGGCCAGAACCACCGCAATACATGCACAAGTTCTTCTGTCGTCTTCTTTTCTTTTCAGTCTCGGACAACGGACCTCGGACGGCACCCAACTGCATGGGTTCTGGACCCACATCGGTAGAAACAGCCGGTCCGGGGTTCTGTGCTGGAAGAATTGATTGATATCTGTCAGATCTGCGACGTTCACTCCGTCGTTCGGTTAACCTGTGGTCAATGCGTAAACTTGTTCCACCAATGCTGGCAACGTTTCTGGCTCCGGAATGTGCAGCAGTTCGTCTTTGTACTCTTCTCGTAGTCCCCGACGAAACAAGGTTTTTTGAGTGATTTCGGGCCATTGTGAATCGGTTGCTAATTGTCGAAACCGACTGATGTAGTGGATTATGTCACCTGACCCTTGCTTGATCTCCATTAATTGATTCTGGGCCATGGCTGCCAAATTGGGCGGTTTAAAGACGTCCAAAAAGGCTTTCTCGAAGGCAGCGAAATCACCCAACAGAGGACTGTTAGTAGAGACCAAAGGTGCGGCCCAAGCGAGTGCATTGCCGGTTAAATTTCCAAGGATATACCCGATCTTAGCCCTGTCTTGAGCAAAATGAGTAGACCTGAATTGGAAATGGATCCGACAGTGGGTACAGAACTCTGCCACTCGACGCGGATCACCATCATACTTCATCGGAGTAGTGTAAGCCATGGAGTTCTCAGGCGGTGTGGCAGGTTGTGCGGGATTAGCCAAACACCGATCCAACGCTTGTCTGAGGGTGTTGTTCTCCTGGCGGAGAGTGGTCATTTCAAGACGCATGGCACGCATTTCTTCACGTAGTTCCTGCATGTCGTCCATGTCGGGACTGGGGGTGAGGCGTCTCAATCTGTTAAACGAATCTTCACGAGATCGTGGGTTACCTCTTCTTCCTGTAGACCGTGGAGTTGAGGTTGCCAGTATGTCGATGTATGATGGCCGATGAATGGGTAGCGCGAGAAATTAGCCCAATCCCCTCCTGACGATATAAGACAGGACGGCACTGAACCAACTCCCAACGCCACGGGTGGCACTTCTCAGAATTTGCGTGACGTCGGGACAGTGTTTCCACTGGCTGAGAAGGCTTGATGAAGTCACCGAAGATAACAGGGCTGAACACAGGAACTTCCAAGAAGGCAGTAAGGCACAGGTACCGGCAGGGCACAAGACAGGCAAAGGAGAACAGACTGCAAGGAAAAGCAGTACTGACAGGGGAATCCCCACAACAACTAGGAACCCAGACAGGACCTCCCCTACCCTAAACCAGGAACAGGCAAGGGATCCCTAAACCAGGAACAGGCAAGGGATCAGCAAAATAGGGAAGAAAGGGTAGGAGGGCCAGGAAGCAAGAAGGAAATAAGGAAATGAGGCAGGACTAGGCAGAAAAAGGTAGAACAGGGAACTGGAGGGCTGGAAAACGAGCGCCAGGACTCCAGCAGCGCATACACAGTAACAACCGCGTTGAGACGCGTTGTCCCTGTGTATGCGGTGCCCTTTTATGGCCCGGGGTCAAAGCGAGGCTTGGAACGCATGTTCCGACACTGCGCATGCGCGGGACGTCGAATACTGACGATCCGCGCATGCGCAGATCCCCGCAAGATGGCGGCGTCCCCGGCGCCCATCCGAACCGCGGGTCGGCGTGAGGAGAGACGCCACCGCGGGTACAGCCTCCATGAAGGAGGAGACCGCTGCGGCCGTGGACCAGGGACCCCAGGACAGGTAAGTGGCGCCCGCGAGCGAGCGCGCCGCGTGACAGACTTCAGTTACCAGACTCCTGGAAGAAGATTCATCCCGTTTTTCACACTTCCTTGCTCAAATCTTATATTAAATCCATCAGATCAGCTCATCGACCTAACCCTCTGCTTGTCAGATTGAATTCGCGGTTTCCAGGATTTGTGACTCTAGATATAGAAGAGGTTGGCTACAGTACTTAGAGGAATGGAAAGGATATCCCCCCAGTGAACGAACATGGGAACCATTCTCCAACATGAATGCCCCTCACATAGTGCGGAGATTCCATCTAGCTCATCCAGGTAAACCCGGTGGATCGGGGTTTAGGAGGGGGCATGCTGTCATGATTTGCCGTTTACGTCCCTTTTGGACTTTCTGGTCCAAGGTGCACTGCAACGTTGGAGCCGTTCTCCTCCCAACATGGCCGGCGCCTCAGACACGTTGTGGTCTAGTGGTTATGAAGGAGCCCTGGCTTGCTAGAAAACGGGCAAGCCCCCGCAGCGCTGCGCGCCTCACCGCTCCCTTTCGAGTTCGCAGCTAGTGTGCTCATTGTTAGCTTCCTTTCCCTTGTGCCAATTCTCTGATAATTTTCCATTTCCTCTTCCTTCCTGGAGTACTAGGAGCGACCTGTCGCCTTCGCCTGGGGCTGTTCATTTAATTCCCTCCTGGAACCCTATCTGCTCTTCTGCGCTCGCAGCCACATCTCTGTACTCTGCGAGTAGTGCTTTTCCCTTCCTGGTTCCACACTTAATCCTGGATATTGACTGCTCATTTCTTACCTTCCTGGAATCCTGAACTCTTGTCTTCCTCCCAGTCTGCTTGCACTCCACACTGGATACGGAGGATCACCAGCCTTACCTGTATAAATCCCGGACGTCCCGGAATACAGAAAGACCAGGGGCTGAGTGTGACAACAGCATGCATCCGAGATGGTTGTTTTTGACTGATCAAAATCACAGGCAGGGCAAGGTGTGAGGTCTGTGGCTCTTTTCCTTCGCTCGACAAACAGACCTCTACGCTTGCCGGGCCTGGAACTTTTCCGACTGTTGTTCTCCTCATTCTTTATCTGTAGCTCCACTGTTCTCCTAGGGGTTTTTAAGGGACATTCTCTGAGAAAGTGACCTGATTTCCCGTGGTACAGGCATAATTGCTGTTGTCTCCTTTTGTCTCTTTCGGCCTTGGTTAATGGGCTCCGTACCCCACCAATTTGCATGGGTTCCGAAGTGTTTTCTGATGAACGCGGACTCTTCTCCTTTGAGCGTACATACACAGTCCGATTCTCCGTTCTGGTTCGATCTGTCCTTCGATCTTGCAGCCTGTGGTCTAGCTGCACCACTAGGTTGATGAACTCTGCACAGTCTTTTGGCGGGTTTACCACCTGAGCTAGGACGTTTTTCAATTCCCCCCCATAATCCTCGATGGAATAACGCTGTTTGTTTCTCCTCAGGCCACCCAGTTTCAACGACAAGTCTATTAAAAGTGGCGATATATCTTAACAAATCTTGGCTGCCTTGGCGGAGGGACAGAAGTTCGTTATCCAGAGCTTGGCCCTGGGTATGTCGGGCGACCAGCTTCTCCATCTCCTGGTGAAACCCCCTGAAATCCTGCAGGAGTGGGTCATCCTGGCTTACTAACAGTATGGACCAATCCGCGGTACTGCCACTCAGATATGACAGAATTAAGGCAACCCGTGACTGATCGTTAGGAAAGGCTCCGGGTCTACAAAGAAAATGGAGGCGGCACTGGTTCATGAATACTGCATATTTTCTTGGGTCACCCGTAAAACGTTCCAGTGGGGCCAAAGGAACTGCCCCAGGGAGGACCACCTGCAGTGGATTGACAGATGTGGCTGGAACCGACGGAATACTTCCTGTCAAAGGAGCCTACCCAGCCTGTGTTTGGAGCAATTGTCTGGCTAATTCATCGGTGTGGTCCTTGGTGACAATCAACTCCCTGCTAAGGGCGGGGGTTTCTTGCTGGACGGAGTGCACATCAGCCCGTAATTATCCCAGTAACTGGGCTAGTTGTCAGTCTCTGATGTTTCCATGACACCCAGGTGGATGTTTTAATTGAGGCTTTCTTTCTGTCACGCTCAGCTGGTATCCACGGGGGTGCCACACGATACTGGATGGAGGTCTAAGCACTATCCCGGACCCCACTCTGCTTGGTTATGTGCCAGATGTTGGGTAGCGCCTATAACAGGAGAATGGCAGGTTAAGATACTGGTTCTGTGATGGGTGGACTCCCACCTCCGTCTGGTCCAAATCCCCTCCCTTGGGGTTATTGCTCACCTTAGGTTTTTGTGCGTTGAACTCTCCGCCCTGCGTCTCTGTGCAGAGGCGCGTGGTTGGTGCGGGTGTTCCGTGGACCTAATTGCTTCACTGGTCCGTGTGCCCTTATGTTGGGTCCAGACCGGCTGTGACTCCGACTCTGTTTGCTGTCTTCCAGGTGAGTTATATCTTTTCCGCCTTTATTCTGTCTCTTTCTTTCTCTCTGTTTTCTCTGTCTTGTTGGCGTCTTGCTCCACTACGCTGTTCCCTAACAATGTCTCTTTTGTTTTCACAGGGATGGTTGCATTCTCAGAGTTGCCGTGCCGATGGTGAAGACCACGGTGAGTTATTGATGTGTGGAGCGCTGCACTGTTTATTGGTGTTAATTGCTAACCTGTGTTCTCTTCTCTTCTTTATACAGGTTGCAGTGATGTTCCGGAGTGATGAGCGATCGAAGCGCTGCTTGCCCAGGTAAGTGCTTTGTTAATGCTGACCTTGTTCCTTCTCCCTTGCAGGTTGCGGTGAAACCCGGAGATGGGCGAGGTAAGAGAAGCACAGGGTGCTGCCAGGACTGGCTGCTTGTCCAGGTAAGAATTATTATTAATGCTGTACTTGTTTCTTTACCTTTGCAAGTTGCGGCAAACTCCGGAGATGGGGGAGGTAAGCGAAGCGCAGGATGGATTCAAGGCCAGTTACTTCACAGGTAAGTGCTCTTGCTCGCTAATGCTGTTCTTGTTTTTCCAGGTTATGGATCTAGGGCTTTAGGATCCTGCTCCAGAGAAGCAGATGAGCAGGAGCTGGACAGAGTGAGCGTTACGCTGCAGGAGTGCAAAATTACGCGTAGCGTGTTCTGCTGTTTGGGTGTGGTTTAAATAGCCCAGGTAAAGTAGTTCCAGGCCAAGTAGTTCCAGGCCCAGCCACCCCCAAAACACTAGACCACATGGCTTGGTTCTAAATAACTGAGCTGTGTAATAGTCCTCCATGTTGTATTAAGGTCCAAAACTGGTATTACTTTATTCTGGATAATGAGCCTGGCGCCAAAGGTGCCAGGACTGACTCCATGTATGTTTCTGATGGAGTTTTAAGGCCCTTGGGGCCAGTGTGAAGGGCTTTAGCCCCAATGCTGCCAGGGGGCTGTTATACCTGAGGGGGTCAGGGGCATGGATCGTGACACTTGATTATCTGGGTGTCACATACACAAATTACGCGGATGACACCCAGATACTCATACCTATCACCGGTGATCACATTGCAGACAGTAAGACCCTTAACGACATTTACCTTTTATTCAAGCTTGGATGACATTGCACAGACTTTGCCTCAATTATGAGCTGCTTCTACTAGGGTCCTCAGCCAACTTGAACGAAATTATGGACAACTTGCAACTCCTTTAATATTGATGAAAACTCAATTAAAGTGGCTAATGTGGTGAAAACACTAGGAATTTACCTTGATTCTACACTCATGTTAAGAAGACAAATTAACAATCTGGCATCATCCGCAGCACATACATGCAAGCTCATCACGGCTTGCCACCCTTATTTGACATCATCTAACTGTAAACATTTAAACATTCCTAGGAACCAACAAATCTCGGCAACCAGACACACAATCAAATGGCTTAACATTAAGCAAAGAATTGACCTCAAAACACTGGGCCTCATTACGAGTCCGGCGGTAACCGTCCTGGAAATTCTGGCAGGTTACCACCGGACTCATGTTACCATTCCGCCTCTGTGATTGCCGGAATCACCGGGGCATTACAACCCCGGTGACCCGGTAATTCCTGAGGTGGAATTCTGTAATCCCCATTCCCATGGGAATGGGGAAGTGGAAACACTGGCACCATGCTGTAATGGTGCCAGTGTTTCCATGTCCGCCTGCAGGCAGGTGGTGTTAAACCCGCCAGGTCAGACCTGGCGGAATGACACCTCCTGCCTGCAGGACTCTTAATCAGCCGGTCCGGAAAGAACGGATTTACCGCCACCCTTCTTTCCGGACTGGCTGACTTGTAATGAGGCCCACTGTCTCTTACACTTAAGCGCTTAGCCAACAAAGCGCCCATCTAACTGTCCAATTCTATTGCCAGACATTCATCCTCACGACCCACTAGATCAGCCCAATCACATTGCATCTCCATTCCACGCTTTAAACAAAAGCGCGCAGGAGGGTTTAGCTTCCCTGTCCTAGCAGCTAAAACATGGAATGCATTACCAGTCACCTTGAGAGAGGAACCCTCATTCCTAATCTTCCAAAAAAGGGTAAAAACGTGGCTGCATGAGCAAGACACTATCCAGTCTGCTTAAACAAATAGACAAGCCACCAATCTCTGCAGTATATTTGTAACTTGTAGATATATAACCTGTCTACTTATGTTGCTACTTACCACTGTGTCCTATGCATACAATTTAAACTTTGGGCATGCAACTACTATTCCGTATTATCTGCCTGATGTATACATTGTAAATCCCTGTATGTAATGTAATTATTATTATTGATTCATCTCTGTCTGACTGATCTGTAACATGTAGGAATAGCACACAGATGCCTCCGGGAATAGCCCCCAGGTGCCTCCGGGCTGGGTTGCGCTCTACAAATAAACAAACTCAAACATCCGGCGGCTTCACAAAGCCCTGGACAGGGCTGATATCATCTCTGGCCCTCTGGCATTGATGACCAAAGATTTTGTGAAAGCCTTTGACTCATTCTACTGGGGCTTTGTCTGGGAAAACATGTCACGTATGTGCTTTGGGCGACCTTCTTAGCATGGGTGTAAATGTTGTATGGGTGCCCCTGAGCGGTGGCTCGGGTCAACAGAGGGCTTTCTAGTCATTTCCCGCTAGAGATGGGCACGTGCTAGGGCTGCCCCCTTTCACCTTTCCTCTGTTCATTCTGGCTATGACCCCCTGGCGATTTGGCTTAGAGGCGACCCTCTTATTAAGGGTTTCCAGTGACCATCGTGTTGGGAGGACCAGCTATCCCTGTATGTAGACATCCTGTTGTTGTATGTAGGGGAGCCGCAGTGGTCAATCCCAAGGATAACCAAAATCCTAGCAATTTATGGGCATCACAGCAGCCTTCAAGTCAACTGGTCCAAATCCTTCCTATTCCCAGTGAAGGGCAGCCGGCGGCAACCCCAGAATGCACCACATTTCCAGTGAATTAAAGGTTCCCCATGAGTTATCAGTTTGGAGGATATGTAGGTGGGGTTTACCCCAGAATATTGCGGAAAAAAAACTAAATGCACAATTAGTGTGTATTCCGCCTGGTACAAAAGATTGAATCCCATAATACCGAACAAGGGGTTGCAGGGGTGTCCCTCATTTCTCTCGTTCAGTATTATGGATGGGGGTGTCCCCCTCATACATTAGATGCCGAGCGGGGGACAACCGAAATCCAAAAAGCTCAAATTACAAAATGCCAACAAGTGGGCTTTGCAATTTTGTAATTCGAGCTTTTTGTATTCGTTTTTTAACGTAGATCCGAGTAGATAACGTGCATGGCAAGAACGAGGCATGTTATTCTGTTAGAAGTACGGGTAACATGACTAAATAGAGCTTGGCTGGCCAGGACCACTGGCGTAACAGGGGCCTCCGCAGCCCCCGCGGTGCGGGGGGGCCCGCGGTGTGGGGGGCCCCACCAGCACATGGCTGGGAGGGGGGCCCCAGTAAAAAAAAAAAAAAAAAAAAAATTTCTAAAAAAAAAAGTTCTTTTGAAATTCACTCTGCATTCATAAAGAACATTTCTGTAACAGAAATAATTTCTTTATGAAGGCAGAGTGACTACAAAAAGAACATTTCTTTTTGAAGTCTGAGGGCCCCCGTAGCCCATGACATGGAAGACCCTAGGCTGGAGGCCTCCATGTCATGGGGTGGGGAACCCTATGCCTTCAAAAAGAAATTGTTTGTTTTTGAAGCCACTCAGCCATCATAGAGAAATTATTTTGATTATGGTTCGGTCCTTAACTGAAATAATTTCTTAATGAAGTTATAGTGACTTAAAAAAGAAACAATGGGGCTCATTCTGACCATGCCGGTCCGGAAACAACGGTGCTGGTAAGCTTACAGGCACTGTTGTTTCCGGACCGGCATATTACAGGTCTGCCTGGTGGGGCTGCCGTGCCCGACAGGTCTGACCCTGCCAGGCACAGCAGCCACGGTAGGCAGACCTGTCACGGAAGCACCGGCACTGTTAACAATGGTGCAGGTGCTTCTGTGTCCCCATTCCCGTGGAGTCTGGGGTTTAACGAAATTACCGGCACCTGATTTCCCAACCGCCGGACTTGAAATAGCACGGTGGCACCGGGAAGTCAGGCCATAGTAATTTTTTATGGGTCTGGCGGCAACCCGCCGGTAGCACCGGCACGGTTACCGCTGGACCCGTAATGAGCCCCAATTTCTTTTTTAAGTAATAGGGCCCCCCCTAAACTCCATGAGGTGTGCGTGTATGAGTCTATGGTGAAAAGGTGCACACTCAAATGTATAGCCGGCTGCCTGTGTGTGTATGGTGAAAGGGTGCACACTTAAATGTATGGGTGGCTGTGGGGGTGTGCCTGCATGGTGAAAGGGTGCACACATAAATGTATAGGTGGCTACCTGTGTGAGTGTATGGCGAAAGGGTGCACACTTAAATGTGTGGATGACTGGGTGTGTATAAGGTGAATGGTGTGTGTGCTTGTGTACAGGGGCACAAGAAAACCTTCATTTCGGGGGGGCTAACCCTTCAAATGTTGGGAGAGGCGCTAACTTCACATGCGGTGGGGAGGGGGAAACTTATTTGTGTGGGCGCATCCAAATTATTTACGCATTTTAATGAGACTATTCTAGTGCAGATTCAATGTTACAAGCAGTTAACTCTCTCCTATAAGTCTCCTGTTCCCTTTCTACCCTTCCAATCACTGCCCTGACATGCAAGTATTAAACCCACATCACGATTTCAATCGCCTAAACAATGTGGAATTTGAATGCAGGTACTAACAGTGAAATGCTTTACGTTGGTAATTGCTGGGTTCTTGTTAACAGCAAAAACCAGGTGCCGTTTAAAATCTGTGTCCTGTTCGGTCTGGCAAATGCTCTAAAGGTTAGCCAAGTTGAGTCAATATAGCCCAAAATGTCAGGGGGGTAGTGCTGAAGCCCAGTCAACTCAATGGTGTTGCGCTACTACTTGTGTTTAATGCCTTGCTTACTCCTAGCCCTATTCTTCCTCGTCCCAGTACTTATATACGAGGCAGTACGTGTGTTTGAGGCACTCTGCCTCATACAAAAGTACTGGGAAGAGGTAGAGGTACATGGAGGTAATGCCTGATTTAGCTACCTGTAATCTTCATCACTCCTAGTCCCACTGTTCCTCATCCCAGTACTTACCTATGAGGCAAGGAGCCTCATACGAAAGCTCTGGGACAAGGAAGAGGGACGCAGAGGTAATTCTGGGCCAAGGAGCTGATTGTGGAGGTTGGGGTGGTGGGTGGGAGGGAGAGTGGATGTGTGGGTGGGCAGGATTGTGTGATAAATCATAATGGTTGTCCATTTCCAGGCTAAGCAGGCATGATATGTGGTATTAGTGGCTAGAGAGGCATTTTGATTTAGCCAGTCTAGTCATTCCTCAGTTTGGTATGACTTTCTTTTAACTGGACATTTCTGATAAAGTAGTCCTGCTAACTTTAATTACCTGGCTAGATTGGCATTTGGGTGCTGCTAGTCTAGCCATTTCTTACTGCGGCATTGTATATTTTTCTGGGCATCTGTGATAAAATGATATGATGTGATTCAAGTCATTTATAATGCGCCTGTACACAAGTGTACACAAGGGAGGGATGATAGAGGGAGGACAAGACAAACGATCTCACTAGGCCTTGTGTCATTGTGAGAACGAGAAGTGCAAGGGAAAAGGGAGCAGGGAAGTTCAAGTGAGAGGGGAGGGGAAAACAGGGCAGCAATGCTCTCAGTAAGTGCAGCCAGGGCAGAGCAGCTATTGGTTGTGCAAGGAGAACAATGGACTGCAGGGTTACAGTTACAGCCCCTAAGTGCATGGTAGGCCCGGAGGCAGTGCAAGGGTGACAAATCAAGAAAGAGCCTGGACTCAGAGAGACTCTGAGGGTAGCCAAGCAGCCAGTCAGTACAGCAGACAGGTAGGTCAGGTAGGTCAGCAGGGGGGGAGAGAGAGCGAAAGCAGCAGAGAAGAGGAAAGCTTTTAGCTGCTTCCGAAACTTCAGGTTGTCCGCCTCAAGTTTGAGAGGGGCAGGGAGGCCATTCCAGTTGGAGGCACCAGCAGAGGAGAGAGGTCTACCCCCACTCTCTGCCTGGAGAAATGTCTAAGCCTTAGAGAGTTGGAGGTAGCTGAGTGAAGGGTTAGAGAAAGAAGGTATTTTGGAAGAGAGCATTGGATTTAGTGTTGGCACTGGCCCCAGAAAGCCTTGTGGGCAATGCAAAGGTTCTTGAACTTGATACTTGCAGCCAGTGGAGAGATTTCAGGGCTGGAGAAATACAATACCAGGGCTTGAGGCCAAGGCTAAGTCTTGCAGTCCTGTTCTGGATTATTTGCAGATGACGGAGACTAGAGGAAGACAGATTGAGAAAGTGGCTGTTGCAGTAGTCCAGCTTAGCGACAGTGAGCTTCTGGTGGAGAATGAGAAAGGGAAGAGTCCCTTTGAGGAGGAGCAGCTGGTAGTGGGACTTCTTGGTGATGTCCGAGATGTTAGGAGAGAAAGAGAGTGTGGCGTTGAAGATGACACCAAGGTTTTCTGCCTCGCAGGAAGGCAAAGGAAGAGGGCCCAAGGTGGTCTGCTATAGTGAGAGAGGAAACACAGTGGCAAGGGTCCCAATGAGAAGGATCTCTGTCTTACTGGCATTAAGGCAGAGATTGTTGGAGGCGCACCAATCCTGAATCGTGGATAGACAGTCAGGAATGAGCAAGAGAGGAGAGGAGGATGAGGGGAGCCTGAAGGAAAGCTGAGTCCTCCGCACAACACTGAAAGTTAGAGGATAATGTAGAGATCAGGGAGGCCAAAGTGGCCAAGTAGAGGTTGAAAAACCAGCGTGAGAAGATAGAGCCCTGGGGAATGCCACAGGTAGAGAGAGGTGGCGGAGAGAATGGGACCACGATCGACCTGGGAGCGGAGTGGCGGTCCAAGTGGAAGTAGGTCAGTCACTCTAGGGTCTGATCTGTGATGCCCAGGTTCTCACAGAGTCGATTGATCAGGATGGCGATGTTGACCCTGTCGAAAGCAGAGGAAAGATGAAGGATGAGAATAGAAGGAATGCTGGAATCAAGGTTAGAGAGCAGCACAGGTGTTAAGGAGAGCAGTTTCCATGCCTCTGGCAGCTCTGAAGCCAGACTGATGGTCATGAAGACAACCAACAGATTCAGTGTGGAGAGTAAGCTGGGAGATGGCAAGCTTTTCCAAGAGTTTGCTCAGGAAAGGTGGAGATTGAGCAATAGTTTTCCAGCAGGTAGGATCAGCAGACTGCTTCTTGAGGAGTGGGTGCACAAGGGAGTGCTCAAAGGGAGAGGTGAACATTGCAGTGGCGAAAGAGTGATTACAGAAATCGGCCAAGGCTGGAGCGAGGGTGTCAATATGGGCTTTGATGGTTCTGGAGGAGCAGCGGAGCACCTGTTTGGACGACACTTTCATAGATCGGACTTGTCTAGAAACCTCGTCAGGTGTTGTCAGAGAGAAAGAGGAAAAAGGAGGAGGAGAGAAGAGATGGCCAAAATGGGCCGAGAGAGGAAGAGGACATAGAGGACAGGATGTCCTGAGATTTAGCAGAGAAATGAGAGGCCAGAGCTGTACAGAGGGCATGGGAGGGAACAGAAGAGGTATAGACCACAACAGGATTGACCAGTTCCTTGCAGATTTTAAAGAGTTTGGCCGTGTTGTTCGAGGCCATGGAGACACATGCTTTATTGTGTGCTCTCTTCTTGATAAGTGTTATTGGTTTGACTGGCATTTTGCTGAAAACAGTACAGGTATGTCTAAATGTAGCCTGGCATTCTGTACTATAATGTTATTACGTGTTTACACTGGTCTACATTGTGCAGCCAGTTGGAAGCATTAATGTTCCTGTGCACTGTTGGTGACTTGCATGTATTGGATTGTGTTACCCTACAAAACAATTGCAAACACTCTGGCTTTATAGCCAATTTATCTCAGAAAGTGTGCTGTATATTGCATTAAAACACATATTTATATCTTTTTCCTAGTGCAGTGTGCGGCATACCCCTTCGGCAGCACGTTCATGCGTATTGTGCAAGCGTGACAGTCTAGGCCGGCCCAGAGTGTGGCGCAACCCGTGATTTGTTGCCGAGTTGGGGGGCCCCCTCAGCATGGCTCGCAGGGGGGCCCCCACATTTTGTGTTACGCCACTGGCCAGGACGTGCATATACTGTGTGTGCTTGCGTAGACTGAAAGCAGTACTGTTGGCCCATCTAGATAAGTGTTAGCATGCAGCCTACAAGTGGTATGTTTGACTACGCTGACGCGTGTGTGTCTCATCAGGTCAATCAGAGTTCTGTAAATCAGTATAATGTGTTCATCACTATTCTAGTAACATCAGCTTTACTTTCAGTTCATTCTAGTGGATTTTTATATCTCACCCAAAGCTGTGATGAGGCTGGACCACATCATCTTGGAAGCCGTCAACAAGACGCTTGCGGACAAGACCAAAAGGAGTCTACTCATTCTAAAAGGTCAGGAGACTTTAAAAACAGTCAGTCCAATTGCCTGCATTATCTTGGCTAGAATAAAACCTATTGGGTAACTCCAAACTTCGTGGACGTTGACATTTGACATGACAAAGTTAGGGATGGGGAAATTTGCTGTTTTTAGCCACATCAAAATAATGAAGAAGATGGAGGAGAAAGTGCCTACTTTAGTTCTCGTAAAAGTACCCTTCTATTTAACCTGTTAGATGACTTTTCAGTATCCTCTGACCTTCTCCTCCAAACGAGAAACAAAATGCCCCATGCAGCTTTCTGAAGTTTTCAAAATGAACAACCTCTTAACCTGTCCATGCGAGGTATTGCGTTACAATCCATATGTTGCTGCCCAGATGTTTGTGACGGTCCCCTGGTTTCTCCAAGGCCTAAGCAGGTTGTTCTTCGGTGGGATTGCAGATCTTCTAATTCTCAGCTGCGGATAGTGTGACAGGGCCAAGGGTAAGACCCTGTCAAGGGTTGAGGTAGGGTGGCAAGGAGTTCGATCAGGAGGGAAACAGGCCAGATCAGGAGGCAGTGGAAGATTAGAGACAGGAGGAAGAAAGAGAGGGAAGAGCTTGGGGAGGGACGAGCAATAAAGTTTCATGAAAGGTTCAGAGATGGTCATCCTAAAGAAGGATGCCAGGCCAAGCATACTGCCCCCACTAGGGCACTTGCAAAGTCCCTTAGCATAGATGGGAAAGGGTATGGTCTTTAATCCTACCAATATTGGGGCAAGCTGAGGCAGTGGGAGTCACCTGGCTTTCGAGAATCTGTCCAATCATAGGTCCTGGTGGATTAGGGAGCCTGAGCAAGGAAGGTGGAAGCCCCTTCAAGGACGAGGAAAAATTCTACAGGGGCCACCCATAGTCTTGGAGCCCCAAATAACATTAATGTATATAATTTTATTTATCTTCATAGTCCGGTTTCTTATAGACATTGTTGGCACAATAGTAACTCACACTTCTTCAGACCTATAAACAGTGCCGACCATACTTTAGTAGCACAGTAAATACACAATTCATATTGTAGACAGACAAATCATGTTAAATCAAATCTCCATGTTATTAGATTGGTAATTTTATATTTTGTAAATGTTTTAATATTTACATTTATGTGTACATGTCATTTCTTTATCATATGAAATATTGTGTATTTTGGTATTTTGTAAATTTGATACATGGAATTGTTTGATATTGCTTTTAAATGATTTGTGATGTTTTTTTTTTAAAACCAAAAGCAAATAAATAAATAATATAAAGTTAAATTAAATCACAAAACATTATTTCAGATAAAATACATTTTCCATACAAGTGTCATACAATTCCAATATATTGCAGCTTCATGAGTATCAAATATTAACATTTTTACAAACATTGTTAATTGTCCCAATTAGATTCAAAACAATATGAAAATTAGCTTTATCATTACCTCTAATTGAAAAAGCATTTACCAAAAATGTACACAAAGGGTTCACTAAGCAAGGATAAAAACATAAGTGTTGGTGTAGTTTGTAAAATGGAGCCCCATTAGCAATGGAATGAAGGTCCTTTTTCCTAAGGCACTATGGGCACTATCACAAGGTTGGCGGTATCCCAGCAGTAAATCCGCCAACGCAAATAGTGTTACCGCAACTCGGTCCAGCGTGATTAGTGCCGGATCCTGAGTTGCGGGAAGGCTGTAAATCCCCTTTTTTGTAAGAGTCCATAGGACTCTATGGGGCATGCTGGGAGCTATAACCGCAGTGCAAATTGCGCCGTGGTAATAGCACCACAAATGAGCAGAACGTGGAGATTTTTACCTCCATCAAAAATCTGGAGGCAAACCTCCCACTTTCTGCCCAAATTCAGGATTGGGGCAGAGCGGTAATGCAGCGGTAATAGCGTTAATGTTGCATTTTTACCGCTCAGCCCAACTCCTCATGACCCCCTCTATCTTGGGCAAAAAAATCATAAAATGGAGATTTGTTTCCCAAATTTCAGGATTACAAACACAACCAGACAACTCAAGAGCATTACACCCATTTATAATTTACAGTTTTCATGACAGACAACAAATTAAATTAAAATTTAGCCAAGAAAGAACATGAATGCAGACATAATATTCAGGAGCGGCCCGAGTTTGGAACGGTAAATTCACAAAGATCAATGGCTTTGATACATCATTTTCTTCTCATTGGCAGTCATAATAGTCATGAAAAAGAGAATTAAACGTCTGTGTCAAGCTGGCAACAAAAGCATCAGGATTCAAGCATCAGGTGGGGAGGTGTAGTCAATTCAGATCTTCCATATTTTCAGCCGATAACATGATGGGCAACATTAATGTTCTAAGGATCCCGTAGCAGACCACAAGTCAACTGCTCATGGGTTTGTCCAAATTGAGACCATAAATAGCAGGCATTTTAGTTTAGCATAGTCAGAAAGATAAGGACCCCTCCCGCCTCAGAATAGTGTTTGTGTGTTTATAGGAGTGGAAGATTAAACTACAAAGCAGTCTACGCAAGAATGCATATTCTGCTGGTGTCAACTGTTGGTTATTAACATAGACACAAACACCTGCCCTATAAGCTGCCAGATGAATTGACTTTTGCTGGTAGGTAGATGTGGTTCGACCAGCCCAAGTAATCATAGAAACGTAACCATTCTAGCTTCTGTTTGTTACAAAATAATGGTTGGGCTGACATTATTCTAGCTCCCACTCCCATCAATTGCGATTTGCCTATTTTGACAAACATGTTTCTTAATCATGACATAAACTGCGTACACCTATTATTTAGTGTCTGAAGAACATTGGGTGAGTGGGCAAAAAGCACCCCTAACAGATATCTCTGTTGGAATTGGTGACAATAGTTTCCCACCTACCCCAAATCTTACTGACACTTTTAGATCAACATAACTCTCCCTCAAGATTTTGATTAACTCCTGCATTACTCCCAACTCCATTAAAAATGCCAAAGAAGGCATCTGCCAAAAAGGGTAGAACAGGTCCATGAGTAAAAGATAGATTGGAGCTTTGTAGCCCATCAAATACTTACTAATCATGAGTAGCACCGTCTACTAATCGAGAGTAACACATTCAATGCCTGCTCCGTGGTGCCAATAGCTTTGCAGAAACCAAATTTCACAGGTGACAAATTAGCATTTGATTAATTCAGTGATCTAGTATGGAGAATCATACCAAATAGTTTGGACACCACCTGTAAGAATGGCATTGGCTGGTAGCATGCTAGATTTCTGCTATCACCCTATTGAGGATGAAGCCACTTCCAGAATGTGGGAATCTGGCGACACTTACAAAGGTACGTTAAAAGCGCTGGTCGAAAGACGTGCCCAGAGGAAGATACCAAACTTGCGTAGGGTAAAAATATGGAGCTCAAATTTCATGGTGGGTTGTCTTCCCCAGTGCTACAGTTATTTCTTTACATACTAAAAACTAAGTAACCTGCTCCATCTATTGCTCCATCTATTGACTGTGAAAGCAAATCTTCATCACAAGCTATGGGTCAAGTTTCCAAAGTATTCCCAGAACCATTAAGAGCTGGATAATGTGTTCCCACATTGGATTCCTGAATGCTGGCATCCAGCCCTACTGCTGCTGCCATGAGAGCCTTTGAGCAAGCCACCACAAACTCCTGTCAGAGTTCTGTGTTAAAGTTCAGTACAGATGTTTTGCTTCATTTTACATGAGTGCTGTTGGTGGAACATATGCCGAAAGGTTGTTTGTCAATAGCTCAGGAAATATTTCTAAAAATGAAAGTTTGTGCTACTGTTTTTGGACTGATTTCTTCTCAACCTCCTTCTTGTGGTTGAGCTTTCCTTCTAAGATCCCTAATGATACTGCACTTCAAATATGTTTTAAAACAAGTTAATTTGCTAACTGGGCACTTGTTAACAACATCACAGAAACATGTGAAACCCTGTTATTTTAAAAAAATATGAAAAAAATGTAAAACGTATCTCACCAATCGTATTAATTACTGTACCATCGGTTCCAACTTTCTCAAAATGTGCAAAGTCTGTGAGTAGTACAAGCATGTACTGGTCATTAACTGAAATAGCAAATCACACAGCACCTTAAGCCCAATACATAACGTTACTCTACTCATCTCTTTCAAAAGAAAATTCCATTTACATGCAATAGCAAAAGTATAGTATCATACAATGTTCTTATGTTTATCAAATATGTTCAAACTATCGTTGTTCTGAACTCCCAGACAGGCTGGGGTGCTTTGAGGCCAAGAGACTAGCAGTTAGGCGCTATACAAATATTGCGTAATAGAACATGGAAGGCTTCTCTAACTCTTCCTTGGATCCCATGGTTCAGGGTGAAGCGTAATGTAACCAAGACCCTCTCTTTATCAATATAAAACGCTTCCCATGTTCATACAGGTGTTCATTAATTCTTTCTCCTTCTGATGAATTTCCCAAATGGGCTTTTTATGGGAAGCAATTTCATTTTTTTACATACTGCTTTCTTTATCATTTTTTTGATGCTGGGTGCGCGCCATTACCTCTCCTGTCCCTCTACTCACCCATTCATTCACCTTTCCTACCTTATATATCCTTGCCTTCCTTGTTTCCTCTTTGTTTTTCCTCGTGTTTGCTGACCTTCCACTGATCCTATTTATTTATAGGAGTCATAGAAAGTCACCAAAGTTTGTTTTTCTCTGAATGTTTTCATCCTTCTGACTAAAGACATAATAAGAATGTGGGCACCATATTAAATGTGTTTGGTCTAAACAGTATCTAATTTGAGAGACGTTTATCATTCCCACTTTTGCAGAAGTATTGTCCTCATACATGAAGTGTTGACAATGGGTCCTGTCTAGGCTATGTGAACACCATGGGTGCTGTGGTGACCTGGGTAAGCCCTGTGATGGCGTGCGGGCCCCCCAGGGTCTGAGCACTAGCGCGCGCGGGCAGGCGCGCAAGAACGCACGCCAGAGACGTCTGGTTGTTCCGGTGCTCCGGCGCGAACTGCCCGGGCACCGCCTTTATTATTTCAGTGCGCATGCGCCGGCCTGCAGGGCTGCGCATGCGCACCTCGTGTACTACGTACACAACATCCCTCCTTTTCCCCCCAAACAACAGACACATTGAACAGTGGAGCCAACGTGGCTCAAATCAAACTGTACTTAACAGGGCTTGTTACTCATGCCGCTGAGTCCATGATGAAATCCTGGAATCTTTGCGGCGGACGACGTCCTTCCCTGCACGGGTACCTGGGTGAACCTCCCTCGGGGTTCTCTGGTCCCCCGGGGTCCTCTGGCGGTTCACCGCCTCCATGCGGCGCCTCCACTGTTTGTCCTTGGTTAGGATTAGTTTCTTCTTCCGCTGCCACAGGTCCTATGAGCTTGAAGAAGGATACGTTTCTGGTTACTGTACCCCGCGCATTCGCAGCTGTGACCATTGACCCTTTGACATGAGTGACTCCCATTGGTTGGGTTTCGTAAGTCATCGAGAGTTTTCCTTCCGGTTTCCTGTTCCGGACTAGGACGGTGTCTCCTACCGCTATCTCTCTTTCTGGCAGCCTCCGCCTTGTTGTTTCGTTCTCGTTTCTCGCTGCTCTTTCTGCTGTCACCCGTGCGCTATCGATCACTCCTGGGTGTCTGTCTCCCGCTTCGGGTATCAGCCCTCTGGGTATTCGCCTGAACAGCGCCTCGGCGGGTGCGATTCCGGTGGATCGATGTGGGGTGGACCGGTATTCACGAAGAAAGTCAATTAGATTGTGTCGTAGGTCCTCCCCTCCATTGACAGAAATTCGAAAAAATCTAGTTCAGTGTCCGCATGAATCGCTCAACCTCTCCATTGGCCCTTGGCCATAGCGGGGTTACCTTCCGGTGCTTTATACCTCGTTCTTCACAATACCTAGCAAAACGCTGTCCTTGGAACGGCGCTCCGTTGTCTGAGCAGATCTCAAAGGGGAACCCATGGGTGGCGAAAATTTTGACCATTTCTAGGATGGTGTGATCACTGGCGGTGGATTCTACAAGCTCCACCTCCGGATACCTCGACCACTGGTCCGTGACCACCAGGAAATATAGGCCCCTTCCGGTCGAGCTGAAGTCTGCGTGCACCGTTCCCCATGGTACGTCACTCCGCTCCATGGCCTGAACGGGTGGGCCCCTTTCCACAGGACTCGTAGCTTGGCAGGGAATGCAGGTCCTCACAAACTCGGTCACCCTGTGCTCCAGATCGGGAAACCAGACCTTCAGCCTGAGGCGTGCCTTCATCTTGGCCATGCCTTGGTGCCCTGTGTGGGCCAAATGGAGGACCCTCATGACCAGTGACCTGGGGATCACGATCTGGTTCCCTCGCAGTAACAGACCGTCCGTGGACACCGAGAGCTCGTGTCGAGCTTTCCACAGCAGTTGCAGGTCCCTTTGCACATCCGGGTTCCTCCTGGCGTTGTTCAAAAGGATGTCCCGCCACTCTCCTGTGTCCACGCCCTTTTCACCCTCAGGAACGCCTCGTCTGAGTTCGAGTCGTCCGCAATGTCCTGTCTCGATAAGGCCACGGGCAGGGCCGATTCAATGACGAGGTGTACGGCGTCCCCAGTGTCGGTCATCTCCACGGGACTCTGGGTATCCCTCGTGCCTGGGTGACGCGAAAGATAATCGGCTGGGTTATGTGTACCTGGGCGGTATACTAGCTTGACGCCGTATTCCATGAGGGATAGCATCCATCTCTCGATGCGGGGTGGCGGCTTGGATGATGTTCCTGACAAAATAGGAATCAGGGGTTTATGGTCCGTTATCACGACGACAGGTTTGCCGAGGATGTAAATTCTGAAGTGTTTGCACCCCCTCAGGATGGCAAGGGCCTCCCTTTCTATCTGGGAATATCTCCTCTCCGTGTCGGTGAGGGCTTTGCTGGCATATGTTATGGGCCTCATGACTCCTAGTTCGTCTGACTGCATGAGGACTGCCCCCAGTCCCACCGGGCTGGCATCGACCACAATCTCCGATTCCCGGCTGGGATTGAAATAGGCCATTGTTTCCTGCTCTGACAGGGCTTCTTTGATGGTCCTGAAGGATCGTTGCTCATTCTCAGTCCACTGCCAGGCTACGTCGTTCCTGGTGAGTGCCCTCAGTGGTTCCGACAGAGAGGCCAAGTCCTTGATAAAACGGCCGCAGTAGTTGACCATCCCTAAGAAGCTCCGTACTTCGGCCGGTGATGTGGGTGGAGGTGCATCTCTAATGTCCTTGACTTTTCCAGGATCCGGGGATATGCCCCCAGCATGGAAGGTGAACCCAAAGAATTCCAGTCGGTCCTTTAGGAATTCGCACTTTTCTTGGTGCAGGGTTAAACCCACCGCCTGTAGTCTCTCAAAAGTGTTCTCTAGCCGTTTAAGATGTTCTACTTCCGACTTGGCAAAGACCAATATGTCGTCGGACATGTTTATGACTCCTTTCAGTCCGGACAGGGCTCCTCTGATGGCGTTTTGGAAAACCTCCGCTGCGGACGAGATTCCAAAGTTTAGTCTTTTGTACTGATACAGCCCCTCGTGAGTAGTAAATGTCGTAATGTACCTCGACTCGGGGTGTAACTCTAACTGGTGATACCCAGACCTGAGGTCCAGTTTAGAGAAGACTTTGGCACCTTGGAGTTCTCCGACGATGTCATCTAGAGTGGGTGTGAGGTGACGCTCCCTTTTGATGGCGGCATTTGGGAGCCTCATGTCCACGCAAATGCGTACTGCCCCCGGTTGCTTCGGCTTTGGGGCCACTACGATAGGCGAAACCCAAGGGGTGGGGCCTTCCACTCTTTCAATGATGTCTCGGTCGACCAGCTGCTGCAATTCCTCCTCCACCTGGGCTCTTAAGTGAAAAGGAATCCGGCGATGTTTGAGGGCCGTCGGCCTCACGGACTTGTCGATATGTAAGCGTATGGGCTCTGCTTTCAGTTTTCCAATGCCCTTGAAGAGAGTTTCAAATCTGTGTAGCATGCTTTTCAGATCGGCATGGTATACTCCAAATGAGAAGTGGACAATGTCGAGTGCTTCTGATGCCGCACAGCTCAACAGGGAATGTGGGCTGACGCTGGTGACAAAGAACCTTGCTTTGATAGTGTTCTGTCCATGAGAAACTGGGGCTACAAACACACCTTGGATGGGTAGAGGTGTTTCCCCTCCGAAAGCATATATTCGCGCCATGGACGCAGACAGCTCCGGTGGGCCTGGCAGGGCCTCGTAATGTTCGGTGGCCAGCACACAGACCGACGCCCCAGTGTCTATGAGAATGGGGGTGGGGACGTCATTGATGTTAACAGTGCATGTGGGTTGGCGTCTCGTGCCAAGACCTTTCACAATGCTGGAAATGATGAAAATATCTTCCTCCTCCTCCTCCTCTTCTGCGATGTCCAGGTCCTGCAGACCCTGATTGATCGATGAGATGCCTTTCACTCTGCGAGCGCCTCCACGTCCAACTCTCTCCGGTCCTCTTCCTGCCGCTACAGGGGCGGCAGCCCGGCACATCCTTGCATAGTGCCCCGGTGTGCCACACCGGCCGCACGTTCTCGACTTAGCTGGGCATTCACCTCCGTGGGGGAGATCATATCCGCAGTAGGAGCAAGATGAGGCGTTGCCTAGTGTGGGGGGGGCATCAGGCCTTCTCGGCACCCATTTTGACCTTCCCGCTGCTGAACGTCCCACAGCAAATGCGTCTTCATCATTCTTCGGTCGCGTGGCAGCGTCCATTCTCGCACCTCTGGCTTCTGCCAGCTCATGTGCCCTTCCCAGGTCCAAAATTTGCTGGAGGGTCAGACCAGGCTCTCTCAGTACTTGCCTTCTAAGTTTGCCGGAGCTGCACCCCTGCAATAGCTGGTTGCGGACCATTTCTTCCTCATCGACCCATCTGCAGGAGGTCACCAGGTGCCTCAAACGGGCACAGAATTTGTCTAGAGGCTCGTCGTCTAGTTGTCTTTCGGCGCCCATGACAAATCTATCAAAATCCACATTTGTCATGGGGAGAAAATGGTCTTTGAGTGCCTGCTTGACTGCGTCATACGTGACTACGGGGATGACGAGGGAATCGTAGATCTTGTGGACTTCCGCGCCTGCCGAGTAGATCATAGTCGCGATTTTGGTGTCATCATCGTCCACCCCAGATGCCATGAAGAACATATCTAGCCTCTTGACCCACAGCAGCCACTTCGGGCCCAGTTTGGAAGGGGGGCCAGTTGTATCGAATTCAGGCATGGGGGCCAGGGAGCTGCGAGATCTGCGCGGAATTGGGGCTATGGCACCCTCATCATCAGTCTCTTCGCCCATTTCTGCGTCACGTACTCACAGTTGTCTTTTCCTAGAATGATGGGTGGCTTGTCCTGGGCTTGTAGTAGTGCTGGGGTGTAGAAACCCACTTCTTTCTTCTTTGATGCCACAGCCCTGCGCCTGCAGGACTGTGGGAGTTCCAAAAATTGAGTAGTTTTCCCAAAACACAGCTGGCAGGTGGCGCACGAGCACCCTCTCGGGCCGCAACCACTGCAGCTGTGTGTGAGGAGAGGAGGGAGCGAAAACAAAATGGCCGCCGGCACTCCGCGGGCCCGTAATACTTTCCGTCTCTCCGAGGCTGTCGGAGCAGGGAAATGATCCGTACCTCCTCGTCGCCAGTGTGGTGAACTGGGTAAGCTCTGGGATGGCGTGCGAGCCCCCGAGGGTCTGAGCACTAGTGCGCGCAAGAACGCACGCCGGAGACGTCTGGTTGTTCCGGTGCTCCGGCACGAACTGCCCGGGCACCGCCTTTATTATTTCAGTGCGCATGCGCCGGCCTGCAGGGCCGCGCATGCGCACCTCGTGTACTACGTCCACAATAGGTGCTTCTGTGGTTTACTTGGATATCCTGAATCTTCTAGATGCCATTTTCATCAGTATTTATAATTCCTCTTGTACCTAGATTGTGTCTAAATCCATGCATGTGCTTGGTGCAATCTAGACTTGTCTGGGAAGGGAGCACCAAATTGGTTTCTCAGTTTGGCTAAAACGTATGCACACCTGATTGGCCCGAATTTTCAGCCCTTCTGACTGGGCATGACACCAGCACAATCAAAGACAGCTGGGGGCAGGCCAACCCAACTTTCACACCACCCATCATAATTGCGGTGGAGGTGAATTGAGCCCCACCTTTGCACAACAGTTAGTCTGGTAGTCTGTTTTTTTACTCAGCCTTTTTCATAGAAAAAGGGCTCTGGAAATGGCAAGTATTGGGTGGCAAGCTTACTGATTCATTTCCACCCAGAGAAGGGCACCTGGTCAATCAGGTGGCTGGAAACACAGGCAAGTTCAACAGTGTACCGCCTGTGTTTTCCCAGCCATTTGAGGCCCTTCCACGAGTCCCGCCATTTTATTTGCATCTACTTGACCCTCCTGACCCTCCACCTGTCTCCCATGTCATCAACAAGCCCTGCACCGCCACACTTACCTGCTAGGCCTCCCAGCACCGCCACTGTCATGCCCACCATAGAAATAGAAAAGGGGCGTGTTCCCTTTCCTATTTCTATGGTGGCCATCTTGTTTTAAATTTTGATGGGAGATTGGGCTTGCACACTACACGCAGAGCCCATATCCCATAAAAAAATAACAATTTGCTACCTGGACGAACCCCTGAGTGCGACTAGCAATCATCCCCACTTAGGGAGGGGGTGTAGAGGGCAGTAATGGCCATGATCCCTCGCCGAACAGCTGTTATCTGCCCTGTATATCCCCTAAGTGGAGGTAATTGCTACATTCATACCACAATCACCACTTAGTGCACAGTATGATAAAAGCCAGTATTGGGGCCCTTCGATTATCATTGACTAATTGTCTCACTACTTGACCTAATATGCCTATCCCAGGGAAGGAAAACACTTGTTGTCATGGCACGTCTCCCACCTCCTCCACCTCTAACATTTGTGGTATGTACTTCTGGTCCCCTTGACAGTTTCATTGACAACTCCTAAAAACAAGAAACCTTTGCCCACGATACAAAGGTCCTTCCAACTCTTGTCCAGCCCGGGGATCCAGGAAACCTTATGTGGAAAATTACAATTACTTTGCTGTTAAGCAAACTTGCAAGCTGTTCCAGGTGCAAATTAACTCTTTTCCCTTCATAGGGGAGATTAAACAAGGCAGTGAGTTAGGGGAGTGCCTTTCAGAAGACGTGTGTCATTCAGCGTCTACAAAAGTCCTCCTTCCTGGGGACGTGCAGAGAACTAGAGCAAAAAGGTTTCAACAATTAAAGAGCAGTGTTAGAGAAGTTACCAATACAACTCAAATCTAAGACTCAGACCATAGTTCCTTGAAACCATGTAGCGTTGTGTGCCTACATCATGGATCTAAGTTATATACATTCTCGGCTGTACTGATTGTATTAAACATGAGCACTTTTCTTTTTTGCTTTCTTAGAGAGCTGGTTCTACTCTACATTCCCTGCTATTGCTGTCAGTGTCACCTACATATTTCACGTAATGGCTTGCTACAGGTAAAAACTGCAAACCTTCTTTTTAATCATGTGACTAGTTAAACCCCAAAACAATGGCATTAGTTTGAATGGCTCATCTTGTTAATTTAAGATGTTAATGTTAATGTTAAAGGGAATTTGCATCGCGCTATCACCACCGGAGTGGTCCACTGGCACTCTGGCGGATCTGAAAAGGAAAGGGGGTGGGAGGAGTTAGTGGGACCGAGCGGGAAAAGTGCAAAAGAACAGTGATGTGCTGTTGGCAGCCTCTGTTCGGTTAGCACCGTTCGATGAGTTTAGGTGTGCTTTTTGGTTGGTAGCCATTGTGTTTTGGTGTGTGAAACTATGTGTGATTTGTTTTGTTGTTGCAGTGTTGTGAAGTTTGTGTGGTTTGCTGTGCTTTAGGGATGTGGTTGTGTTTGGTTAGAGTTTGAGAAGGGTGAGATTGTTAGTGGCTTGGTTAGTGGTCTCACTATCTAGATTACGATACATGCTAATTTCCTAATTCTTTCCAGATGTGGCGCGTGAATATCTCCACATATCTAGGTGCTGCACTAGCTAATATTCACAGTCCTGTCCCGATGTGACGCAAGCCAATATTCACAACTATATCCAAATGGGCACTGGCTAACACCCACAATCCTGTCCAGAATTGACACAAGCCAACATTCACAGTCCCGTCCAGATCTGACGCAAGCTAACATCCAAAACTGTATCCGAACGCGGCACTGGCAATAAATACTCGCAGTCCCGTCTAGATGTGACACAAGCCAACATTCACAACTATAGCCAAGTGTGGCACTGCCCAACATTCACAATCCCGCCTAGAAGTGACGCAGGCCAACATTCACAACTATATCCCAGTGTGGCACTGGCAAAACACACAATCCCGAACAGATGTGACGCAAGCCAACACTCACCATTCTATCCAGGTTTGGCACTGGCAATGTTCACAATTCTATCGAAATGTGGCATTGGCAATATTCACCCTTCTATCTGTTCTAGGTGTTGGCTGTACCGTCAAGATTTCTGTCACCTATTCTTTGCATTTCCTGTTTTGTTGTTTCAGTTGCTTCCCTCTGGTTCCGAGGTGTTAAGGAGCCAGGTTTTTACTAGTTTACTGATTTTTAGGTGGTCTTTGGTGTTCCTAATTCCTTTTTGGGAGGTTGTTTCAGGTTTTTGCCGCTTGGTGGGAGAAAGAGGAGCCTCCTAGATTTTTCCTGGTGTATGGCTTTGGTTCCAGGCGGATTTCATTTCATGATCTGAGGAATCTCGTTGGCTTGTAGATGGTTAATTTCTTCTGTAGGAATTCTGCTCCCTGTCCGCTGATTGCCCTGTGTATTATGCACATTGTTTTGAACGTGATACGTTGTTTGATCGTAAGCCAAGACTGTTGGCCTAGTCGAGTCTTGACATAATGAGGGCGACGATTGTCAGTGTTTTGTGGGTGAAGGACAGGAAAGGTAGGATTCTTTTTGTTAAGTGAAGGAGGAAGAAGCATTTCTTAATTATCGAGTTTACTTGTAGTACTAGGGTTAGTGTGTTGTCCATTAGGACTCCCAGGTTTTTGACTACTTTTGATGGTTTGGGTGAGGTTCCCAGTTCTAGCCGCCAGGGTATGAAGGTGTTGTTCTCTTGTTTTTTGGATATAATCATGATTTTTGTCTTTCCTGGGTTGATTTTTAGGTTGTTGGAATTCATCCTGACATAGATTTCTTTTAGACATTCTCCTAGAGTTGAATGATCTGCGTGTGCCTCTTCGATTTTGTTGTTGATTTGAGTGTCGGCTGTGTAGTTGTAGCAGGTAAGGTTGTATTTTTTGAAATGTGTGATTAGCGGAGTACGGTAGATGTTGAAGTACAGTGGTGATAGTGAGAATCCTTGTGGCACTCCACAGTCGTTAACTCGTAGAGTAGATTGAAGGGCTTAATCCATACAGTTTCTGTTCTGTTTGCTAGGAATTATTTAATCCAGAGTAGTGCTATGTCCGTTATGCCTATATCTTCTAATCTTTTGATCAGGGTGTCATCGCTTACTGTGTTGAATGCTGCCAAGAGGTCGAGCAGGATTAGGGCTGAGGTTGTGTTGGAGTCAGCGTTTGTTTTTAGGTCATCCCAGATGGATAGGAGTGCCGATTCTGTTCCTCTGGCGGGTTTGAAGCCAACTTGTGCTTGTTCTAGCAATTGGTGTTTTTCTATGTGTTCTTGGGTTCGTTTGTATACGTAGGTTTCTAGGAGTTTTGGCGGTTAGGGGATGTTTGAAATCGGTCTGTAGTTGGCGAGGTCTTCCACGTTGCCACTTGTGTTTTTAAGAAGTGGTTTAATATATGCTGATTTGAAGGATCGTCGTACGGTCCTTGTCGCGCGCGACAGATTCAAGAGGGTTCTGTAGTATTTATATGGCGTTCCTTGGGTGAGGATTGATTTGTAGATGTCTGGGAGCAGGGATCCTTGGGTGAGCTATGTTTTACCAGCTTGACGAATGTCTTCACTGATATTTGCCGGAAGTTTGGGAGTTTGTGCTCAGGCTCCTCGCCGGATCCGGTTGGTTGTGTGTTAGGATTGGTCGGTCTGTTTTGTATGATTTTTCGGATGTCATTGATTTTGTTTTTGAAATGGTCTGCTAGGTTGTTGCATAGTTTCTGTGAAGGTATTGGAGTGTTGTCGCAACCTGGTGGGTTTCTCATTTTGTTTATGATGTTGAACATTTCTTTTTGTGTATTGGTGGGTTTGGTGATTCTGTCGTCATAATGCCTTTTGAATTTCCTTCTTGTATGATCGGATTTGTCTTTGGAACTGAGTTTTCTTATCTTGGTCATATTATTTCCTCCATTCTAGTTCCAGCTTCTTGGTGTTCTTTTTCATGGTGCTAAGTAGAGGGGTGAACCATTTTGCCATTGCTCTTTTTCGGTTTTCCAGTTTCTTTTTGTGGTGGTTGGGAAGCTTTAGTCGGTAGCGTGATCACAAATGGAATGATGAGATGTTCGCTCCAAAGTATTTGTATCAGCAGTGCGGTGGTGATATGTTTTTTCTTGGTGAAGATTGCGTCAAGTGTGTGCCCTGCCAAGTGTGTTGCTCCTTTGACCAGCTGTTGTAGTTTCATGGTTGTCAGTTACCCGATTAGTGAGTTTTGTTGGCGTGTTTTTCTTTGAACCATATGTTGAAGTCCCCCATGATGCTCATTTTGGATGGCTATGTTGGTGATGGCTTCTATGACATTGTCTACGAAGGTTGCATCATATGTCGGTGGTCTGTAAAACAGTATGAATTTAATGTTTGTTTTTGGATTCACTGATAGGTGAATGACCATGGATTCGCAGTTAATGATGTTTAGAGGTTTGTCTGTTTTATTTGCAGGTGTTCTTTGAGTGCTATTATGAGGCCTCCTCCTTTTTTCTGTTTAACTGTAGGCATTTGAAGTGGGTGAGCAGGCAGCTTTGGAGTGTGATTTTGTGGTTGTCATCCAGCCATGTTTCTTTGATGAATAGAATGTTGATACCGTTGTCTCACAGCAGAGCGAAGATCTCTGTTGAGTGTTTTGACATTGATCTAGTGTTTATTAGGTTGCATTTTTATGGTATAATTTTATGTGTGCTTTATTATTGGCATTGCCTTCTGAGTGGTGTTTTGGTTTTCTTCCATGCAGATCTCCGGTTGTGGTGTTGGTACCATTGTGTTTGAGTTGTCGTCGAATAGCTCTTCTAGGTTAAGTCTTGGGTTTTTGTTTTCATCAGGTTCCTCTTCTAAATTTTATGGCTGTAGAGGGGCGGATCTTCTTGTTTTGGTGATATATGGGGTTAGAGCGTTGTTCATGTTCTTGTTCCCACTAGCTTTGTCCGTTCTTCTTCTGCGTGGTTGTGTTTGGTTGTCGCTCTTTCTTGATTCGTTCATTGGGTTAATTTGTTCTGGTGAGTGGTTATTTGTGAGGTATGGCATTAGGTATAGTGACTTTTCTCTTCTGTGTGAGCTAGTTCTGTTTTCGTTCTTGTCGATGGGGATGTGTTCCGCAGTTGTTGATCTTTGGTGTCGTTCGGTTGGGTTTGTTCTCTCTGCACTTTGTCTTTCTCATGGTCCAATTAATTTTCGTGGCATTTTGTGTTATTTGGCAGGCTGCTGTGGGGTTAGTGGGTTGGTGATAGAGTGTTTCTCCCTTTTGGTTTTTTTGGTTTGTCATGGTTGCATTCCTTCTAAGTTGATAGGTTTATATTTCATTTGGGTTTCCTTCGGGGGTTCAGGTCGCAGTGGCATGGGTGGTAGCACACATGCAGTGCTTTGCTTGTTGGCTCGGTTTTTGTTATGATTGTAGGGTTCTATGCGTTTTTACTGATTGGTTTTGTTCGGTTCGTTGCTTTGTTGCATGTATGATTGTGGGCATGGTGTTGTCGTCGCTCAGAGTCAGTCTTTCTTGCTTAGTCTGGCTGTCTCGTGGGGTTGTCTGGGTGAGGTGGGTTTATCTGATACAAGCTTGGGGGCTGTCTGGTGGTGTGACTACTAAATAACGTGTGTCTAGTTAAATATGTGGTTAACGTGAGACAGACTATGTGTAGTTGGCGGATGTGGGGATGGGCTAGTCGGGGTTATATAGCTAGGGCAACTCTTGTACTCTCCCAATGTGGCACTCTCTAGATGTGATTTAAGGCACTAGTAACAATTTCCTAAAGGTACGACACAGGCTAATATTCACAGTACTATCCCATCGCGGCACAGGCTCATAATCACTGTACCATCTCAGTGTGGCACAGGCTTATAATCACTGTAACATCCCAGTGTGGCACAGGCTAATATTCACAGTGCTATCCCAATGTGGCACTCTCTAAGTGTGACTCACAGCACTATTAACAATTCCCTAAGGTACGAAGCAGGCTAATGTTTTCAGTACTATCCCTGTGTGGTACAGGCTAATAATCACAGTACCACCCCACTGTGGTACAGGCCCATAATCACAGTACTATCTCAGTGTGGTACTTTCTAGATGTGATTCAAGTCAATATGAACCACTCTCTAAGGGTGTGGCGCAGGCTAATATTCACAGTACTATCCCAGTGTTGTACAGGCCAATAATCGCAGTACCATCCCAGTGTGGCAAGGCTAACTATCACAGTGCTGCCTCAGTGTGGTACAGGCCAATAATCACAGTACTATTTCAGTGTGGTACTTTCTAGATGTGATTCAGGTCAATATGAACAATCCTCTATGGGTGTGATGCAGGCTGATATTCACAGCACTATCCCAGTGTGGTACAGTGTGGTACAGGACAATAATCACATCACCATCCCAGTGTGTTACCGGCCAACAATCACAGTATAATCCCAGTGTGGTACTTTCTAGCTGCGATTCAAGTCAATATGAACACTTCTCTAAGGGTGCGATGTAGGCTAATCTTCACAGCACTATCCCAGAGTGGCACAGGTTAATAATCACAGTACTATCCCAGTGTGGTACAGGTCAACAATCACAGTACTATCCCAGTGAGGCACAGGCTAATAATCACAGTATTATGGCAGGACTAGTAAAGGAAAACAGTTATCCATTCAAAATGGAGACCATGGCTTTAAGTTAGTATTGAGGTTTTAGATAGAAGGCTAAAGGTCCTCCAGAATAAAACAAACTTCCATATCTGTAGTGATGTAAGTTAGTCAGTCTTGTATTGTATCACTGGCCAGGAGTGCATGCTGTCGGAATGTTGATGTATGGATAATAGGCAGCTCAGGAGGATGTTGAGTGGGTCTGTGAGTGAGTGTTCTATGAATGTCAGTTGGGGGCCTGCGCTGGAAGTGAAAGGATGGTGATGGGTCTGTACCCGTCTCTGCACTTGTATGTCCACTTGTGACTTCCTGAATTGGTAATGTACATATTGAGAGTAACTGAATACTATACATAGTGTATATATGTACAATAAAGTCTTCTTGGACTAAACTACATGGCTACACAGCTGGTCTCTATATGTGATGTCAGAGCCCTGCATTAAAACATAATAATATCCAACTTTAAAAATGCCATAATACGCCCTTTGTTTGATGACGTTTTGTTCGGTTTTCAGCCCTAGTGTGACATTGTTCTCTAGATTATCCCCTTAAACATCCTTACTGGCCCCAAAAAAGCAAACCTCATCTTGGTACTATGGCACTAGCTGTTTGAAGCAAGTACAGCTCCAGGCAGAGTAGATATTATTACCCAGCCACTGCTACTGATTTTGGAAAGGATATATCCAACGTTTTGGGAGAAGCACTTCTTTCATTGCAACACACGACACATTTGCCCATCAAATATCTCAGCACACTTTGCTGTGCGCATATGAAGGCATGTCAGTGTATCATGCCATTTTGCCAGGTCTGTTTTGCATTATCTATTAGATGAAGCGCTTGTACCCAAGAGAAGAGTGGGTCGGGGGAGTATGCACAGCTGTACCATTCACTGGAAGCAAAATGTAATTCTTAACTTATTTTTGTAGTCTATTTTTGGCTTACTCAAACTGAATAAACTACATACGCAAGAAGCATATATATCAAGAAGAAAACACATGACAAAAGGGGGTCAATAATTACCAAGACATGATCAGATACTAGGCGTATTCTTTAGATCAGGGAATATTATCAAAATTACAACAAAATGCCAGAATAAAGCATCTTTGGTGAAGGTTTGAAAGATATTAATACACATTGAAATGTATACGTCAACCACAACTAATGAATTACAGATACATGATTAGGATTAACTATCGATATGCAAACTGGCTGGTAGTAACAAGGGTTAGAATTCCATTCCATTATGTATCACTGACACTCTAAACCATCATCTAAATACTTTTCCTGCGGCACTGTTTAAACTGATCTCCATAGCTTTTGTGTCACTGTATCATTTTGAATGGACTGATCGAGCAACTTGTCGAATCAATTCTGTCAATATGTAAAGTTTTTGCATTGGCATGTGTCTTTTGTAATCCATTCTATTTGGCTGACCCTGTCCATTTAACAATTCGGTCTATTTGGTTACTACTTTTTAAAATAAAAACTTAAATAATGCCTATTAATAAATGTGTCTTGCTTAAATATTGATGCAGCACTTGTTTAAATATCTTGATTAATCAACTGAATGGTTACTACGTTATAAGTCCTTAACTGATAACTTCCATAGGACTCTCATTGCACATTTCTCTTCAACTTCATTCCATTTACAGCTTGAATAACAGAAACCCCTCTATTTTGTGGAATACAACATCTGCCCATTGTACAACCAGCCATAGCATTTTATTGAAAAGTGGCAATGATTACACCCATTGTTTATTTTGCATTGAGCCTCTACTTTGAATCAGAGAATGTCATCACATGTACTATATATATGTCCTAATGAATCCTGTAACAAATACAGATACCATACCTCCCGTTTACCCATTTCAGAAACTTTCAGCCAATCATTTTGTACGTTTTTATTTCAGACAAGATTATTTCCAATGTAGATGCATTTATTTGTCCCATCAAAGGATCATCAGTTGGTTGAGGAGCCTGGCTATCCGAGTATCTAAAGAGATGAGGACCTCCTTGCTCATAATATAACATTCCAACCAGAGGTGTCTAAGAGATTATGCACACAGAGTCAGCAATACGTTCAGTGTGTTTAGTGTAACCCCATGCACTCATCACCACTCAACATAACATTATCTAAAAGAACTAACATGCACATTTAATACACTTTTTCACTTTTTTTCTCACATAGCTTGCAACAAATTCCTTAACTGGGCGTTTAAGAGCCATGCCTAGCAGATCCATCTTAAAATCTTCATCCATTAGGTGAATTTTAAAGCTTGACTTATAGAACGTTAATACTTGTATTTCAGATTGCTAGGATTGCTTTACTGTGTCTCCCATCGATGGTAACAATATATTCATATATTCAGGGATAGATTAGAAAGGACAATATTGCTCAGTAAATCTCAGATAGACCTAGAACTAGACAACTCAATTTTAGGCGTGCAGGGCTTTTATGTCCGGAGAAGAAATATCAAAATCTGATCAATTAATTTAAACTGGAGATCCCTGTCTCATGCCCAAACAATGCTTCCATACTTAACCTTCTAATGTTTAAAAATATACTTCCCTGATTGACTAATTCATTTCACACCCATATGAAATGTACAATGCTATCTTTCCAAAATATGTGTCACGCTTCGTCCATGGAAGCGTTGGCATCAGTGAAGGCTGGCAGGTATTGTGCGCACTACCCAGCTGCAGCGGTCTAGTGTACACCCAAGATGGCCGCCGCTTGTTTATAGGCGGTTACTTCTGGATACGCTTCGTGTTGTCTCCGTCTAAGGACCCTCGCTGATCGTACGCCCCGCTCATACTAGCATATATTGTGCTATCCCAATTTTTTCCTTCGCCTTCTTTTTGACTAGCTACTCTTCCGTTTTTGCCTTGCATTCTTTTTCCTTGTCAGCCTTCCCCCCTGTTTCTCTGTCTTTACTTTCCTTGCTTTTCTTGTTCTTTCCTATTTTCGTTTTCCACTGATTAACGTCTCTCGTTACTTCCGGGTTTATTAGCTTACCGTGTCTGTCCGTTCTCTGGACTTTCTTCCCTGGTTGCAGCTCTTTTCTGGAGCATTCCTTTTCACATTTAAATAGGTGTTTTTCTTTTCACATCCTTTATGCTATCATTTTACCTGGGTATTTTTCGCTCTGGTCTCCGGTCTCAGAACGCTTCGGTTTCGTCAGTATCTTACGGAGATCGCTCCTCGCACACCGTTCGCTTGTTGCATCTGCTTTCCGATCTCACTAACCTTTCCATTTCTATTATTTCTCTCACCTGTCCTCATTTCTTCGTCTTCTAATACTCCTACAGTATGCGGTGACCGTGTTGCTTGGACGCCGCAATGTTGTTACAAGTTCAATCGGAAGTTGCCGGAACGACTGAGGTCTATCCTGATCAATCCGACCAGATACAACAGACTTTACTCTTACTACTGGTATCAAGGGTGATACTTGAAGGGCCCTCTCTGCAGGGTAGTAAAGACTTTTTCCTAGTATCCTGGTTCTTGGAGATTACTGCTACCAAAGACACCACCTCAACAGTGTACATTGTACGGCCATCTCAGCAGGGTTTTTTCTGCCACATCGGCTTTTTCCCCGGACATTTTGGGGGCTTGCTCCTTGGGGTTCCTCCTGAACCTGTGTGTCGATACGTCAGCGTGGCCTCCGAGGTAGCTCGTCCTTATTTGCACGAGAAAAAAGAGAAAAAGAAGAAGGAGATTAAAGGAACCCGAAAGAAAAAGGCACCAGACGTCCTACAGGAAGAATCAGGTGAGGAGGTGGAAAGGGGTGGTATAACGGAATCTGACAATATGCCTTAACCACTGGCTTTGTTTAGATATCACAGCATTTTAGATGGATTCTAACAATAGCTTCGTACACTTGCTCTTTTTATATGGGTACTAACCGGCTATGGAAACGTCTCTTTACATCTTACCAAAGACATACATTTTGTTTTCCTACATTTAACACTCAAATACTTAAGGACAAAGTTCTTGTGGAGAGCACCCAAAAAATGTGGTAGGCTTATCAGTGTTCTGTCCAAGAGTACTGTGTCATCTATATATGAGACTAAGTAATAATCACCCCCATGTTCAGGAATGGATAGGGCCAATAACCGCCTGCCAGCTCAATCCTAATGTAGACCCTAGCATGGCGAGAGGCTCGGTGACTGCTCATGGCCACTGCTGGCCTTGCCCACCTAAGAAAACAGAGTTTATCTGTATTAGCACCCTTGGGCTTTCTCCGGGTTGCTGATAGTTCTTTTCTCCTTATTATTTTGTTATGGGAATCTGGTTTCACAATTCACATGCATTCCCATTTGCCCCAGAAAATCACAAAAAACAAAGATGGCCATAGTGAAACTTGAAAGGAGACATTGTGCATGAACGGCCATCAAATTAATAAAACAGCTTACTTCCTAGATAATATAGGCCTAATGGGAGTTTCCAGGTTAGTCCTCAAACCACAATAAGTAGCTCGCAGTGTCCCTATTCATTCTGATTCCCTGATGTGAACAAAGGACACGAGATACCTTTTAAATAGTGTCTAAAACCTTAATCAATTGACCCTCTTTTATCTTATCCCTTTTCCAGTCATACTATTTTCTCAAAGTTTTCAAGGTAAGTCATATTAAATGCAAATTAAAAATTAAAAAATGGGCACACATCCGCAAGAATCTATGTGATCAGTGCGCCGCCCGTAATCCGCTGACAAAGATGACCAATCCTATTTACGGCGCAGCGCAGTGATCAGATATATCACTTTTGCCTGCATGCCCCAGGCTCGCATCACCTAACCTACACCCCCAACTTACATTTACTGTGGTGCACCTCTGTGCGCGCCATTGTCTGCCCTGAACCCCTGCAGCGTCAGTTCCTCCCACTTACGTGGGCTGGTGCTGACG
This sequence comes from Ambystoma mexicanum, assembly GCF_040938575.1. Taxonomy (NCBI): domain Eukaryota; kingdom Metazoa; phylum Chordata; class Amphibia; order Caudata; family Ambystomatidae; genus Ambystoma; species Ambystoma mexicanum. The sequence goes on from NC_090934.1 coordinate 1,271,452,188, forward strand.
CTGCTGGGTCTTTTTTATTTTTTGTATTTCTTATCCCCCGCTTACCATAATGGTAAGCGGGGGACACCCGTGCAACCTCTGACCGCATTACACCAACTAAGGCGAGTGGGGGCACCCCCACAATCCCTGCTCACTTCAGTCGGTGTAATGGGGGTCAGGATTTGTGTGCAGCACTCAGGCGCAGTATTAATAATATTGCCACAGTTGTGGTGACATTTTGGTATGATTACCATCCAGATAAATATAACATAAGGAACAGAGGACAATGTATGAAATCACAAAGGACTCTGCTAGTTGCTGCCAAATCTGTAATGAGATAAACAAATAATCATTGAAAGGAAATGACTAGAAGAGTGATAGGTGCACCAATCTGCATTATTACCCATCAACATACCATTTGCTGTTCTCAGCTTAGATGACTCCAGTTGGAAAACATTCTCACTGCCACTTACTACTCGTCCCCATATCTGCAGGAGGGGAAAAGGAATTCTGCAAGGCTCATGCATGGCTGCATTTACTCATCAAAAACGCCTATGTCAGCACATTCTGTGTTCGGATAACCTTAAAGTATGATGTTAAAGTGGATGAATTCACAGCAAGCACTCACGGCCGCTTTTCCATTTCCTTCCAAAATATGTTCATGTTAAACAGGACTGTGGGGGTGTAGACATTGATAATCCAGATGCTAACTATATCTTCAAACTCAGCATAGAGGGATATCCTAGCTGCCAGAATCTGCAAGGTTCTCAACTTCAGTTTAATGTTAGGTACTTTGCATCCATTAGCAACGCCAAGAATAAGTTCACTGTAGGGTGGCCAGTGGTTTTATTTGCAGGGGAAAGTAAACAAAGAAAACCCATCATTTACACACTTGTCCAATACCCACATTTTGAAGCAGAGCAGAATTCCAAAGGTCCCAACAAACTAATCCTTTACTAATCCTGTTATGTTCCAGATAACCTCTCTACGATTGGACAATCAGGAACGCATCTGCAATTTAGGATGCAATGCACAGTTGGTGTTAACAGGATGTGATGGATTCAGAACATTAGCATGTGGTTGTCTCCTTAGGAGTCTTGTGTTATTTAGGCAGTCCCCTTTTTAATTCTTCTTTTCTGTTATACTTTATTTTGCATTCTTGGTTTTTCATCCTGAGGAAATGCATTAGGAGTGCAGGTGATGTGGGCAGTAGAAGGATTGACATATAATTTGCAGTCGACTGGTTGCTTCTTCCTCCAGACCTTCCTAGCTCAATTATGCAATGCAAAAAGTAAGGCGAAAGTAAAAGCAAAGTTAATCTTTTATCAGACAACCAGAAAAGAGCAATTCAGAGATTCAGCAGGCCTTGGTGCTAGCATTTGGTGGGACGGGGGTCAAAGGATCACTGCACACCAAATCTGGCTCATCAACTAGAGGGATACCCATCACATCACTGACAACTAACCGAGATGAAACCACCAAGTAGATGAGATGTCATTCTCAATAGTGAGAGTAATCGGGAGCCGGGAGGGAGTTGGGGGGCAGGCCAACTACAAACTAACACATGCGTGCATGCTCCTCAACATGAAACCTATGATTAGATAGTAGTCCTTAGATCACAGCATAGGTGCAAAACTGATTTTTCCAGTGGGCCAAATGTATCTTACATGCTGCCTGTAATGGGCTGAAATGTAAATTTGTTTAGGGAGGGGTGGGGGTGGAGTGCGGGTGCGGGAATGAGTGGCAGGAGGCTTTTTCAACCCCTGAATTTTACTAAACACATCGAAAAAGAAAAGGTATTTTGATGTGTACTTGTTTTTATATCTATTTGAAACTTTAACTTTGTTGTACACATTTTCAATTTTTCTCATTTATTTGTTTCATAAGGACATATTGGTAACATTCTGTCCTACATTACAGAAGTAGTGCAGTAGTCGACAAAGTAGGCAAATCATTCAGGAGAAACGCTGCACTCAAACACATATCACAAATGATGTTGCTTTCTATTGCTTTGGATTTGTAAGGCGCAAGCCCTGTCACTTGCATAGCTTATGGGCACCACTGTAGGCAAATATCAAATGAACCATGAGGACGGGGAAATACAGTTGCTTTATTTAATTGGAAGATGAACCACCCCCACCAAATCGCATGTGCCATGTCCCCCCACCTCCTACAGGGACGTCATTTAGGGGTCGCCAAGGGTCGCAACTGCAAAACCTAAGGTCTCCCTTGCTACCCCAGTGGTCGCCCTTGCTACCCCTTGCCCCATGTGGCTCTTTGCTTTTGGAGTGCCTTGTGGTCTTGTTCAGGCCTCTTAAAAGGAAAAACAGGGTTTCCACAAGTATAACACTTGCAGCAGTGACCCTAAATGAGAAAGAACAGGAATAACACATAATTTGTCTTTCTGGAATTCTATAATTGCTAGACTCATTAAAGGTTTATTTCAGACACACTTCAGGTGGGTGAGCCACTGATTTAGTCTGTACTTAAACACCTCAACTAAGCCGTTCATTCTTCTGAGGTCGATAAATGAGTACCAACACAGGTTGGGTGGTATTGTATGTACATTTGTTCTATATAAAGCGCTTAAGTGTAAGTGCTATATAAGAACACATCATTATCATTTGGCCGTGGACGTCTGCTTGCATTCACAGTAGTTTGGTAATATGGGCCTATACAAACTGATCTTAATGATACATATGGTGATACATTCTTGCATGAAATGTATATCACATTATAGTGGTATTGTAACCATATTTTTCGTAGTGTACTTAGGAACAATGCTATGTGATGCAACTAAATGTTTTGTCAAGGGGTGAAATGTTGTGTTCTATCTCTTCCCGTGATATCACTTCGGGGTGGGGGTCAAATGGCATCACTTTCTGTGATGTCATCATGGGTCACGAGTCATGTGATGTCACTTTCGCTACCTCTGGCATTTTGGTGAAATGACGTCCCTGACCACCTACCAAACTGCATTTCCCATGTCCCACCAAATGGCATATCTCATGTCGCCCTCAAACCCACCACCAAACGGCATAGTCCTGGTCCCCCTTTTCCCCACCCACCCCTCACCAAACAGTGTGCCCCCAGTTCCCCTATTCCCGACCAGCCCTCCACCTTATCCCATGTCCCTCCCAAACAGTATGTCCGTTGACCCCCCACCTGCCACTACCCACCAAATGGCATTTCCGTTCACCCCATCCATAACCCCCACCAAATGGCATGACACCCAGCCTGCTACCAAATGGCATGTTCCATGTCCTCCCCTCCCTCCTATTCCCTCCAAAAGGCATGCCAACGCCTCCCTCTCGATTCCAGCAAGCAAGAAGGTACCTGTCGACTTAGGTTGGAGCGGCAGGGCTCGGGAGGGCAGCGGTTAGGCGGGTAACCAATGAACAAGCTGGGTGGGTGTCGGGCGCACCTAAGGGCAGACAAGTACTGCGGCTGGTGTGGAGAGGCTGAAATGCCTTCTGGCACCAAGCCTTATCAACTATACCAGCTACAGTGCTGACTCTGTATTGGTACAGCACATGCACTACGTGGTTTGCAAGACGTACAACCACATAGTGCATGCACTGTACCAATAGAGGGCCATTATTGTTCCCGGCAAAGAAGACTTTCCTAATGGAGGGTGGCCTGTTGTCACTTGCGGCCCGCCCTCCATTAGGAAAGTCTTTAACCCTCGGCGGGCTGAAAAGCCCATCATGGTGGGCCACAGTTGGCCCGCGGGCCATGAGTCTATTCACCCCTGCTTCATCGCATCAAATATAGTCATGGCTTTGTTAAGATGACCTGAGTGAATTAAGCATATTTAATCTTTCATCTGAATGTACTAAAGAAGGGACAAAATGTAGCACCTCCTTTGCTTCTACAGGAATTATAATGCTGAAAAAGGCAGTAGAGTTTTTGGTGTCAGATATGATAAGCTCCTCACTAATATCAGAGCCTTCCTGGACAGGATTCTACACTCTATTGTGACACTCGTCCTTTGTCTCTTAGCCTAATGGCGAGGAGCATGGCACACTTAATGATCAACAGCCATGCCTCCACCATGCGGCTGAAATACTGCACCATTGTAAACTAAAATGAAATTAGATGCAAGGCTTTGGCTGAATTTCATACATGGCATTGCTCTGGGCATTAGTCCATACCATTATTTTGTACGTTTGTAATGATGTTTGCTTGTGGTCTGATGGGCAAAGATAATGGTAACAGATCGTCTGCAAAGTGTAAACCCTGGATGATAGGGCACAGCCCCGAAGACAGCAGCAATTCAAAACAGAGCAGGGCAGCAGCAGAGTACAAGTCCAAAGTAGAATAAAAAATGCAAAGGCAATGCTGAGGTAGAGTCAGAGGCGATGTGAGATAGAGACCAAGAACTAGTATAATGCGTATACATCGTGGTATAGAAGGAATGACACCAAGGCACCCAATGGATTCCATGAAGTCAAACTCATTGTGAGTAACATCTCTTGCAACCGGATTCTAGATAAAAAACAAAGCACAGAAATTGTTTTCAGAAAATTAAATCCCAAAAATGCATCAGAGAGGAATATGTTTCCCTAAAACAAACCGATGCAACCATTCATAACTGCAACCATACTAGGGTTGGCAAAATGGTAAGAGTGATGCTTTTTCTCTTTATTTGTATTTGTGTATTTGGTTACATGACCGTCTACAAAATCAACATACCAACAGTACAAGGAAATAAAACAGTTATCAATCATACATGAATAATAAAACAATCAAATTAAAAGATCGAGGGATCAAAACAACAGTAACGATCTCCAGAATAGATCAAGAGAGACAAGCAAAAAGAGAGGAGAAACAAAATAAAAAAAAAGAAAGAAGACGATGCTTTGTTGGGCCATTCTTCTTTTTTAAGTCCTTTCATAGAAGAATACAAGTTCTTGCCTCTGTTTGTAACATCTCTTGCCCCTTCTTGGCCAATATCTTTCCTCCATTAGTGCAATTTCTTACCGACATGTGTAGCACCTCTTGCCTCTATTTACAATCTATCTCATCTATTTGTAGTGTCTCACTTAACATCTATGTTCTTCTTCATCTGTACTGTCTGTCCCCTCTGTAGAGCAGCTCTTCTCCATTTGTAGTGGCTCTTCTCATGTGTCGTGTAACTCGCCTCCATCTGTAGCCTCTTACCTCAATGTCCTTTTTTCCATCTACATGGTCTCCTGAATTTAGTGTCCGCCATGTCTGCTTGTAATGCATATGCAGCGCATTAGTATTTGCAGTCGATTCTGCCTGTATTTTCAGAACACATTCCCCCCACATCATTCATGATAGACTGCAGTCTCTTTCCTATGTAATTTGTAACTCCTCCATTTGTACTGTGTCGTTCATACTTTCATAGTGCACATCTCTTACGTAGTAAAATACCTCTTGCATTTGCAGTGAACATGTCCTACGTTTGCGGCATATATCACAACAATTGGTAGTGCATACATCTCTAATTTGCAGGGTATATTTTCACCATTTGCAGTATATTACTACTCAATTTATATTATACATCTCCAGTTGTAGTGTTGGTATGCTATGATTGGAAGATATGCATGCTTCATTTGTACCGTGTAGTGCCTGCTTTGGCAGTATACATCACCTCCACTTGTGATACATGTCTTAATCATTTTCAGCGTTTATGTCCTCCATTTGAAGTGTACATTTCCCCATTAGATTTGTGCATTTCCCCCATTTTGAAGTGTACATTTTCCCCATTTGAAGGATACATTTTCTACATTTGAAGTGTACATTTCCGCCATTTGACGTGTACAATTCCTCCATTTGAAAACATACATGTTTCTCATTTGAAGTGTATTTATTTATTTATTTATATTTATATAGCGCGCAAGCAGCCCAGGGGCAATGAGGCGCTGTTACTTGCAAGAACTTAGTTACACAGGTACAGGCATGGTAGCGGTCGTTGACACATTATGAATACTACAAAACATCATACTGTTGTTACAGATATTGCAATGAGACATTAACACTATAAATAGAGAGAGGTAGACTACAAACAGACTGAGGAAGTATAAACTGCAAAAGTAGGAGATATTCAATAGAGAAGTTCTGGTTTAGGAATTGAGGAGATATATACAAAAACTGCAAACATAAGATATAGATACTGAGAAATGAAGCGTCAGCAGCAGGAGAGTACATATGAGCTACAAACAAGCTTATTTACTTGGTTTACTTGTACATTTCTTCCATTTGAAAAATAAAATTTTCCCATTTGAAGTGTACGTTTCCTTCATTTGTAGTGTTTATCATCTGCATTGGCAGTGTAGAACTCTTTAATTTGTAATGTATATTCCCTACATTCGTTCTGTACATCTCTTCCATTGTGTTTTCTCTCTGTAGCAGTCTCTTTCTTCAAATTGTAGTTAACAGCTCCCACATTTGTAGTGTTTAGCTCCTCATTTGATAATCTGTGTCTACTACCTTAGTTGTACATATGTGTTTGCCATTTTCAATGTAGGGCTTCTCCACTTTGTATGAATGAGTTATAGTTGGGGGCAAGAGGGCCTTTACAGTGTTCCAAGTCACACAGAACCTTTGCAGTCCCCCAGTTGAAACAGGAAAGGAAGGCTTGCATTAGCCTGAAATAAACCAGTGATTGTTGCATGAACCGAGATTAAAGGAAGTCATGGCACACATTTAAAGTATGAAGTGCTATGAGCTGCTATATGGGCTATAGGTCCTTTGTTATTACTCAAAAATAAACTAGGCGTGTTTAGTCATGCAGATCACATACAAATTAAAGGCTGAAACGTGTTTCATGTATCCCATTGTGCTTTCTCAAGGACATTAACTATTGGACTTTGTTCTGCTTCACAGCATTATATTTTATGTTTATCAACCAAGTAAATACTCTTGCTTGTAGTTCACATGTACTCTCCTGCTGCTGACACTTCATTTCTCAGTATCTACATCTTATGTTTGCAGTTTTTGTATATATCTCCTCAATTCCTAAACCAGGACTTCTCTATTGAATATCTCCTACTTTTGCAGTGTATACTTCGTCAGTCATTTTGTAGTGTACCTCTCTATTTATAGTGTCAATGTCTCATTGCAATATATATCACCTATAATTTTAGTCTATATCTCCTCAGGTGACATGTAGTGTGTATCTCCAATTGTCTAGTGTGTTACAGCGCCTTGATCTTTTGTAATGTGAACTGTCTCCATATGAACTTTATGTATTTGCTATCAATTTGTAGCATATATCTATATTTGTAACTTTTATCGTGCTCTGCACGGGGAAGAACGGGGAAGATTTCTTTGATCTCCACCATGTGCAGTCCCACTCTGTGACATTTTCCCCCTTCTCCATTTGGGAGTGCCTGTTCCTTCCACTGCTACTGTCTTCCTCCGCCATTGCCAATCCCTCACATTCTTCATTTGTAGTCTCCTAATCAATGTAGTACATCTTTTCTGAATCAGCAAAGTACTTTTCATTTATTTAAGTCTCTTTCACTATATAGCAATATCATGTTTTGAGGAAGCTGTTGATCCCGGATTCCTCTTAATGCCTCAATAACCGATCACACTAGAAACTTGTTTATTCGCACTCATTAATTCAAGTCGTAATTGGCACTGCCAGACTTTCTTGTAGTTGTTTCACTCGCTGGTTATCTTACCTCTAAGAAACAGTTTGGTTTCCCTGATAGGGAAGCTATTCTGCCCATTACAGCTTCTCTCATTAATTCTATCACTCCAAGTCATCTGTAGCGTACATTTAATTGAACTGTTGGAGATCAGAACATAGTATGTTTGCGCTTACAGATCAATTGTCTTTCTGCCCCAATTCTTGTTATACCGTCTCTCCCTGTCTCTATTTCTCTCTCTCTCTACCACATGTCCTCTCTAGCTCTCCCTCTCCCTGTTTCCTCTGTTCCCTATCTCTCTCTATTACTTTCTGTATTTGGCTGCTTATTGTGTTGCATGTCTCCTGGATGCATCGTATGTTAGCTGAGGTTTGCCTGGCATGTCTCCTACATTTGTTGTGTATGCTTCCTCGGATTTCTTGGACCATGTCACGCACATCTCCAGTTGCATCCCATATCTATGTGTCTTCCCAACCTTTGAAGCATTAATACCTCATTTCAGGTTTCTTGAAGTCTCTTCCATTTGAGATGTTACTTCTTCTCTGGTGTCTTCTTTCTTCTCTACCTTTAATTTGTGTCCTCAAAGCGTGATGTATGTGTCTTCCTTATGATGTGTCCCTTAATGTTCTCTCTGATGAATATGTTCTTTCATGTCTGTTGTTGGTCTACTGTCTGTGTTCTCCACACCATTACCTTTTGTTCATGTGTTGTGTCTTCTATGAATTGCATACATCCATAGGTCTTTGGCAATACAGAACAAACTAGGTTATTTGAGTAAGCAAGCAATATATGCATGCAGATGAATAAAAGGTGTCCATGAAGACAATTGCTCTTGGATTTTTTACCTATACCTTTTTCAATTCATCCTTTGGATTTAGGACTCAAATAAAAAGTCTATTCAGGGGTGAGAAGAAATACATGCCGTTGAAACGCCCTCCTGCAGTTCTGGTGAGAATCCTTCATTTTCAACTCTTAATTTGAAACCCAACCCTGCTGTGATTTACTCGTAAGTGTTGGTAATATGTATACGAATATATTTATTGCAGGCAGCAAGTATCCGATACACTGGATACCAAATTGCATTCTTACTGTGGGGTAAGTAAAAGCTCCGAGACAGATCTAGTTTTTAAGAACGTTTTTAAGTGTGCTATGGATAATTTAAATCTTTTTTTCAATCCTTCATTCATCAGTGTTGGATGTTTAAAGACAAGCCCATATATTGATAAGTGAGTAATTATCAGCTTAAAGTATTAGAGTCTATCGTTAAATGTGTCTACTTTCTGTAATGTGGTTATGCACACAACCTTAACGATTGATATGAGAAATCTAGTTTGTTTCCCAGACAAAAAAAAGGTTTGTAAAGAACAATAATGTATTGGTAGGGCTGTTGCTTTTAATAAAAATGTGTGAGCTTCACAATACCTGCACACTCACTCACCATCATTGCCACCAGTCAGTTAGTGGGTGGGAGCTTCTTTTCAGAATATATTGCCTCCCACTAACAATGCTTTCCTACTTGCACCCAATTTTGAGTTGGGTTATCAGTCTTTGACCACTTGTAACTAAAGGCGGTCTTTCACAGAGGCGTAGACAGGGTAGGGCCTGAGTGGGCAAGGCCCACCAAAAATCTGTAAATGCCCAACACTCAGCAGCACTGTGTGGACATTTACAGATGTCAGTGTCGCTGCCTACATTTGTTGGCCCTATTTGTTAGAGAATTCTGGCTACTCCTCTGGTCTGGCATATTTCTTGTTGGATGTATACAATGTGGGTACTTCCCAATGTTTTGTTTACGTGGAACCAATTCAAAGGCAGGAAGGTATAATAAGCACAAAATAAAATAGGAAACTGGCTACCGCTCCTTTTATCAATCACACAGCTTGTGCTTGTTACACTTTATGCATCAATGGCTGAATTGCGTCGACAAAATAAAGGCTAGATATTATGAAGCAACGGTATGCAGACTATCCACTAAACACTTCCATCAATGGTTTTTCCATCAATTTTTTCCAACAAAAGAATGTGCATCGAATGCATATTTTTTGCATAATTTTGTGGGGTTAAGGCTTAATTTAGTTTGGGGTGTGTTTTTAAGGGTTGGAAAGGGAGGAACCCCCCTAAAAAAACTGCATTCAATGCACATTTATTTTCATTGGAAAAAATTCAATGGTACTTACCGTCGATGGAAATAATTTGATGGAAAGACCAGTAACCTGAAGCAACCGATCAAGCCTTGGTTTTTTCCATAAAGAACATATGAATGTGTCTGGCCAAGTACCAAAATAACCTCATGTCTACAGTAAACACTTTAATAGAGAACTTGAAAAATTCAAAAAAATGTTTTCCATTGTTCAAAAGTGGGAGTATAAAATAGATTTGGGATTTGATTCCTTTGTTTTGACCAACATAGAACAGCTCAAACGTGCACTGTAGATGTGGTGTCTTACAATTGATTCAGTCACATCGTACTAATCCTTAGAGACAAAAATCTTTTCAGAGTGTCATTGTTTGTCTAAAAGAACATTTTATTAAATATGTTTGCTTTGTACAATGGTTTTGAACCATGTATGTTACTATAAATAGCAAAAAGAAATTTAACAAAAAATGAATAAAAGTATATTTTGAATAAGAAAATCCTCTGTTGACTAAATGCTGAAAGCAATTGAAGCATAAAGTGTACCAAGCACAAGCAGTGTGATTGATAAAGGGAGGGGTAACTAGTTTCCTATTATATTTTGTTTTGGATATAGAACATTATAAGCTATGGTCTTTTTGGATACTCAGCAAGTATTCTTGAGGGCACGATGATCAACCTTGGGTTTCATATGTCAGTCAAATGAATGCACTATTGGGATGTCGGCCCTACAGTTTTGAATGATTCATTATTTCGTCTCTGCAGGATACCTGGTTCTTCGCATTTTGTGCTTTTTAGTTAGTGTGATCATTGCATTCGTCTTTGTGGTTCCCATTCAAGATGGAAACGGGATGCAACTCCTGGAAGGCATTGGCTATGCTCTGTAAGTACCTCTGCTGCCTGAACACAGCACAGCGCGAGTACCATGTCCAAAGAGAATCTTTCCACTGAGTGCATTGGTTTTAGGCAAACATGAGAATATGCTTCTTCCTAGGCGTGTCCTTTGCATGTATGTATGTATTTATGTATGAGATTTATAAAGCAGAAACCTAGCTGGGAAGCAACCAAGTTCTGTACATAGGGGACTTGCCCATGGGATTACAATTCAATCTGCAGAGGTAGCAGAGGAGCTAGGATATGTAGGGAGAGTAGGGGGGGGCAGGAGCTCCAGAGAGGGAGAATTAGGGAAAAGAGGAAGCTTCATGCAAGATCAGTTAACAGATATCACTTGACAATCATGAACAGCATTAACACGCATACAATTTTGATACTTAGTACGAGAAAATAAATAAAATGGCAAATCATTACACAAAATCCAAGAGGACATTCTAGTGGAAATTGACCCCAAGAGATATTTTAGATATGGGCAAATTATTTACACTATATTGCTTTTTTATATATATAAATGTGTTTCAGGTCCTCAAGCTCCTCCAGGGCCCCCTTAGACTCTACGTTTCCAGGATAAATACAGACTTTGGAAATAACTTCCATTTGCATTCACTGGATCAAATGTATTTTTTGGGAATAGTGAGTGGGTTGGGCTCTCAAAGACCGAACTGGTAGAACCAATGGGCTAGTACCCTAGGAATAGAATAGGTGCTACTAAGAACACATACAGCGTGCAACTCCATTTGAATTCAGATAGTTTTTTGGCTCTGGATTTAGGGACATTCCATCTAATGCTGTCCTCTGCATTTAGGCTTGGAGCGGTGCTAATGGCTACTGTAATAATTGTGCAAGTACTGGCATCTCAGTTCTTCTTTCTGCAAGATAAACTTTACCCAACTGACCAGACAAAACCACTAGCAATAAACAACAGGTAAGCCAAACCAGGTATAACCATTATCTATATATGTATCTGTATGGACATTTGCTTTATCAGCCATTAATTGCTGCTAAATTTGAAAAAAGAAGAAAAAAAAAAAACAACTTGACAAAAAAGGATTTGTGATTATGCCCATTTTGTTCAGTTCTTCAAAATGTTAAATTCAACAATATGGCACAGAACCCCACTGCTGTCATCCTCACCACCTGAGAGTTCTTTCATTACCTTGAGTAAACACTGGTGACACAGTAATCTAACCATGGCATATGTTTCACCTTTAAACTGTGACTAATTCCTTGTGTGTGGTGTTGTTTGTTCAACAGTTTCCTAGCTGTCCCCAACTCAATCCTGCCAAATTGCATGCCAATTAGAAGGGTGGGTGTAACTCCAGCCATGAAAGAGTTTTTCAAACCGACGTGTTTTATTGTTTTCTCATAATTTCATGATAGCCTTTAATGGATCCATAACCCATTCTATTTTCAGAGCTCATCAAAAATCATATATTTTTTAAATGTATCATAGTGTGTTAGAGTAATCAAATCTATAATACATGTTCACACTAATCTTACACATGTTACAAGAATTACGTAAAATATATTAGCCCCTGCCTTCAAGGTACCATCAGTCCTACTAAAATAGTTCACCTCACAAATTACTTAAATTAGTCAGTCTACGAGCTGCTAATAACTTGTCTTCGCTACACATCCAAAGACCAGTCAGGGCCAATACAAGAAAAAATATTTATCAGACAAACAGCACCAATATGGTCCTGTGATGGACACATTTCCCTAAAAACACAGTGTGAATCTTCTCCAATTTGATAAACTGTGTTACTAAGTGTGATAATAAGTGGCACACAGTTTCCATGTTGTTCCTGTGCATGTCCAAGCACTGCTAAAGAGGGTAACGGGTTAATCCTAGTTAGCATTAATATTCTCCAATGCTTCATCAAAGGGAATTGCAGGATGTAAGGTTTCAAAGTCATATATCCAACAGTGTATTATTTCTTATGAAGTAAGTACTACACAGTTATATGCATGATTGTTCCATCAATCTTCTGTAATTGTTTGTTCAATTCATGGAAACCTAGTGTTCTATTTTCTCGAGGCACTTTTTTGTATGATATAACAAATTAATTTGCCATTTTTTTTCATCGCCATCTACGAAAAATATAGTAGTGGGCATTTTAGGGAACTTAAGCAGTTTAAGATATATAATGCCAGTCTTAATCACAATGCAAGTTTCCAGGGACACGAGTCCCAATTCCAATCTAATGCATTGTAGTGGAACTCTCTGTGGCAATTCAAGGACATAGTGTCATACTTTGTCTTCCAGGGTTTTTAAACATTTAAAAATTAAAACCAAAGGTCACTTCAAGTCCAAACAGTATGGTCGGGATCACACTAGATGTATAAGTTAAAAGCAATCCCTTCCTAGTGTATCCTCCTATCTACGTGATCTTCCAGTAACACAAATTTTCCTCTTTCGCCCGAAGCTCATCAGTTTAGTTTTATCTGTGTTTACCGTCACATAGTTTTACTTGGAGTAAACTTGTATTAGTGTTAAAGATATACTTTGGTTTATTGAAGTGTGATCCGGTAACAGCAACATGAACAGGTCCTATTTAAGGAGGGACATTATTCACTTTACTCTGCAAGATATACATTGAATAAAAAGGGTGCTAAAATGCATCCTTGTTATAAGCCATGCATGGTAGGAATTATAGATGGAATTCCAGATGTAAATGTACCCATAGTGTCTAACCTGACTTTTAGAAAAGTGTAGGTATACATTTGACTAAATATTTGTGACTGGAAGGATGAATATTAAGCAATGCTTAATATTAACTCATAGATAAAACTGTTAGATTGTTGAAACTACTTGTTCCAATTATTTAATCAACTACAGCTGCAGATACCTAACACAGACTGTTATTCGCTAGACAGTCTCACTTGAAAAAATAATTGTAATGAATTTCATATACGATTTACATGAACAGTGAGTACACCACAGCCTGCAGTTGGGTGAAACATATGCATGTGCCCCAATAGGTTGATGTTGGCACTTTTGAATAATCACACATGGTATAAGGGTATCTTGTAATGGGTATAGTTTACTCACTGGTCATGTAAATATTATATGCAATTCATAACTAAATAAATAGGGGATATTATCCTAACTAATTTATTTGGATCATTAGTCCACCTGTAACAAGACCAAGGGCACATTACCTAACTATGTGACAATACCTTTGTTTAATCATATTCAATAGACCGAGGGGTTTCCCCAATTGTCCAATTGACTCCATAGTAATTGCTGATCTACTCCATAGAAAACAGCTACAAAATCGATAAAAGCCATATATAAAGATGGATTGTTATTATACTGTGATATTTTGATAAATATATTCGATGCAAGTATGTTATGAGTGGTAGCTGAGAATTTTCGAAAACCAGTTTGAAAAGGACTTAGTAGATTTACTTTTAACCCATCTACTTAGTTCCTATAACAAAATGGCAGCACACATTTGTCTAGCATAGAAAGTAACACATGATATGATATGATATGGCATTTGAAACGGCCTATACACAAGTGTTTCAAGACGCGACAAGGCGAGGAAGGGGGAACAGAGGGAGGACAGAGACAACTATCTTACTAGGCCAAGTGACATTGAGATCGTGCAAGTGCAGGGGAGGGGGAGGGGAAAAGTGCCAGGGGAAATGGGAGTGGGCAGTGCTGTACATGGGATCAAAACAATAACAAGAAGTGCAACCAGCAGGCGGCAGGTGCAAGGGTAAGTGCAGACAGCAAGTGTCCAAAAGTGCAGTTAAGGGAATTGTAGGGTTACAGATACAGCCCAAGTGCAAGGGTTGCCGGGAGGCAGTGCGGGTGTGCAACTGGGAGGTCAGGGACCTGGGCCCGAAACCAGAGGGTAGCCAGGTGACAAGTGCAGTATCAGACAGGAAATCAGCAGGGGAGCGCAAGAGAGTAGGCAGAAGCAAAGAGGAAGGTCTTAAGGTGCTTCTGCAACCGGAGAAGGTTCTCCTCAAGTTTCAGAGTGGCAGGGAGGCTGTTCCAGAGGGAGGCCCCAGCCGAAGAAAGAGATCTACCACCAACTCATTGCTTGGAGAAGCAACTGACCCTGAAGGAGTTGCAGGTGGAAGAGCGAAGAGCTCGAGTAGGAACGTATTTACAAAGAGAGAGTGGGAGGTATTGAGGCCCCAGGCCTCAGAAGGCCGTGTGGACAATGCAGAGGGTCTTGAACTTAATCCTTGCAGCCACTGGGAGCCAATGCAGAGATTTCAGTTGTGGAGAGATACGACCCCCAGGCTTGAGGCCAAGGACAAGTCTCTCAGTCCTGTTCTGGATGAGTTGCAGAGGGTGGAGAGTAGGATCAGGCAGATTTAGAAAGAGGATGTTGCAGTAGTCCAGCACAGAGATAACCAGAGCTCTAGTGACAGTGAGCTTCTGGGGGAAGGAGAGGAAAGGAAGAATACCTTTGAGGAGGTGCAGTTGGCAGTTTGACTTCTTAGAGATGTCAGAGATGTGAGGAGAAAAGTGTGGAGTCGAAGATGACCCTGAGGTTCTTAGCCTCACAGGTGGGAGCAGGAAGAGGGCCAAGGGAGGCTGGCCAGTGAGTGACAGGAAAGGAGGATGCAGGCATGCCTATGAGGAGAATCTCTGTCTTACTGGCATTAAGGCAGAGATTGTTGGCGGCACACCACTCCTGGATAGCAGACAGACATTCAGAGATGAGAGAAAGAGAAGAGGTTGCATAGCACTTAAAGCTGGAGCAGAGAGCAGCAATGCGGTGGGCGAGAGGTGCCAGCTATTGGTTGAACAGCCAGGAGTGAGGTTAGACCCCTGGGAACACCACAGGTAGAGAGTGAGTTAGAGAAAAGAAAGGACTCAAGTTGAACCTTGGAGGGTCGATCAGAGAGGAAAGACGTCAGCCAGGCCAGGGCCAGATCGGTGATACTCTGGTTATCACAGAGATGATTGAGCAGGATGGCATGGTCGACTGTGTCAAAGGCAGAAGCGAGATCGAGTAAGATGAGGACAGAGGGGAGATTAGAATCAAGGTTAGAGAGGAGGTCATTACAGATGTTCAGGAGAGCGGTTTCCATGCTTCTGGCTGCTCTGAAGCCAGACTGATGGTCATGGAGACAACCAACAGATTCAGTCTGAAGATTAAGCTGGTAGATGGCCAGCTTTTCCAGGAGTTTGCCCAGGAAAGGAGTGATGAAGTTTGGGTGATAGTTAGCCAGGCAGGAGGGGTCGGCTGAGCTTTTCTTGAGAAGAGGGTGCACAAGAGAGTGCTTCAGGGGGAAGGGAAGGCTCCAGTGGCAAAGGAGTGGTTGCAGAAGTCTGCCAGGGCAGGAGCGAGGGTGTCAATGTGGTTCTTGATGGTTTTGGAAGAAGATGGAAGAACCTGTTTTGACAAGACTTTCATAGATCGGACGTGTCTAGAAACCTCATCAGGTGAGAACAGAGGAAAGGAAGAGAAAGAGGGACGAGAGCTGGCCACAGGGGGGCCAGAGGTAGAGGAGAAAGTAGAGGGAGGAGGAGGAGAGGACGAGAGGGTGGACAGGATATCCTGGGTTTTAGAGATGCAATGATAAGCCAGGGCTGTGCAGAGGGCCTGGGAGGGGACAGGAGAGGTAGAACCTGCATCAGCATTGGCCTGCTACTTGCAGATTTTAAAGAGTTCGACTGAGTTGTTAGATGCTTCAGAGACGCAGGCTTGGATGTGGGCTCTCTTCTTAGTGTGGACAGAGAGCCGGTATTGCCTGTGGAGCAGGCGGCAGGCCAGTTTGTCAGAGGATGCGTAAGAAGCCAGCCATTACCTCTAACCCACCCTGCAATTGCGTTTAAAGGTGACGAGGTCAGAGTCATACCAGGAGTTGCACTTGGCTTTGGGCTTCAAGTCGGTCCTCATGACAGGGGCAAGAACATCAAGACTATCAGAGATAGAAGAGTGGAGCATGGGAAGGACTGTGTCAGGATGTGAGTCAGCCAGAGAAGGAGGAGGGGGAGAGAAAGTTTAGAGGATTTAATTGGTCCCCTTTTATATATATGATGACTATCAATGATTCCCTCCAAGAGTCAGGAAGAGTATTTGGTTTTACTACAATGTCATGCATGTCTTTTCAAAGTGGGACCAAAACATGGGGTTACTCTTTAAGACTACATTTGGCAATCCATCGGGTCCTAGAGCCCTAGAACATTTTAACTTCCCAATTATGCTATACATTTCCTCTTCCAACATTGTTATTTCTAGAACCTGATTCATAATTTTCCTTAGCATTAATTGTAATGGCACCAAGACTCTCTGGACATATATCTTTGCCATTCTTTCTTGTCCATAGGATTAACCTGTAGCTTGCTCTTGCTTTTATTTTTTTATCTATTGAAGAATTGCCAGTATTTTTTAGTGCATTGACATTTAGAACTCTTGATATCATTAGCCATTGAGTATTGTATTTAGAATATTTATGCATTTTAGCCAATTTTTGAAATAGCATTTGGCAGGTTTAACAAGACTAGCTCAAGCTTTATTACTCTTGTCACTTAAGTTTCTTATAGTTTTTATAGCAATCTTATCATCAAAAATAAATGCCTATGTCAATTGTCTTTTCCACTTCACAAGGGAGTTCAGAGTGAATTTGGAAATTGTGGGACCTTTAATATCACCTAATTTTTCATAGGTTTTTTTAGTGCAGTTATATTGTCTATTTTATATGTCTCTATTTAGCACTAACTATAGTCTCAGCAACCTGTGCTTGCGCTTTTCATACAGAGCAGAAAGCAAGAGATAATCTCAAAGTAGAAAGATTGCTTCTTTCATTCTGTTCAGTCTCAGGGGTCAGGACCACATGATAATCCTTTTTTTAATAAAGACGTAATCAATGATGGCTAAATTGATACCTATTCTTCATGTGTAGTTTCCCGGTTGATCACATAACAAGATCTGACTCTATCAAAAGGTCCTGCCATCACTTTCTCTGTTTGTTTCCCTGGCTTGCTTCAATTTTTCCATAGGACTGTCTAGAGTATGCCATTGGTTGACCTTCACATCATCATTTCCTGAGGAGTGAGCATTTAGATCACCCCATACAATTACTAATTCGTGCTGGTGTGTCAAGAATCTTTTTGTTAAAAACGTCTGATATAATTGACATTATCTGCAGCGTTCCTTCCTGCAGGGTCACATTTATAAGCTGTAATTCAACTATTTGTTTGCTTTCTTTATTTGTCTATTTGTTGCTTGAGTTATGTTGCCAATTATTCCATTGCATGACAGGGCTCATACTAATATGATGTTTAGACCACTGTCCATAAGCAAACTATCCATCAGTAGACCAGTCATGCCCTTTTTGGCCACATTCATTACCATGTAGAACAGTCACTCAATAAAGTGGTCAGCCAACTTTCCTGTATTCAAATGATATCATTAATACAAATATCCCTCTGTCTATTTTTGTTATTGACATTATGCCTAAGGCCCCTCATGGTCCTTGACATACATTTTATTGAATCAGGGCCTGTTCCTGAGTTCTGCTCCAAGTACTGAGTAACCGCTACCATGACTGGTCTTTTTCTGATTGATTTTCTTCCCAATTGTTTGCCTTTGCCCATGCTACCAGGTGCTTTCCAGATTTACTTGTTATTTTAAATGGGGCATAAACATTTGCCATGTCATCCGCCTTATCAAATACAATTTCTTCTGCACGCATCCTCAAGAAGCTGGCCTGATACTGAAATATCATTTTAACAATATTGTTGGTCTTACAGTACACTCTAGTGATATTATTTCTTGTTTCGTCCTTACATTTGATGCTATCAATATGAACGGTTGTAAGAATTCGAAGCAGAGGTATCATGGAAAAGAGTTGCAGGAAATGTGTTCCATTTAGTGGCGAATCAGAGAATCAGTGTCTCTTGTAAAAATGAGCAGGAAACAAATTGTGTTTCCTCAGTATTATTGCCTTTGAACTTATTAACTTGTGGTTCATTTTTTTACTTTGACATCCTTATACTTGTACCCGTTACTGCTCCTTTCCACCTCAGCACTGAAAATCTCCTAAAATGTCTGGTCTACTACCAGTATCTCACCATTCCTCAATAATTTATACTCAGTGTAAATAATACCCGACGTCACACGATCATGCATGCAAAGGATTTCTTCAGTTTCCACATCTGATGTCCTACTACTTTTTCTGTTTTCAACAGAAATCGACCATTTGAGATTCTCAGTCAGGGATCTGTTCTCTAATATCTCTGTCCTTCCACTTCTTGGGTGACCTCTGTCCCTAAGATGTTCCCGTTTTTATCATTGCTTTCCACGATTGTATTCCCTTCCAGGAATTTGTCAGTTCTTAAAAGAATGGCTTCTTCTTTGATCATTTTGGTCATTGTTTCTTTTAGCCCCATCAATATTTGCTTATGTAGTCCTAATTCAAAATGTTTGTTTTGACAAAATTTGACTAAAGCGTTTAATGTAAAATGCACCACCTGCAGTGGAGTTCTCACTGAACTATTGGGGGTGGAAGTAATTGTGCTGATGTAGCTTTGTTTTTGCATCAGAATTGATAGCACAGGTGAGTTCATTAAGCTTTTGCTTAAACTCTCATTGTTAAACATCACTTACTACCCCGTGCGGCCCACATGGTCATTCATGTTTCTGCTGCTCGTCAATTCACCTTGTTCAGTTTCCACCCTATTGATGTCTCTTTGTAGACTGTTTTGATATATCTAACAGGGTATTGTTGTCAATGTTTTCCTTGGACGCTCGTTCCATTTACTTCAGTCCTCTGGAACTTTGTAGCTATGGAAGCTGATATCAGTGCATAATAAGAGATGATTTGTCCCCTTATGAGTAAGCATGCTATCTACAATTTGCTCATTGCATTGCATAGAGTTTGTATCATTGGATGCGTATATGAACACTGTGGGCCAGTTATCCGGATCTACGTGATCCGACCGCGGGGTGATTTTGCCGCGGCCGGATAGTTCGCATGAGAAAGGTGCAAACCACCAAAAGGTTGCACCTTTCTCATGCGAACACACGTACATACCCCCACCCACACCCACAACACACCCATGACACACCCCCACCCACACCCCCAACATGAACAAACCCCACTTACCTTTTTCTTCACGCTGAGTCCCTGCAGTGTCAGTTCCCTCTCACTTCCGTGATCAGGAACCGGCACCGCAGGGTCTTTTTAAAAAATAAATATTTTACGGGGGCTGCAGGGGTTTCCCCCGCAACCCCTGCTCACTATACTATAAAGTATAGTGAGCAGGCTGTTGCGGGGGACACCCCCGCAGCCCCCATTTTTTATTATTATCTCTTTTTTTTGCGGGTGTGCTGCAGGGGTGTCCCCCGCAACACCCAGCCCACTATACCACACAGTATAGTGAGCGGGGTGTTGCGGGGGACACCCGTGCAGCCCCCATTTCTTTCTTTATTTATTACCTGCAATGCTACCACCAGAGGTTGGAACTTTTGGTGTTCGAACCTTTGGTGGTAGCATTTTTAGAACTTTTTGTTCATGCAACCGTTTAGATACCGACTTTTTGTACAATACCAGTTATCCAGCAGTCTTGATCTCTTCAATTTGTAAAGTAATTTGCTCTCTGGCATATTTATGAGCGCCTGATCTTATGTATCAATATCATGCACAATAGAAGGGCAACCCACCCCTTTGATAATCCCTCCCCAGAATTACATTTTAGTGTTTACTCTGCAAGAGTACCGCCTAGCAATCACCTGATCAACTCCCTCTCAAAAAGGCAAGTCTGACCAGCTCAGCACCAAACTACCGTAGTGCAGACCATTACAACTCTGCAACAACTTTGCACTTTGTGCATCATTGGATATTATGTAGCACTTCCCAGAAGTACTGCGGGTGCAGAAGGGTGGGCGAGTATTACCAATTGAATGCAGAAAAGAAAAAATAATAATAATGTTTTTCTGGATTGTTCTTTTTTTCTGGGCCATCACATTACTTGTAAAACCTGGCAATCTTACTAATGAAAGCACAGGAGAGTGCATGGAACTCTAGATGAAAGGTGCTCAATAAGTGCAACTCATTAGATCAATTGAATAAATGACTTGGTGCCTCTAGGAGTTGCTCCCCGATACGGGTGATCCACAAATGTATTATTCTACAAAGTGCAGAGTAAGACACAACTTTGGTGATTGCAGAAGGTGTCCATGTTGCTCTGTTGACAGTTACAATGCCTCAATTGTATCCAGAAGTAGAGGAAATACTCACTTACCTGATACCCACTGCTTTAAAGCACGGGTCAACCAACAACATATACTCGAAAAGGAATTAAAGAGACAGAAATATGTAGTTGTTTGCACTTCCACTGATTCAATCTTTGATATGTCTGTTCTAATGTTAATGACAGCCATTTACTTCTTGGGTGTACCATGGTACATTTTGCAGTTGGTTGTGCTAGGGGGGTGGGTAATGGGGGGATGTGGGATAAAGTATGTTGAACTAAAAATTGTAACTAAATAAACATTTTTAAAAAGAGCCAGACATATTATGAGCTTGAGCTTAGTTCTTCCATTTTCTAATTCACCTTTCCTAGAAGATCTACCTTTATGTTATGTCATTTCTTCTTGTTTGATACAAAGGATAAATGGGAAGGAGCACCCTTTTACAACAAAAGAAATGTGACATGTAGTTGTGGTGAAGGAAGCCACACTAGTCGGTGCTAGGCTTAAGTTACAAACATCGCCAGTAGCACTTTTGCTGTAGAATGTACTAGGCTTTAAAAGACTGGTTGAGTGGGACTAAAACCTTTTGTGCTCTCGATCAAGGGCCTGCTCCAAGGCAGAGGCAACAAAACACACCCATAATGTGTGCCACAGGAAAAACATTTTTGTTACATGCTGTTGAATTTTATGTCATTTTTGGTTGCTCAGGAACAGAGACCAACATTAAAGCAAGCAATGCAGTAGAGATTCAAGAGGGAAAGAAACCCTGTGCACGTCAATGGCCATTGCAGTATCCAAGATTGTGGCAAGCCTGTACGTAAACTCAGGCCAGTTCCCTTACAAATCACATGACCAAAGCACAAGGCAAATTACAGATCAGCCCACCCCTCAGAACATGTTTCCCAAATATCCTTAAGCCCCACTTTTGGGGAGGGAAGACCATACTATAAAGAGCTTTAAGGTCAATCTGGAATGGTGGGGAGTTAGTCTAGGAGTTGGAGAAAGGAATTGGCAAGAGAGTGGCAAGAGAGAGGAGTACAGGACAGCAGCTGAGAGAGTTGGAGGTTGGAGGGGGGTCTTGAGGAGGTTGGAGGAAAGAAGTGTCATCAGGGAAGGAGAGTTGGAGGTTCAAGGAAATGAATCAAGTATGTTGGAAGGTGAGGCTTACTTAAAGGATGGGGAGTTATCACCTGGAAAAGAATAGTTTGGAAGAAGAGGAGGTTGATCATCTGAGAAAGAGAGAGATGGTTGTGAGGAGGGTGGAGTAACATTGAGTGCCATCTGGATGAGAAGATTGGTGGGAGAGACTTGAAGAGAGTATTGCCTTTGCTTTCTGTGGTGAAGGTGAGAGAAAGGCTGCAGGAGAGAGAGAGATCTCTACTACAACAGAGGAGGCAGGAGGAGAACAATGACAGAGAAAGATAAGGGAGGTTCTGGAAGACCAGATCAGTTCAGGGCAGAATCTAGAGTTGGCAGGAGTGGGTAGAAGATTGTGCAATCTCACTGACAGTCAGGGAGCTTACACCAGGAGTAATCAGATAGGTGGTATCCCAGGAACCTGGACAGTGTGTTAGTGGTCAGCAGACAGGGGACACCCTGATTCTGACTCTAGAGACCAGGGAGATTGAACCAGTGCAGAGGAGATCAACCCTGTGAAGGAGATCTTCAACCTTTTTCAGCCCTGGAACGTGTTTGCAGTGGAGGTCCTAACCCTCGTACTCAAATGATGAGGATTCAGGAACCCTGAAAACCTGCCACGCAAAGACAAGGGTCATTGATTTGACATTCCAAGTAGGGTCCAGGCTGAGTCCACCCCATTAGACTTTGTAAGAGACTCTTTTCTTTGCTTCAGTGTTCAGTAAGAGACTGTATTTGAGAAGCAAAATTATAGTTCTTTCCTATCTACTTTTCACCCGTCCGCTTTTCGCAGATCGAGGGTTTCACTAATCTAGGGTATAAAGGTCTAAACACCCAAGAGGCCTTTAGGATTAAATCTTGTTTAATAGAAGCTGAATTTTAGTTTCCTTGTCACACCTATTGTGTATGTGTTGTCCCCTGTACTAGGCCTGCCTGAACCAACATATTCATTGTACATATCATAAATATCTTAATTTCGGAACAGAAACTTGTCTTTGCTTGCCCTGTGTCCCCATTTGGCATAAAATGTGGCACTATGTATTGCTTACCAATTCCAGTGTTATTGCTTTTCTGTTTCATGTAATAAATGATGTGATTCTCTTTCTTGTTGGATTTTAGGAGAGCCTTTCAGAATTTCAGCTATTTCTTCTTGTTTTACTCTGCAATGCTCGGCTTTGGAAACTGCGTCCTGCGATTAATTATAAATGTATTTCTGGGCAGCTGGTTGTTTGCCAGAATTGACAGACCTCTTTTCCCCAGAGGATATGAGTCCATAGACATGGGTAAGTGTAAGGAAAGGAATACTTCATACATGGTTTAGGGGCCTTAACTTTGGATGGATTGGGGGAGCTAAGTGTGAGATACTTTGTTACTTGCATTTATTGCCGATAAAGCTTGATCATGTACTGTTTTGCAATTATTGGTCAATGACAGTCATGACTGGTGTGCCGTGAAGCTGATTGGCAGGACAGCAGTGAGCACGGGTACAAGCAACGGAAAGCTAAAGAAGGGCAAAGGTGGAGTTTCATTTTAGAGGGTTAGGTAAAGGGTGAAACAGAATTGGGAGCACATGAGGGTGGTAGTGAGGGTGTGAGCGAGAGTGAGGAAGCACAGTGGCATCTTAAGTGAGAGGTGAATGGCAAAAGGGAGCAGTGAGAGTTGGCTGGAGTGGATGAATGTTGGTGTAGGCTAGGTGGATTTTGTCTGTGTGGATGGAAGGTCATATGAGCTGCAAGAGGGTTGTGAGAACAAGGTGGCCCGATAGCTCAATTGAAGGAACTTAGAGCTGAGAGCTTCATTGGAGCACAGCGTGAGAGCAAGCTTGAGGTTTAAGAGCAGAAAAGGTAGACAGGCTCAATGATAACAATAAGTAAGAAAAGGATGAGGGTTGTGGGCGCAGGAACAACTTCGTAAATCAAGGGAGTAGGAGTGAAAGTGCTATAGAGGTTGCGACCACAGGAAAGAGGGAGTGATATATCAAGTAAGTGGTGAAAGTAGGGATGAGCCAGTGAAAGTTGGTGGAAGATGATGAATACAAGGAAATGAGGACGGGCTTTTCTTTTTTTGTTTCTCATCTTCTACTTGTGAGTAACATCACTCCCGCGTCACCCTTACCTTTAATAAGTGGTCAAGGGGTTGCACGATTTCTGCAAAATTCTATATTTGCACATGGCCTTTGTACACCTTCAGACTATGTTTGATGCCGTCTCAAGGAGTATACTGTGGTCACCACTGATTGTACATAGATCCCTAAACCACTCCCGTTATCCTTTTATATTCAGTTAATATGGCTTCTGTAAGATCTGGGGTGGGGGGACTTTAACTTTTCCCATAGAAAAGGGTGTGAGCCAGGGGTGTGTCCTGACCTGACTCCTGCCTTATTCTGCTTACTTATCAAAGATCTCGCAACAAGAATGCTGACTTTAACAGCAGATGCTCCATGCTTGAATGGCAGCCCAGTGAAAATTTTGTTCTTCACAGGTTACACTGTTCTGATTTCTAAACCACCCACTGGTTTGAGAAAAACAGTTATCTCTTTTTACTTAAATCTGTGTGACAAAGGTTCTAGAAATAAATGATCATGCGATGAAGAAGCCATGCTCAGGAACAAGGAAGAACATTTTAAAACTAGGTGTGATTTTAAATGATTTCTAACTCTTTCAATAACCATCTGGAATTCAGATCTACAAAAAAGGGCTTGTCGTCCAAACACTTGGAAATAGCAACATAATTGTATCCAGAATGTCTTCTGGGATACTACGATATACATAACAACATGGCACTAAAGCTTTGAGACCAATGTTACAACTCTACAAAGCCCAGGGATGCCAAGTGTCGCTCTTCAGAGCTGAAATCTGTCAGCATTTCAAAGTAAAACTACCTTCTTGCACTGAAAATACATTTATAAAAAATAAACTGGGACTGTCATCCTCCCAATACAATTATATATTTAGAACTAGCAGTTGTACCTGTGCTTCTCACTGTAATTCCTACTAATAAAAACAAGAATTAGACAAGGGTATATTTATATTGTATACTTTTTACATTGTCTACAAAATGGAACCTACCCACAAGCCAAATTTCAGGTTTGTCATCATCATAAAATCTTCTATTTCGGCAGAAAAAGCCATCAAAGTACACATAATAACTAACAAACGGATGTGATAAAATGTCGCCTCGGCCAGTACCATTCAATAAAATGAGAAATAATGGTCGATCAGGAAAGGAATATTGGCAAGGCTGCCCAGTATAAAAATACATTGATTTTAGTTATACAGTATACATGTAATAAAACATCAAGGTAAATTCAAGGCAGGTTTATGACACAGTAATCTAATAAAATCTACTAATGCATTATAAAAACACAGTCCCATTAAAATCCTCAGGGCTGCTTCACAATAACGAGGTATAGGAATGTGGACGAGGAGAGAACATTTTGCAGCCTCAACCCCATCAGTCTACTTCAGTACTGCCACCCGGCAGCCCCAAAAACTTCCTTCTTGATAGCCAAGCCCTATGTATGGATCGAGCAGTCACAAAGAGGAAAATGATATTGGTTGAGTGGCCCAGTTTGAAAGTACATTCATTTGAGTTAGACAGTATACATATAATAGACATTCGAGGTAAGATCTGAACACGTTTATGACACAATGGTCTAGCAGAATCTACTAATGCATTAAATGAAAAACTTAGACCCATTAAAAATCCTCGGGGCTGCTTCACATAAGCAATGAGGTATGGTAATGTAGGGCGAGGAGAGAAAATCTTGCAGCCTCACCCACGTCAATCTGCTTCAGTGTTACCTCCCGACAGCCACAAACACTTCTTTCTTAGTAGTCAAGCCCTGGGCATAAATTGAGCAGTTGCAAAAATGACATGCAGGTTGTCACATTGGCTCAAGAATCTTTCAGCCGCAGGTGTTTGGCGAATCCCCACCTCTCTCAGAAATGGCTTTATATAGTGCTTTCTTAAAATGATAGATCCAACACAAATGAACAAAAAGTGTATGGTCGTCTCATTTGCAGCCCCACACAGGAGGCACACACTTGTGTTGGATACCGGCCAATTATTTGTGAAGGACACGACAGGTAGGATTCCCAGTCTGAATCTTCAATCCCTAGGCCGGCAGCATCAAGCCCAAGAATGTTGCTACTATTTGACTTCAATGTATGTTTCATGTTCAATACAACGGACGTCATTGGAGCTATCAGGATTGGGATTGGCTATAAAGCAGTCGCATCCAGATCCTTGAGTACAGTCTTAATATTTACAACCCACTTCACACTTTTTCCTCCTTCCAGTGCAAGAAAAGGCAGTAATGCTGCCCAGTAAGATTCTAGGCCATGTTGTTACCATAACTTAGCCCAAAGCAATGCTGATCTTGCTCGAATGGAACTGACAGCCGTAAAGATATTGCGTTCAAAATAGACCAATGCCGTGGGGGCACTGAGAGGTAACAACAAAAGCTTCTTTAGAAACGTATGCTCGTATGTGTTGATTTTGGAAATATCGCAGTGACCCCAAAGCTCTGAACCATATGTGGCAGCGGGAAGAGCCTGTTTCTGTAAAAGGTCCGGTGCTTGGGAAATAGCCCCACTGCCATGTTTCACATGGAACGATAGTATGGCCCCACTGACCTTTTCCAAAACGTTAGCAGATTTTTTTTATTTGTTCAGACCAGCCACCATTTTCTTGAAATCTCATCCCCAAATAATCATAATACTTGACCTGCTTGAGCACCTGCCCACTTACTTATAAATGTATTTAACGTGGTTTGTAGCATGTTGGGAAGTATGCCGAACATTTCGAACACACACACACACATATCCAAGCATTTCAGACCTATTGAAAAAAACAAAAAAAAGAAACATGTATATTTTATACTTTTTTCAATGTCTATACCATAGCACTACCCACATGGCACATTTCAGGTTAGCAGCATGTTGGGAAGTATACTGAACATTTCAAACAGACACACACACATCCGCAAATGTCCCCCCCCACAAAAACAATTATTTAGACAAAGGTATATTTAAATGTTATACTTTTTAGATTGTCTACACCATGGAACCGACCCACATGCCACGTTTCAATTTTGTAGCATGTTGGGAGGGATGCTGAGCATTTCGAACAGGCACACACACATATCCACAAATGTCCCTTTCATGTATAGAGAGACAAGGATCGACCCCAATTGCTGATCTGGGGCATTTCAGTGCGATCCTATACTGGATCAGACTATGGAAGTCCCCAGACGTGCGCAAATACCACAAAGCATTGTGTAATGTTTTTAAACAGGAAGGGAATCTAGGCCTTTCCTGAGCTAAATAAGTAAGGGATACCCTGCAGTCAGCTTAGGTTGATGCATCTTTGGGATACTCCTGCAAGCATGGGTACTGATTCTTCTAATATCACAAATAAATTGTTTCTGTTCTAGTCATTCGAATTAACAATTAATGGTCATTGTGCAAGTACCCAATTTTCGAAAAATGCATTAATTAAATTAGAACATGTCAACAAGCAGTGTTTGGATTTGATTGTAGACTCCCAGTCATGAGGCCTGTTTGTAAGACTTTGGCTTAGGATCATGCCAAACTGCTGTCCTTGTCAATAAATGGAATTCAGAACCTTCCGACCTCTCTCCAGGAAGTAATCATTTTAAAGCAATAATGTCCATTTTATAATGTTAGAGAAAGATAAAGTCGCAGTATACTTATATATCCTGCACAAATCCCCAAAACTGTAAAATAATCAACATCTGTAGCTACAAATGTACACATTAAATATGCTATTCGGCTCCCAGCTCTGAGGTTAAAAACCTCTGTGTCATCTTTGACTCCACACTCTCCTTCTCTCCTCACATCTGGTTCCATGTAATAATGTCCCCACAAAAATATCGCCATGCAAAAAAATTGGCAAAAAATGGCCGTTTTTTGTGGGGACATTATTACATGGAACATGCGGGGGACACCCCTGCAACCCCCAAACCTTTTCTTTTTCTTCATGGGGAGGGAGCGGGGGACACCCCCGCAACCCCCGCTACCCCTGGCCCCATATATATGGTCACCCAAATAATATCGCCACAAATTTCTCCCAGCGATATTATTTACGGCGACCATATATATGGGGATAATATTACCTGATACCTCACATCTCTGATGTCTCTAAGAAGTCACCCTACCAGCTGCACCTCCTCGGAGGTATCCTTCCTTTCCTCTCCTTCCACCAGAAGCTCACTGTCTCCAGAGCTCTGGTTCTCTCCAGGCTGGACTACTGCAACAGCCGCTTTCTAAATCTGCCTGCCTCTACTCTCAACCCTCTGCAACTCATCCAAAATAGGACTGCAAGACTTGTCCTTGGCCTCAATCCCAGGGATCGTATTTCTCAGGTCTGAAATTCAAAACCCTCTGCATTGTCCACAAGGCCTTCTGGGACCTGGAGCCTCAATACCTTCAACTCTCTCTTCCTAAATATCTTCCTTCTTGAGCTCTTCGCTCATCCGCCTCCAACTCCCTCAGGGTCAGTCGCTTCTCCAAACAACAAGTTGGTGATAGATCTCTTTCTTCTGCCAGGGCCTCCCTCTAAAACAGCCTCTCTGAAACTTGAGGAGAACCATCTCTGGTTCCGGGAGCACCTCAAGACCTTCCTCTTTGCTTCCGTTTTCTCTCCTCTTCTCCCCTGCTGATCTCCTGGCTGAAACGGAAACTACACTGGTTACCTGGCTACCCTCTGATCTCGGGCCCAGGTCCCCTTCCCTCCAGTTGCACACCTGCACTGCCCCCCTGGCAAGCCCTACACTCGGGGACTGATTCTGTATCCCTACAGCCCCCTACCAGCACTTGCTGGCCACACTTTCTATTGTCTTTATTTATTTTACTGTTTATCCTTTGCACTGCACTGCCCCTTTCCCTTTTACCCCCAGACTTTCCCCCCTTCCCCCTCCCCTGCACTTGCGCGATCTCAATGTCACCCGACCTATTAAGATTGTTGTCTCTGTCTTCCCTCCGTTCCCCCTCCCTTGCCTCGTCACACCTTGAAACACTTGGTGCGTTATAAATGCCATATCATATCATATTATATACTGCTATTTCCAAGGTACTTGTAACATTGCTAGAATATCTGGAATATGTACTCAAACGAATTAAACCTTCTTACTGAAGTTCATACATAATTGCTGCCAGATTGAATGAACATATTCATACGTCTTGTAAATAATTAGAAGTGTATTTATTATAAGAACAACAAGCAGTCAAATCACTGCTGCCAACAGGTGTTTCGACTAACTGGTCTTTGTCAAGGCAAATTAGTCCTTCCAATGTCCTATTTGTAATGGAAGCTATTCATTGAGAAAGCTTTTCTGAACTGATTGTTGTGACAACAAAATGTTGTGACCCATTGGGACTAGGGGTGGCTTAGATGGTATAGCGTTCTTTCATCGAGGGGTGAAAATTCAATGGGTTTTTTTCTGAGTATTTTTTTACGAAAAAACTCATTTGAATTTTTAGGGGGGTTAGAAAAGTATATATATGGGGTGGGGGTGGTCGGCAATAGGTAAAAAATAATAGAGGATGAGGGGCTTGAGTTCTTTCTTCAAATAATACTCAGGAAAAAAACATCGACATGACGTAGAACTGCTTAGATATGATGGAAATTTTAAAAAGGGTATGAAAAAGTCGAAATACGAGTGGGGATGCTAGTGGTATGACATGGGAGGTTGGCCTAGTTCAGTTGGGGACATGGATATCAGCTGCTTGTAATAGTGTTAACAAAGGTGTGGCAGCCCCTCCACTGAGAACAAACATGGCCAAATAACCTGTTCTATGGGAATGTGCCCACTCAGGAGGATCTCCAACCGCTGGTCTCGTCCCACCCACTTGGACAATTCAGCACTGAAATGCTAGGACAAAAGTACCAAAAGCAACTGCAAGAATGTCAGCCTTGTTGGGGCTCATCAGTGGGGTGACGCTGGGCCTCTATAAGCACTACGAGCAAGGGGTCCACGTCAGGATGACCCTGGGTAACTACGCTTTCAATAGTATCCCGAGGCATGGATACCAATGGCCGCCACACTACAAAGTGTGAATCCAAACTGGATCATTGTAGAAAGTTGCCACTTGTTGTGACCTTGTAAGTTTGCTGATGTTGATGTAAGTCATTCCCAGTGCTGGTCCATTAGTGCCTGTTAATGCAAGTAATTTAAGGTAAATATTCACCACAGCTAATGTCGCTGGTAAACCGGTCCATTCCCACTGGCATTTATTTGACAGTCATGTACTATTCCACACCGAGTATCAAATCACAGCATTGTCAGAAGAGGGACCAGGGGAATGATGGCTATATCAATGGGCAAACCTACACAGTACTGACGTATCCCATCTTTGCTTCCTCTTCGTCCATAGGGTACTGCACGTGGGTCGGAATGCTGCGTGTGGACTTCTACCACACCCATCCTGTCGCAGTGGCTTTTTGTCACCTATTGATACAAGAAAGCGAAATGAATAAAACTCAAGCTCAGACTGCAGAGTCGCCGCCTCCAGGTACTCAATGGTGAAATGTAAAGGTGACCGTTCATGCTCTTGCTAGATACTCCTACAGAGCCCACATCTTCTCTCCCCATCACCTCCGCTCTTTCCTTCACCGTACCTTTCCATACTGAGCTGTCTGACCTGCTATTTATTGAGACTGTCTGCTTAATCTTGTTGGCATTTTTATCAGTGGTCAAAGTGAGCAGGAACGGTCTGGAGCAGCGTTCCACTACTTTTAGTAAACACACTTCTCCACTTTACTACCCAATGACAGTTGCAGCTGAACTGAAATATGTTTCAACTGAATTTGCTCTTAGACAGCATTGCTGCAACACTTGTGTTGCACAGTGCTCCCTTCCTACCTACTATGTCCGCTGCCAGGGTCACAGTTCCACTACTTAGTTCTGTGTATGTCTAGCACCGGTTTGTATCCTATTTCTCTTGAATAGGCCCTTTAATGATTCCTTTCAACATGCTGTCACTGTCCTGTTTCTTTAAGAGCCCTCTTTTAACCCTACTACTACTTTAGGGTTCTGCCTAATAGTCTTCTGATTTCCCTTTCTAACTTCTTGTGCATGTTGGTTGCTTCATTTCGGTGGTAATGGTTGCTGGAGTGGGTCATACTGACCGGTAGCTGCCCACCACCCTCAAGTAATACCTAGTGAAGGCTATTATTGGTTGTGATGGACCATTGCCAGCCACTACGGCCTCTAGGCGTAGCCATTTTCCGGATTAGCACCCATGGCAGGGCCCAAAAAAAGCCAGGTGGGCTTTAAAAAAGAAAGCCAAAGAGATGAATAGGCGGCACACATACAGCAGAGTTGTCGCAGAGAGAAGCCAGCGTACAACGGCTGGAACTTCGAGGAGAGGCAGTGGCATAAAGAAAGGATGGGGCCGCTCCTCTCTTTCAAAGGTCCCCTCCTTAATTTCATACCTTTCTGTGGACCCGTCTCCTCAATGCATTCTTTCTAGACATGTATCATGTTTGCTTTACATTTGTTGCCCAGTAAAAAATGTCATGAAACATTGATACCCCCGGCAGATCAGAAGCCTGCTTCCCAGCGCACATGCAAACAAGCACATGCATTCATTCAGCATTCATACACATTCCCTTGTGCACCCATTCATGCACCTACACACCATTCATACACGCTCATTCACATGTGCACCCACACAACATACACTGTTTCATTCACGCATGCATCCAAATAACATGAACTAATTAATTCACTACGCACAAAGCTTTTTATCTTTATCTGTAGCCCTAGCCCAGAATCCGCTCCACCTCAGGACAGACTACCATGACTGCTCTCAGACTCCCGCACAGAACGAACAGGAACCAAAATGAAGGGAGAGCTTTGTGGTTCCTGCACGTGCAAGGAGCGCAGGGGCACTCCCTTCTTGATGCTGCAGGTCACTTGAATGTGCAGGGAGGGTGCAGGAGAGCCTCCTAGGTACATTCAGAGCTGCAGTACTAAGGACATTGTCAAGAAGTCCCACTTTTAGATCTTCCTTCTAAAAGGGACCATACCCTTCCTCACCCTCCCCCAGAGACTCAATGTTACCCGTGGTCTGGTTATCTCCAGGCTAGACTACTGAAACAGCCTCCTGCTTAATCTTCCTTCCTGCACCCTGCAACCCCTCCAGCTAACCCAGAATAGGGCAGCAAGACTTATCCATGGCCTCAAGCCCAGGGACCGCATCTCTCCTGCCCTACAAAGCCTTCACTGGCTCCAGGTCTCAGCACTGATTAAATTCAAATCCCTCTGTATCATCCACAAGGCTATCTGGGGCTGGGGACAACTCTATCTGCAACGCTTTCTGACCAAATACTCTCCATCTGGCACCAACTCATTGCCTGTTAAGTGCTTTGCTAAACAAAGAGCTGGTGGGTGATCACTTTCCTTGGCTGGCTCCCTCCTGTGGAACAGCCTCCCTCTCCCTCTTCAGCATGACCTCTTAAGTTCCGGAAAAGCCTAAAAACCTTTCTCTTCATCTCTTCCTTCTCCTCCTCTCTTCCCTGCTAATCTTACAGCAGCATGACTGATGTGCAGGGACTTATGTGTCCTCTGGGCCTTGACCCCCCACATCTCTCATTCCAGCTGCTGTCTTTCTGGTGCACTTACTTGAACAAACCCTACCCACGGGTGGTTTCACTTACATTCTTCTCTTAGCACTTACCCTGAGCACTTCTCCATCCCCCCCACCCCCTACACTTGCATGTTCTGAAAACTCACAAGGAATGGTAGGTGTGTCTTCCCTTCCCTTTACTCTCATTGTTTGTCCTATTAATTAAATTATTTATCCTTGCTGTAATTCATTGTCTACCTTCCTCTGTCCCCACCCTGTTTGCCCTGTGGGCGATTTGAAACAGTTTTGCTAATTGTATAAGCGCCTAACAAGTGAACAATAAATAAATACACAAGGAACATCCAATGGTATGTCGTCTACTCAAGGTCATCAGGCTTACACTTCCCAAGAGCCCTAAATACGCTAGTATCTAGGAAGTCAATATTGTGCCGTCCTTTTTTCAAGATTGGCCTAATCATATCGATTTGTCTCTAAAGGCCTTGTCAGTCAAACTAGTCACATTTTTTTGTCTGGTTACATTCGGGGGGTATACGACATTAGAGATTTGGATTTAACAGGTCGATTATATTTGATTTGGCCGTAATAAGGCTTGTTCTAAGCTTAACTTTTTTTTAAAAAGGATTAACTTTTATGGGCTTTTCCTAAGTTATGTGTCGTCAATATGAATGCACCAGATCATATATTAGATAGTCTTTGGGAATCTATTTTTTTTAAAAAAACCTTTTCAAACAGCTTCTTCTCCCACTTTAGCTGGATGTGTTAAACAGGGTTTATATATGATTCAGGTTAGGATTGGTGTATACATTTTTGGGGCTCAATCTTCAGGAGAGACTGCGACATTCAAAGTATTTTGGTCAGGGCACAGTGGATTGGTCTACAAATCACGAGTTTCACACATTCCATTGTAAACAATTATGCCAATTTCAGCCATTATTCTTTCACAGTTTTGAACACGCATAAGCGGAAGCAATCGTGGCAAGCCATTTAAAAAACGGATAGTTTCCTATACATTTACTACAGAAAGTTGTGGTTCTATTAATGACGCAGAGGCCAGTTGCATTCCCTCTATGTCCTACGCACTGTTGCTTCATGTTATGTTTTGATTGCTTGAAACAGGTTATTTTATGATTGGGTGGTGCCCAGACCAAGCAAGGTGTCTTTGTTTCGTCACTGGGGAATGGGTGTTATCGCTTTTCTCCTATACTTGCAGAACGTGTCATTTTCTACTGGAAGATGAGAGCTGCAAAAAAAGGAGGAGGCTGGGTGCACATAAGTGGATGCTATAGAAAGCAAAGATAGACTATCAGGTGAAGACAGGAAAGGAAGGGCAGGGTCACATGGAATGCTATGAGTTGCAGTTTTTCACAAATATTTTACTGTAAAGAAAAGTTAATTCTTAATACTCGCCTGCATGCCATTAACAGAATCACAACTTCCCATCATAAACATAATAGGAACAATCGATACAGTTTGCAGTATTGGTTCAGACAGCGCAAAATTGGTTTAAATGCACGAAAGGCCAATCATAACTCTTTTGTACAATACATGGCAAAGGTGATGAGAAGGTGGGCATCGGAGATGCCAATTTTTCCACCCTGTAAACGTGTCGCCTTACGAAGCCCTTTTTGCAGAATTGCAGCAAAGTGCTTGAACATCTCTTCAATGCAGAACAAAAAGCTTTTCAAAGCTTTTGTGGTGTTGTTCAAATCGTTTGAGCTCCTTATTGGAAAGTCATTATCATATCCGTTAGCTATGCCAAGCTCATAAGCAGGTGGTCAGGAAAAACATGCAGCATTTTCAACTGTCTCGTGTTTTTACCATTACCTCCATAGTCATAATGATGGCATTGGCATATTTTTCCTTTTTGCAAAGGGCACCTTTCCTATATTTTCTCACGAAATCGCCTTCTTGACATACCCTTCGTATGTCATATCTTTTACCCAACACATATTTTACCCTTTTCTGTCTCTTTTCCTTGTCAAAGTTTACATTCTGATCTTATCTCCCACTTATATTTTTGCTTTTGCTTCTTCCATACAGTGAACCTTTTGTATGTTTCTTTCTTTTACCTTTTAAATATTTTTGAATATTTTTCTATAATTTCTTCTAACTTTTATCATGTGTATTACCTCTCTTTTATCTTTTGTTTATATTTTCTAAACTTTTCTGTCGTTTTACCTATTGGATCACCTACCATTTGTATCTTTTTCTGTTAATATATTTTACCTTTTGTATCTTGTATCCAATCTATCAATTAACGTTTGCATCATTTATGCTACAATACTGCACAGGCTGTTGGATAAATATCCTAGGACTGTGTTCATTGATCTATCGTTGGAACAAGTTAGGCCTTTGCATCTGACGTATACCTTGATGTCCTTCACTTCAGACGTCCTGGAGGCCTGCCAAGGAAAGAAGTTCCGAACAAAGTGGTGGTTGATGTACACCCTGCAAAACAACCCCAGGCTTATTATGGACAGGAAACAAAGGGGAAGCGCTGTTGGAACCTTCCCAATGGGGACAGAGGATTTGGAAAGCCTAATGATATCAACAGTACGATCACGAAAGCTTCAAATCAAGGAAACAGGTGTCCCGGATCCTGTACAAAGCAAAGGATCGGAGGACAGAAGCACTTGAAAAAATTTGAAATCAGAGTGAGCACATGCTCACCTTTTGCACTGTGAATAAATATGTTCCTTTTTATGAATGTTGCGTACCTTTCTCAGTTATAAGATTTCTTTTTTCTTTCTTCCTGATGTAAAAAGATGTTTATTCTTGCCTATTGTGCTCATGTAACTCTATGCTCATACAGCTATGTCCAATCAGGCATCCACATAAGATATTGAAGTAGAGGTATTTTACTTCAGGTGAGTAATAATATATTTAACTGTAAAACCAGTATCTTTTTGTAGTAAAACTTTGCATCTAGTAATCTGTGCATGTTAAAATTAACAATAGATCTCCTTGCTGTGATGCTCCTTTAAGGTACCGCTCAACAGAATATATCTGTAAAGCTGTGTGGGTGAAAGCAAAGAACAGCATCCTCGATGTCTGTTTCTTCCTATTTTTTGTCGACACATTTTTTCTTTGCATTTTTTTTATTTGAAAGTATTTTCTCTTTTGAGGGTGTAAAGGTGCCTGGTATGCTGCCCATCTGAAGGGGGTGGGGGGTGTCCAACTTCCATACTTCTATGGGAGCATCAGTCACACGCGTGCTAGGGGTTGGTGGTGCAGCTTCCTGCATGCTGAATGTAAACACTTTACAAGTCTTGGTTTTTTACTACAATTGTGAGGGAACCCATGAGTTCATCACCTACATATTACAGGAGGTTAGTGATTCCTGTATGTCTCGAGGAATCCTGCATCACCATTGCTTGACGTAAATGCATTATTAATTTTCAGCAGTCTTTACGCCGACCTACTATTTTCTATCTCATTGTGTCGAAGAAAGAGCTACTACCTTCCAAAAGAGCCAGTTAGAACTATGAAGCTTGACAAGAGTGTGTGAGTGGATTGATCACAGACACTTTAGTAGCCCATCACGGGTCCTGCTATGAAGAGAGTTTAGATATAGCCTGATAACCGGTCTTCAGTGGGAGGACTGAAATGCTCCCCTTTCCTTCCCTAAGAGCCCTCCATTTTGAATTGTACTATTTGGGAAAATGGGTCTGTGCTCTGTTTCCCCACTGTTTGGACTTTGCAGCTGACAAGTATACAGCACACTTTTAATCCCAAAGCGTTTAACTTGCAAACATTGTGTCCTACAAAATGGCCTAAGAATGGCATTCTTCAATCAAAAGTGAGAACTGTAGCTCGCTAAGAGTATGAAATATAGTTGTACTTGCAAAGGCTTTGGCCGCCGTCCAATTCTGTCACAGTATACAAGACACACTTTACAAGCTGTGTACAACTATCTCTTAGCAGGTCACCGCCAGCTGCCTAAAGGTTAGGTGTTGCTTTCTCTAGGAGCAGTAGGCTAAAAACCTAATGCAGAGACACAGCATTTAACATCCTTCCCTGCCATCTTTTTCTATAGGTGTGGGCAGGTTCCCTACTGTAGTACCAGAAGTATTTTCAACAGAAAATGCATCATGGAGGACACTACAGTAGGTATAATGCAAGAAATCAAACCAAAAGTGTTTGGATAACCAGACTTTAGTGCATGGCACTGAAAACAGATGCTGGGCTCATATCTAGTGTGAGGGTAGTTAATCAAATCTTTATTAGCAGAATTGCAGGGTGAACACAAGAATGTATTACCCCATCCCTTTATCAACTGGTCTTTATACCTTTTCAATACACGGACTACATTGGAACAAATGGAAGATTTCATGACCTCACTAGGGAGGATTTCAGTCTTCTCCAATTAACATAATGGCTAACACTGTAGAACCAGGCAAACTCAGACACCCAAGGTCATTTTCCAGTGAATATGAATAAGACGAAGGAAAATATGATACTGAAAGGATCCTAAGATACAAACACCAAGCGTGGACTCCAATCTCATATCATTTTGCCAAACTTGCACCAGGCCAAAGTAAAATGCATAATTTGTTAACACAGGATCCACATATGAAAGAGTACGAGAATAAATCACCATGTCCTGATAAAGGCTGCTCCAACAAGAGCCCTATCGCACAGCTCACGAGGCCGAAGCATTGTTGTGTCGACAACCTGTCAAAACAGCAGTCTAGCATACAAAACAATGCTCAAGCAGCCAAGTTAAACAGGCAGATAGATTTAGATAGCCCTAGACCAGGGATAGGGCCTAGAATTTGGGATTAACTAGAACTGTGAACCAGAAACTGAATACACATGTAATGTACTACATTCTCACTCCTGTGTAACTTTGATTTGGTTGTTGATTTACATGAATGTTTAAAAAAAAAGAACAAGTTACTTTCTTACCTGGTAACATTCTTTCGATGGGATGTTCCTCCAACGTATTCCACATCTCTGACAGTAATGTCCACAGCTGTGCTGTTTCGGAAAAAATGTTTGGCCTCGGTGTCCTGCATCGATGAAGTAGATACGATGTCCCTCGAGGGCCTCCGTCGAGAGCCGACTTCACCGAATGTTATATGTAGGACGCACAACGCCCGTAGCCTCAGTTGTAGTTTTTTCCCAGAACGTGTGGCACCAATCTTCTGCCAGTATGAATACAGAAAGCCTTGCGGAAAAATAAGCTGCAATCGCATAAGAATTCTGTAGAGGGGCAGGCTGGGAGGGTTTGATGTGTAATACGTCGGAGGAACATCCCATCGAAAGAACGTTACCAGGTAAGAAAGTAACTTGTTCTTCAAGGGGATTGTGTCCTCCGACATATTCCACATCTCTGACAAAGCAGTACCAACGTATGGAGGTGGGAAAAGAATGTCGAATTTTAGAATGCACAATCAAATTGCAGAATAGAGGACTGCCTTACCAAAGTCCAAATCCTGCCCATGGATGGAATCCAGGGAATAGTCTCTCACAAAAGTATGGACAGAGGCCCATATGGCTGCTTCACAGATATTATGAATGGGAAAACCCCACTGCAGAGCAGTGGAGGCAGATACACCCCTAGTAGAATGAGCCTGTAAACCTACCGGAGGGTCCTAACCCACCAAACGGTAACATTCAGAGATCGTCAAAATGATCCATCTGGACAAGGTCTGTTTAGAAACAGCTTGACCTAAAGGCCTTCCAGCGTATCCAACAAAGAGCTGATCGTCCACTCTGACCCGGGACATCTGTGAGAGATAGAAACTCAAAGCTCTCCTAGGATCCAACCTATGGAGCCTCTCCTCTTCCTTAGCAGGATGCGGAGGAGGATAAAACACCAGAAGAATTACCTTCTGTCTCAAATGAAATTCCGACACAACCTTCGGGAGAAAAGAAGGACGAACCCTAAGGACAACCCTGTCCTTATGGAACACCGTAAAAGGTGGCTTGGCGGAAAGTGTCTGCAACTCACTCACTCTGCGAGCGGAAGTAACCACAACTAAAAATACAGTCTTAAAGGACAACAGTCTCAATGGACAAGAATGTAAGGGCTCAAAGGAGCTCCCATTAGGAACTTTAGAACTAAATTCAAATCCCATCCTGGCACCTGGAAAGGTGATGGTGGAAACACATTAGTTAGCCCTCTTAGAAACTGAGAAATCAAAGGAATCATAAAATAAGAACACTCCTCAGACGAGCGCTTAAATATGGACAGCGCCACCAGGTACCCCTTAATGGTACCCACCTGCAGGCCTTTGTGGGCTAATGAAAGCAAAAAAGACAGAACCACAGGAATTGAACATTGAAAAGGATCCCCATCCTGTATGCTGCACCTGTCGCAGAACTTTCTCCAATGGCAACGGTACAAGGATTTTGTTGCGGGCCTTCTAGCCGAAAGCAACACCTCCATCACGTCTTCAGGGAGGTCCCAATCCTTATACCTCAACCTTTCAGATACCAAGCATGAAGGCTGAGGGACTTGACCTCAGGATGGAGAACCCGACCCCCCTCCCATGACAGCAGATTGTCTCGGTAGGGAAGACGGCGTGGAGGGCAGATGGACATGTCTAGAAGGTCCGATTACCACGCTCTCCTGGCCCATGCCAGACCATTGAGGATCATTCGGGAACCGAACCTCCATAACCTCCGTAACACTTGCGGAATGACGGGGACTGGAGGAAACACGTACAGCAGTGGGAAGGACCACTCCACTACGAACGCGTCCCCTAAGGCTCCTCTTGCAGGAAATTCCCGCAAGCAGAATCTTTCGCACTTCCAGTTGACACTGGTGGCAAAGAGATCCACTTGTGGGGTCCCCCAAAGGGTGAAGATCTCCAAAAGAAATTCCTGAGCCAGCTCACACTCGTGAGAGACCGTGATCTGCCAGGCTCAAAGCGTCCACCGCCGCATTTTCGTCTCCGTCCAGATGAACGGCTGAGATCGAAATTTCCTGCTGGATGGCCCAGAACCAGAGCTGCATCGCCTCTCTGCACAGTGGGAGTGACCCTGCCCCCCCTTTTGTTGAGGTAGTGCATTGTCACTGTATTGTCCGTCATAATCAGGACATTTTTCCCCTGCACAGACGACAGAAATGCCTTCAGGGCTAGCCTGGCAGCCCACAGCTCTTACAGATTGATATGGAGTCTGGACTCCGACGGAGA
Organism: Ambystoma mexicanum; assembly: GCF_040938575.1. Taxonomy (NCBI): domain Eukaryota; kingdom Metazoa; phylum Chordata; class Amphibia; order Caudata; family Ambystomatidae; genus Ambystoma; species Ambystoma mexicanum. Next base: position 1,271,491,887 of record NC_090934.1, read on the forward strand.
CCAACGACCGCTGACTATCAACTTGTTTGCATGAGCTCCCCATCCCATGAATGATGCGTCTGTCACGATCGTCACCTCCGGCCAGGGTAGCCAAAATGGTGCACCCCTCATCAGATTGCCATCGACGGCCACCACAGAAGATCCTGGGTGACCGAGGGCGGCACCTGAACGGGATCCGACATCCTGCCGGAGGACTGCGACCACTGCATCTTGAGAGCCCACTGCAGACATCTCATCCGCAGCCTGGCCTCTGGCACCAGTAGAATGCAGGATGCCATGAGGCCGAGCAACCTCAAGAACTCGAACGCCGGGAGACTGTGAGCACATTGAAACTTGTCCACCATCTGCAGAATGTGATGAGCCCTCACCTGGGGAGGGGAACACTAAAACAGGGATGTGTCGAGCACTGCTCCGATGTACTGGAGCCGCTGGATAGGTGTCAAATGAGACTTCTTAAAGTTGAGGGAGAAGCCCAGCTTGTGAAGGGAGTGACAGGTGACGGACAGATGATCCAGGGCTTGCTCAGGAGAGCGCGCCCTGATCAACCAATCATCCAGGTAGGGGTAGACGTGAATCCCCCCTTTCCAGAGATACGCTGCCACCACCAAAATTAGCTTGGTGAAGACCCTCGGTCGGAGTTCAATCCGAACGGCAGAACCCTAAACTGAAAATGCGAGTCGCCATCCGCGAACCTCAGGTACTTCCTGTGCTTGGGATGAATCGGCACACACAAGTAAGCATCCCTGAGGTCGAGAGACACCAACCAATCCTGAAGTTGAAGGGCCTGGAGGACTTGAGAAAGAGTAACCATCTTGAACTTGTCCTTCCTGAGGAGCTTGTTCAAACCATGCAAGTCCATGATGGGTCTCAATCCCCCGTCTTTTTTCAGGATAAAAAAATATGGGGAACACCATCCCTTGTTCCTCTCCGCTACAGGCACCAGTTCTATGGCGCCCTTCTCCAGCAGGGATGGGATTTCCTGTGCAAGGAGCGGATCCAGATGCTTCAAAGAGGGCTTCCCCGGTGGATTGTCATGAAGCCTCTGCCGAAAAGGAAGACAGTAGCCGTGGGCTATGCTCTCCAGAACCCACACATCTGAAGTAATGGCACGCCACTCTACAAGATGCTGCGCCAGCCTTCCCCCAACCGGAGAACCATGGGCCATGGCCTCATGACTAAGCGGAAGCGGCTGCAGCAGTGCCTAAGGGCAAGGAGGCAACTCCCCGAGCAGCTTTGGCACCTCGAGTACCTTGTTTTCCACCTCTGGTACTCCTACGTTGGCCCCTTTGACTGGCAGCTCCTCTCTATCTACCAAAGGAACAGTAGTATCGAAAGGAACCTCCCCTCCATTGCTGTCCCCTAGGACGAAAAGGCGGAGGTTGATGTACTGCATCGCTCAAGGACTTCGCTGCAGCTTTGGAGGTCTGCAACCTTCCAAGGCTCTCATCAGCCTTGCTGCCAAAAAGATGGACACCATCAAAGGGCATGTTTAGAAGCTGGAACTGTACATCAAGAGCAAACCCCGCATTCCGCAACCGTGCAAACCTGCGCATCACGGTGCTCGCCGCCATGGACTGGCTGACACAGTCTGCCACGTCCAGACTCGTCTGAACAGATTCACACATGGCATCCTTGCCATCTTGAATGAGGGCAGAAAACCATCCCGATCCTCCCTTTCGGGAATATGTTCAGCCGCCAAAGACACACAATTCCACAGAGTGTGAGTGGATCTTGTCAAGGCACAAACAGAGTTGGGTGCCTTTAAAGCCATACACCCAGATGAAAATACTTTCTTCGCCCAACCATCAAAGCGCTTGTCGTCCCTATCCAGAGGGATGGTAGGATAGGCAGCCTGTTTCGCTGGGGCCGTAGCCGCCTGCATCACCAAACTCTCCAGAATGGTGTGCATAGACAAGTAGCAGTGGTCGCCACTGACTGGACGGTATTTTTTCGGTAGCAACTTATTCACTGCCGGGAGACTCTCCGGAGCAGTCCAAGCCGCCGCCACCCTTCTCTGTAGGGCCAAATGAAATGGCAGCACTGGGTCAGTAGGTGGACCCTGATCCAATATATATGTCAGGTCATCCTGCAGAAAATCCACAGGTGAAGCAGACCACCCCAAGTACTCAGTCACCCTCGACATGAGATGCGTACCAGGCTCAGGCCTGCCAAACTCAACTTCCGGAGAGGTGTCCAGACCACTGGCATCATGTAAGAACTGATGCAGGTCTTCCATCTGGCTGTGACCAGACAACAGGTCATCAGGAACCTCAGGAGGTATGACCCCCTCCTCATCTGACCCTTCTTCCACCTCTGAAATGTAATCCAAAGGCTTGAATAAATCCACTCTGGATGAGGGTACAGAAAAAGGCTCAAATACAGGCCTCACTGACTTACTGAAGGCCTTTCTCGTAGTTTCCACAGCCCTCCGGGGCACCTGTGGTAAATCCTCCTCAAAAGGCGTTGAGGGCGCAGATGGACTTGGCGTCTACGTCGACCGAGGCGCCGATGACTTCGACAATGGATTCGAGGCCGGAGCCCCGAGCGTGTCCTTCGATGGCCTCGGCGCCGATGGCATTGACGACTTCCTCGGAGCCAGAGCTTCGAGAGAGTCCCTCGAGGGACATGGCGCCGACGGCCTCGATGCCTTCTCAGAAGGCATCACAGGCTCCGATGGTCTTGACGGCGTCGAGGACCTGGACCTGGCACGGCTATGGCGATCAACCTTGTCCGATTGGGACCTCGACGGCTCCCATAGTTTGCGTCGATTGCCCAAGCCCAAAGGCGTGCCAGCGGTGGCCCTAGCTCGTTCCTTGCTGGCTTCTCTCGAAGGCGCAGACGAAACGGTGCCTTGAGATTCAAAAATCGCCATCATCTCCTTGCGGAACACGTCCCATTCCGCCGGAGAGGAATGCTGGTGGGACAATCTACCCGCCGTCTGACGGAGTCCTCTGACGAGGACGGGGAAGGCGACCGGTGACGGCGCTTCCGCGAATGCCTAGTAGAGGAAGAGGAATGGCGGGAACCACTCCCAGACCCACTGGACTTACGCTGACACGGAGAGTCGCCCCTCTAATCATCAGTCGAAAGTCAAGCGGATTTCGACTTACGGGGTTTGGAAACCCTACCTAAGACAACTTCTTCTTCCGCTCCTGCAAGGCCTTCGACGTCAAGGACTGGAATTCATCGCAGTCGTCGGTGGCGTGGCTCTCACTGAGGCACCAGAGGCAGACGTCGTGCGGGTCCATAAGGGACATTTTGGAACCGCAGTCCCGACACTTCTTGAAGCCCGACTTCGGGGTAGAAGAAGACAAAGACATATTCTAAATACAAAGTTAGAAGAACCGATTCAAAGGAGAAGAACCGAGATGCGCCGAGATTCTGAAGTGAACACGTTCGCGGCAAAAAAGAAACTGAGGCTACGAGCATCATATAACATCCGGTGACTTCGGCTCTCGACGGAGGCCCTCGAGGGACAGCGTATCGACGTCATCGACGCAGGACACTAACGCCGGAAAAAAAATTCCAAAGCAGCACAGCAATACGTCGGAGAACACAATCCCCTCGAAACATCTTTTGATACTTGATGTGTGAAAATGATAACAACCATGGACATGGTCTACAAGGAACAGTTTTGAGAGCATCCGTCTCCCTCCATTAGCTACTTTAAAGTAAAATAACAATGTATCTATTTAATAAAGGAAATACATTTTAAGCAAAATCTCGATAATCAGGAATAAGTCAATAATACTCCCACCTTTGACTTGCACAATATGTTGGTTCATGCTTCCCTGCCTGTAAACATCACACAACCTATATGTAGAGCATATGTTTAACAAAGTATTATCATGATCACATCAAAAAAGAGCGAACTAAGGGTTACTCTACCAACACTTTCCCAGACTCATTATTACACGGGTTTAGCATGCTTCCTCGATTGTCATTGTCGGGCCCCCACTAGCGAAAAAACAGCTGGCATTTCCGGCACCGGTATTATCAGAGGCGGAAATACCGGCAATCGCCACCATGGAGTCCTGTAGTACTCCATGGAATGAGGATCTACCGCCCTTTCCGCCGCCGGTAATATCCGGTAATATCCTGGTAATTCTGGTATATCAGGCAGTGGAAACGGTAGATCAGTTTGCCAGTATCCTACCAGAATTATCGGCGGGATACCAGCAAACTTGTAAGAAGGGCCATATCTTTTCATCGGCATCCACTTATTTTTTTGCCACTGTCCAATATTCTGCAGGTTGCACTCATTAGGGGCAGCTGATTTCAACCAATCTAGACAATAATGACCGTGACCATCAACATCTTACCTAACTTGGGTTAAGGTCCTTTATCTTATGCAGAATATAACCTCTTACTGAGGTAATGTAAGGTTGTTCAGACACATCTTGATTTACTGCACACAAAACATCCCCTGGAGTGCATATCGTAGCAGTGCGAGGGGCAACTTTAAATGCATGCTTCTCCTCATTGTATATGATTTCTTAAACATGCAAACTCTTTGTTATATCGGTCATTTCCTCTACCTTTTCAAGTCCCTCAAAAATGTGCAAGTGTAACTTAGGCCATTCCTTAAAAAATTCACTGTACATCTTTACCGTTCTTCTTTCTGTAGCAAGCCAAAAGACGTTCAACTGTCTTGCTTGTGTATGATTGTAAAATGCACAACTGATCTGGTGGGTCTATTAATTCCACACACCTATATTGTCCCCTAAATAACCTTCTCCCCACGAAACTACATCCTGCACCTACTCCTTTCAACCACGCTCTATTCACTACTGACATTATGTGGACTTCATCTAATTATTTTAAACATTGCAACTGCGGGGGCTGCAAAAACCATAATCCCAACTGAAACCAATATAAAACCACAAATGGGTGGCCATCCCTGGGGCTGAGACAAGGTTTAACCTCCTCAACTTCATGATGAGTCACCCATTGCCATTTAAATCCTGCCCATGGACCAGGCAGGAACCTGCTCGCCAGTGCCTACAATCCTTCAATCAGGCCCTGCACCATGAAAGAGCACTCCTTAGATTCACAGCACCAGCCACTGTAATTCCAGCACTGTCTCCATGGTGATAGCTGTTCCGGTACTCCAGAGTCATTTTTCAGCAGTCTTGACCAGCTGTCATGCAAGATGGTTTCTCTGATGGACAGCAGTTGCGTGTTCATGTAGTCTTGCACTTCCTCATATGCAATGGTCACTCCAGATTCCTGGCTGCTTCCAGCACTCTGCTTATCAATCGTTGGAGGGCTTCTCGAGTCAACTGACTGTGGGTGCCAATAACATGCAGCTTCCCAATGTGTTCCTCACTGCTGGAAAGCTCTGCCCCAGAAGATATAAACCCAGTGGTCTTCTCAAGCTGGTCTACTCTGCCATCTAAATATGACCCTTTGTAGATCCCCCACGTTGCAAGAGCAGTATTAGCCCATTCCATATATTATCAATTGCTTCCCTTTTCTGTCATCCTCCAAACAGTTCATCTCTCTGTTGTTCCAACCGAATTCCTGCTCCCTTGTGCAGTTTGGGATATGAGTAGTAACCTTAAATACAGACAGGGGAACAGTAAATAATACAGTGACTACCGTTGCATTCAATATCCAGTCTTATCCAATTGAGACACTGTAATGTACCACAGCTTCTGACTATACACCTCATAAACTCCTCTATATCCATTTCTGGAGACTGCAAATGCTGAATCATGGTAAACGCTCTATTGTCTAGGTCCCCTGAAAATGGACACTGGGCATCCGTTGAATTGGAACAAACCTTCACAATACAGGTACCATTTCTAGAATCTAGGATAGTTCAGAAATAGCATTCTAAATGTATTGGTCGTTCCCAACTTCTCCCTAGATTAGAACTGAGATCCTTCACCTCACAATACCCTGGTACCACCACCCGATGCATGGCTAGGAGCAGGTTCCCGATGTCGGATATGCCACTGACATTGCCACCAAAGTGCCTCCTGGCTGTCACCATTGTGGTTCCGGGCCATTACTTGTACCAATAGATGACTTTGAAAATCATCTTGTTTCTCCTCCTGTTAAAAAGGACAGAGTAACAGTAGTAAATCAAATATGAAATATGGGAAGGCTTAGGATACTTAACAGACACCTTTGCAGTGGTAGTAGGTATTTCAGTAGAGGCAGGCAAAATTCTATCTCCAAGGTTAGGTTGTTACAGTTGTTTCCTCCAATTTGACATTTAGAGCTCTGATGTAATCTTCATCACTCATCCAATTTGAAAGGGCCTCACAAAGATAGGGAACAACCCTATTCAGACATTCTGCTGGCCGTGGTATAAACCCTAGCCACATATCAACCCTGCACTCCCAGACCCCATTTAAATCACAAGTCCCATCTCGCCGATGTACTACATAGTGTTTCTTCTACCATTGCCAGAACCTGACATGAGAAGACCTTACTACATTGGACAAATTCTTCAGAGCTAGTATAGTCAACCTTATCAAATCATGTTCTCCTACAACATCATAAATGTGGACACTGTAAACACTGAAACACACACACCTCTTGGATTGTTCAGGGTCTCATACCCACAGTCAAATTTTCACACAACAAAATCCCAGGTCAATTTACTGCAAAATGTATCTACTGTCTCCAGATGTAGTCCTAATCTTCCTTGCCCTTCAACCACTCTGAGCTAAACCAGTGTGTATTGCTATTCCTAGGTTGCGCTGGTTGCTGCGCTTATCTAGGGTGAGGGGATAGTGCAGAGAGGACTTGCCCTATCGCTAGACTATTATACACAATGTAAAACATAACTCATACGGTTTTTCTAAAAGGCACATGTCGTACTTATCATGGCATGTGTCGTCTGCCTTCCAAAGGAAATTATATATTTTTTATTAGGCTTCTTTGTTTGGCAGATATTCTAAAACCAAATTTCATAAAAGTATTGTCAGTTTTGTGCATTGTTGATGGGACAATCAAAAGCTGAGAATATATAATGTCAGAGAAATCTAGTCAAAATATCTCTACATATATTTGGATGCAACCCCACCTAATGCACAGAAAGCGTTTCTTTCCTCTAGGCTTGATCTGTGTTTGCTTCGTAAAAACTACGATCTGTGTTCTTGCTCAAGATTTCGGAAGAATCTTTTGTTATTTCCGGCCTCTCGCCATCTCAATGGTCAATTTTTTAACGAGGTTGGGTAAAGCCTACCGGTTTCAGTGGTCTGTTCTCAGTAAACCACTTTCTTCAGGGCTATCTACAGCAGGTTTTGCTATGCTCTTTGTGGGTTAATTTCAAGCAGAGAATGTGTTTTCCATATTATGCCCCACCTGCAGAGGAGAGATAATGGGGTACGGGATATAGAGAGAGATAAATGACACATTTTAATATTGCTGCCAGTGTCTCTCTGTTCTCTTAAACACTTCAGTGTATATAACATGATGAGGTTAAGGTTGCTTACCCTGCTCTTTCGAATTTCCAAATTCGATTTCTTTTATCTGCTATTGGAGCAGGTCAGGTCTATTCTTCTGTAGGCAGAGGTCGAAGTGGGCGGGAGCGGTCGGGAGCGGTGCTCCTATACTTTTTATTTTGAAGCTTCACTGTTCCTATACTTTTATTTTAAAAAGAAACCGTTCCGGAACGGTTTAGTTTTAAAATAAAAGTGTAGGAAGAAGTTGCAGCTTGCACTTCAGTGCAGTGCACTTAACATTCCCTTAAATAATAGGTGTGTTTGTTTGGGGGTTTGGACTGTGTGTGGGAGGGGGCTCAGAGATGGGGTTTGTGGAAAGTGGGGCAGACTAGCAGGAAACATAGCCCCACTACTTCTTTTCGTACACTTCGACCACTGTCTGTAGGATGCCTTGTTTGTCAGCATTCCGTAATCCGTAGGTCATGGTGAACTCCTAGGGTATTGGAAAGAGAATACAGCTTGATTCATTCATAGCTTATTGTATCCAGTGTTACTTCTTTTATATATTTGGGAAACAATGTTCCTAAGAACACGGTTCTCATCTGTCTCATATACATATATATCTATTTTCAGGGTAGTTCAAAGAGTTTAAAAGATGGTATTCTGTATGCGTGCACTCGTTTACATCTAGCGGTCATGGTTTATACTCCGTTCTTGGATGCATGATTGTTAACAGATGTTAAGGTGCTGCGTAACTCTTAATGGGTATTTTTCTTTCTTACCTCATCTGCTTGTGTGTCGGGACCCCGCCGCCTATGATTCCTGTGCGGAGCGGTCTGTAGTTCTAAACGCAACAGTTCCGCACAGTTGTTTATCTTGTTTCTTTTTTGCAATGGCCGAGCGGATGCCATTCTAGTTGTTTTCGCTGTTTTCTCTGTGCCATCTTAGAATGATACTGGCAATCAGTGTCCACAATAACCAAGTGTAGTCTATTATTGCGGGGTGGAACTATTTGCACGCCAGGGTGCTCTCGCGCCCTCGCATTTTTTACTTGCGTATTTGTGTGAAATATTTTAATATTAGTATGTTAATATTGATGCCATTCTGCTGCTTTTGGAATGTTCGCATCGGTGATGCATTGCTAATTCTTACAGTAAGACGGACCAGGTGTCTAGGTGATATATCCCACGGTATTTGTCTCTGTTTATGGAAGCATTACCTTGGTATTCACATGCAAAATAAATAAATCAATAACTGGCGACTGCAGAAGGGAATGCTACTGTGTTGATTCTCATCTAATGGATAACCTTAAGCTCCTATGTCTTGGTACATCCTATCACACCACCATGTGTCTCTAAGTGTGCGTGGGCATAGATGTGACCTTCTCATATTCCCCTTATGTCATCAGGCAAAGATCTTTGTTGTGAATGTCCCTTGCATATTTTGTTCCTAGGCAAGATTCACAATGTTGCTAGAGTTTGCCAAATTGTCGGTTCATTTAACCCCAGAGTATCTGCTTTCAAATGGAAGATCCAGAGTTGTTCTCTTCTGTAAACACTGGCCATCATCTCCCTCATCATGTCCAGGATAGACTACAAGAGTAGAAAGAAAAAGCTCCTGTGGGAGACACCACAAATTTAAAATAGCTCCAACCATCTACATATATTCTACACTCTTGCATCTTCATACACTACTCACCACATCATCTTCTTGCAGAAAAGGAAGACATTTATTCCATGCTAAAATAATTCATTTGAATTGTATCAAAAAGCTGTCTCAATGGACCACAAAACAGTCTCACGTCCACTCCAGGTGAACTGATTTAACAAAAGTTTACTTGAGGGGGTTAGTAAGAAAGTGACACATATATACACAAAAAAATCTAAATAAAATTGCTTCTAAACACAATACACTTTTCTATGACACGGGTAGGTGTCTGGACTCATAGCCTCAAATTTAAATTCTTCCTACGGCCATTCCTAATAGTTGCATTAAACTTAGATAAATTCATATGGCCAAATATAACTGGTGAGCTTGTGACAGATAGGTTTCAGTATCACAAGCTTTGTTTCAGACCTATATTCATAACCTCAATGCACTGTGTATAATAGAAAACAGAACAATGTCGACAGTCGTGTGTTTCGGCCTATACTGAGATAGTTTTGACCACCGCACCCCTAAATTTAATTAGGTCTTCATCAGGACAAACATCAAATTGCTCCCCATGGTGAAACTGAACTTTGTAGCACGAGTGGATCCTTATATTCACAATCTTTTCCTGCAAGAAAACAAATTTCCATAAGTTTCAAAACTCAATCACTCTCAACAGACTCCATTACATTCCAACAGTCAGATAACTATGCTTACTTGGTACTCTTGATGGTTATCACTTTTATAAGCTGTTTATGCTATTCAGTGTGTAGTACTCATCGTGTTCGGTTTTCCTTATCATGGAACCAAACTGTGAAAAAAATATAACACAATGGGTATACATATTTCCATATTTCATTTAATTGTCAAAGGGCATGGGTATAAACTACCTTACTTTGTCCATGTGACAGACTTCCCGGACACCAAAAGTCTTCTGAGGTGCCTCACAAATGTTGAGCCTCACATCGTTGTATCTATAGAAATAGACTTACGGGAATATTGTATTTAACAATGTAGGAGGGCAAAATACATCCTTCCTAACAATATGTTAGTCTTTCCCCTGATTCAATTATAATTTGTACTATGTGGCACCTGTCTAAAGTATCCAAAAGCACAGTCTAATCCGTTGTTAATACATACGTAGAAAAGACACAAATGTTGTACAGTTCAGATATCCCTACCTGGTCTATTATTAACTGCCTGCTGCCGCTGTTTCTGGATGAAGGGTCTGCATCTATGAGAATCTTCACAAACAGATTGCAGGCTCAAATCCCAGGTAATCTTTGTAACTGTAATAGAAGATAAAAAATGCAGTTCATGTTCTGGGACTGAAGAAATATATAATTTGCTGGAGTGCTTACCTGACCTTTTCGGACCCGTCGGCAACACCGCCGTTCCTCAATGTAGAAATGCAGCGTTCTCTGTCTGCCTCGCTTACGCACATCTCAAAATAGATTCCTTGGGCCTCCGTTGCGCCAGTGACACCAGCAGGGTTACCAAGGTAACCGCTTGTCGCTCCGTCTAGCTTCACCAACAGGAGAAGTAAATTGCTTGACACCCTCTCTATAAAGAAACAAAGCGGTACTCCCCTTCTTCTTTTATGCAGCCTAGAAAATAAATGTGGCATGTATCGAGCTCGACTCCATGAGTGTCATTCACGTCTGCTCGTTGCTTTGGTAACCGTTTCCCAATGGGATATCGTCTCCCCAAGGGAGAGTAAATCAAGGTACTCTTGCTACTTGAGTCGGCTAAACATTACCTTGGTAAGCGCTTTCCAGAGGGGTACCGTCTCCCGAAGTGAGAGTCAATAAAGGTACACTTGCTACTTGAGTTGGCTGAACGCAGCTTCTCAGGCTCGATTAAGGGATAAAATATTAAATCTCTCACACTCGCAGGAACTTTCCCAATCCTGCTTTCTCTCCACATTCTTCTTTTTAAGTTTTTAAAGGTGTTAACAGCACTGTGTATATTCATACTAAAGTACATTGCACTCAGGTTTGTTTGTGCATAACACATAGAGCAATCCACAGCCTAGGAGCGGAATTCATACAAAAGAAAATCGCCATCTACCAGCCGATTAGAACAAATAGATCCAGCGACGAGATCCGCCTAGAACCTAAACCATACGCAAGGAAAAAACTCAGCGGATCAGCATTCTTCGGCCTAGCTGTTGAACTTTGGAACTCCATCCCTAGAGAAATTTGAACCATGAAGGACCATCTGAAATTTAGAAAACGTCTAAAAACCTGGCTCATCAACTCAAATCAGGACGAAAACCAATCAACATCACCCACCCCCCCACCACAATGAATCTAACACACAGCTGGAAAAAGGGCGAGTGGGCCAGACTACAGTGAAGTGCAGGGAAGTAGAGAGGTGTCAGAATGGGAGGGATACCCAGGTGTACCCGTTTCCAAACTGGAAACAAAGGTGAAAGATGGGACCAACTTAATAGGGCCTTAGAAAAAATGGGGAGAGAGGGCAGTCCCAAACTCGGAACAGATGGACCACAAGCCTTAGGGAGCACCAAGTTAACAGGCAATGGGACCCCCCCATTGGGGAGGCCCATTGGGATATGGCGGCTGCAAACTGGGATTAGCTAGGGGGAGGGATGTGGGAAGCAACTGGTATGAATAATGTGGGAAGAGAGGGTCCCGCCACTGAATAGCCCTGTTAACGACCCACATCTCGGCACACAATATAGGAGTGGTAATTGTTGCATGCCAAGAAGTATAACATGGAAAGGAATATGTGCAGCAGGGAGTCAAAACGGAGGGAGTAAGAAAGGGTACCGCCACTAACCAACCCTACTAAAAACTCATCCTTCTGCATTCACCTCTGAAACTCTGAACTAAACACAACCATGCATCTACAGCACTACAAAGCACACACACTTAACTACACCACAACAATGAAACAACCCACACAGCCCCGCACAACAGCACATGACACCTACCGACCGAAAATCATACCTACGCTCAGTGAACGGTGTAAACCGAACTGAAGCTGCCAACAGCACATCACAGCTCCCGTGCTCCTTTATCCCGCTAAGTTCCACTAACTTGCACCCCACCTTACCCACTTGCTTTACAGATCTGCCAGGGCGCCAAAAGACCATGCTGGTGGTGACAGTGCACGGTATAAAAACCTTTAACATTACACATGTCAGGACAACCAGACAGCCCTTTAAAATTACAAAAACGAAACTGCTGAGACTCCTGCCCACTTGCAGTGACTCACGTTCCCCCATGTTGGGTGCACCTGAACCTTTACAGCAGAATTGGGGGTGAGCAAAATCAGGAATGGCTCCTTCCTTCCACCTGGGGCCTAAAGTGATCTTTCCTTAATGAATGGCCAGGAGGGGGCGGGGCTAGCTCTCGTTGCCTGGCTGCTCGAACTGACAGTGAACGAGACTGACAGAAGATATTACCATCTTCACATACTCCAGTAATCCATCATTAGACAATTGCAAATGATCAGGTACAGTTTTCAAGGGTGTCCGGGTAATCTCACAGGTCGTCCATAAAGGACCTCATAAGGACTAAGCCCAGTCATCCTGTTTGGGATACTTCTCATACTAAACAAGACGAAGGAGAAGGCCCCTGGCCACTTCAACCCCGTCTCCTGACCCAATTTGGCTAATTTGTTCTTTAAGACCCCATTTAATCTCTGTACTGCTCCTGCCAACTGTGGGTGGTAGGGGTAATGGAAATGCTGCTGAGTCTTTAATGTTCACAACTTTGTCTGAATAATATTATTCACAAAATGAGTGCCCTGAACGCAAATAATGCATACTGGTATCCCAACGCTAGGTACAAGTTCACAACTCATTATTTACGCTACCATCACCACGTCCTCCTTCCTGCAAGGGAAAGCTTCCACCCAACCAGAAAACACGTCCACAAGCAGATACTGCTGTTGATTGTACCGCTGTAACTATAGGAAATCTAACTGCAGTCTGTTGAATGGCCCATAAGGGGGAAGATGTGACCCTACTCTGATAGGCACAGTTTCCGTCACATTATCCAGTTAACAAATAATGCACCTGTGATAATACTCCTGTGCCATTGTTGTGAAATCAGGTGCAAATCAAGAAAGGTCCACAAGCATTGTCGTCCCATCTCTTCCCACATGTTTCTTCCCGTGAAACGTTCTGACAAGGTCTGACACTAATATTTTTGGAACTACTGACCTACCTTGCTCATCTCTCCACAGCGAGTCCGGCAGCCTTTTTTCACTGGAGGGGGCATTTTCCTGCATGTAAGCCAGGTCCTCCATTGTTCTATATGGGATTTCTTCTGGGGCAGATTTAACAGGCAGAAAATAAGCATCGACCTCTTCCAAGGTGGCCGTCAACTTGGCTAGTTTATCAGCAAAATCATTTCCACAATGTAATGCTTTGAACTAAAACATGGTGCTGGTTCACAGTGCATTTTGGTGCGCTCTGAGCCATAACAGACATTACAGGCGCAAACCTTCCAGAGCTCTGCGGGCAGTTTATGCCCAAAATCGCAAAGAAACCACCTCTGCAATCCCTTTGCGCCCGGTAGCGGTGGCCTGCGTGGCACCAGGCCCACGGAGCCGGGACTGGTGCCTGCCCCCACCCCCTGGGAGGAGCTGGGGTTCGCTGCGCCTGTCACCCGGTGCGCGGGTGCTGGCAACCCCGGAGTGCAGGAAGGGACCATCCGGGTCAGAAAAGCCAGCGCGAAGCGAGGACGGGGCCTGCAGCTCCACGGCGGCACCTGTGTCGGCGTGTGGAGATGCCAGAGTGCCATGGCGGTGAAGCCGCGGGGTGGGAGGAGCCGGCCTGTAAAGAAGAACAGCCGAACCGGGCGAGGGCTGCTCGCCGAAGGTGAGGAGTGTGGCGGGGCCCCGGAGTCATTGTGTGCGCAAACGGGGGTGTGCAGGGGAAGCGCGACAGAGCAGGGCGGACCCGCGGGGGGAAGGCAGGAGTAGGCGGCCTCCCTGCGGTGCTCCGCCGCGCTTGTGTACAAGCTCAGCACGAAGCCAAGTCTCAGTGCCTGAGGGAAGCGCTGGGAACACGAGGCCTTCCCCTCCCACGCCCAGACCAACGCAGTTTACGGGATAACACCCCCTGGGGCCTTCAACATGTACAAGCCCCCATTACTGCCCCAGCAGGTGCTCGACAACTACACATGAATTGTACATGATGCAAAATTGTGTAAATATGTAACAGTCTCTGTTATTTTTCACAGATAGTGGTACATAACATTCTCAACGTGTTGATGGCTCACCATCTGCCACAATACTTTGTCTCTCCACTATTAGGAGATCTTATTGAACATAGAGTGATATAATAATAACTCTGAGAATTATCTGTTAAATATTCTTGCTTAAAGATGTTGATTAATATGATTGTACAGAATCATCTCTAGCAAACCATACCTATTGACTGTCTAGCGACAGTACCTGAACTAACAGAAGCCCCCTGCTCAGCCCCAGGGGCACCACTCTGGCCCAAACCATCGACGCCCGCCTTCGGGCACACAGGGACGAGACCCCTTCCATCTGGGACCCAAGAACCTGCGCCCACCCGGCATTGAGCGTCTTGGCGTCGTGGCGCCGTGGGCGACACTGGGCTGCACTGTGAGGCTGGCCCTCCCCCCAACCTGCGACAGTAGTGTTTGACTCCGGCACCACCCTCCGAAGCGGCCCCACCAGCAGACGCCAGTGAAATAGACAAACACTCCGGGCAGCTCAATCCCACAAGATCTTTCCCCCTGTCGGTGTGAGACGTGCCCGACATCCAGCCCAGCTTCGAATCCCAGATTTCCATACATTGTGGTGGTGCCAGGTGTTCCTGGGACAAGCGCCAAGATGGGCAAACACGACAAATCACAGCGGAAACTCAACTTTGACGCTGGTCCTGCGTCAAAAACCCCAAGACAGGAAAACTGTCTGGACTCCCCACACAACCACAGCGTATTGGAGGATGAACACCAGCGGCAGGTTGATATCGGTGAGATCCTTCTGGAGCTTAAATCAGGGATAGGGAATCTAGACAGCAAAATGGATACGCTATCGTCCAAGGTAGACCTTCTCCAGCACCGCCTGGACAAGCACAAAGACAGATTAGACAATGCCGAACAGAGAATCTCGGACCTGGACGACGGCGCAGCTTCACTAACTGCGAGGGTATCCACACTTGAAAACCAAATGAAAACAGTCATGGCTAAGAACGAGGACTTGGAGGGACGCTCCCGCCGAAATAATATAAGAGTGATTGGAATATGGGAACAAACAACTCCCAACAGAATGGAAGATCACGTGGAGAAAATGTGCAGAGACCTATTCGGCGACACAGCTCTCTCTCAACTATTTGTGATTGAAAGGGCTCACAGGATTCCAAATACCAAACCAATCCCTGGGGTGCCCCTGTGCCCAATTATCGCCAATTTGTTAAACTACAAAGACCGAGATGCTATCCTGAGGCTGGCAAGGGAGAAAGGGAACCTTCAATACAACGGAGACACAATACAACTCTTCCCCGACTTCTCCCCAGAAGTACAAGCCCAAAGAAGATCCTTTATAGCTGTCAAACAACGGCTGCAGGAGAACCAAATCACATATTCAATGCTCTTCCCCGCAAAACTCTGCATCCAGTTTGAAGGGAAAGTCCACTTTTTCAATTCACCCGAAGAGACCTCCCTGTTCTTGGATGAGCAAAGATGTAAAGCCTCAAACAGTGGCCGGATAACCTCTCGAAGGGAGCACGGCGAAAGAAACCTGCCATGACCGACAGAAGCGACGCAGTAAAGATATGGCAAGCAACACCAAAAGTCAGGATTTAACCCACAAAGTAGAAGGAGCACCTTCCCCTGGGGGGGTCGCTAGCATCCCACGCGCAGCAGCAACATGTTAATTTCAGTGGGGAGACCAAACGGACAAGTTGGGGGTTGTCCGTGCAAGGTACTGTTCACTAAAGTTGTTATAGTTACGCGCTGACTGGCCCGGCTCTGCCCCGTTCCGCCGCATACTACTCCCGACCCGACAGACACAATTGTTCCTACAGATAGACTGCTGCTCCACCACAGACCACCACAGATCTGCTCCCAGCCCGAGCATCGTGAACATGGATCCCACCCGCTTAGTTCAAGGTAGCAACGTGGAACATTAGGGGAGGCAACATTCCCGCAAAAACAAGAAAAATCCTGCAGTTCCTCAAACGCCACAAAGAAGACATGACAATGATACAGGAAACACACCTCACCCTGCAAAAAGAAGACCCCTGGGCCCGAAGCTGGGGCTGCCATCGCTACTTCTCCTCCTACTCATCGTACGCCAGAGGAGTAGCCATCCTCATCAACTCTAAAGTTAGCTTCGACATGAAGAAAGTGGAAAAAGACAGCAAAGGCAAAGGCCTTCTGGTGCAAGGCATCATTGTCGGGAACGATGTCACGTTTATAAACTCATACGGTTCCAACGTGGACGGAGCAAATAATTTCGATTGGGTCCTCTCACGACTCACACAGAGCGGACCATCAACCATCATCTGGGGCGGTAACCTAAATACCCACCTGGACCTGCAAAAAGATAAATCACAGGCCACCTCGGCACAGACTTCCAAGGCGAGCATTCAAGTGCAAGAGATTTGCAAAGCATATAACTTAGCCAACATATGGAGGCATGTAAATTGGGAGAAGCACGAGTATACATTCCACTCTGAAGTTCACCATTCCCGCTCACGCATAGACTATCTTCTTGTCTCTACTCAAAGCACATTTCAATGGGGTTGTTGCCAGGATCCTCCCCAAAACTTTCTCGGAACACGCTTCAGTAACTCTCGAATACAACCTCCCCAATGCAAAACCAACAGCACCGCACTGGCACTTTAAACCAGGCGCGTCGATGGACCAAGCACTCGCAGCTGAGCTACTTGAGGAGATCACATCCCTTTTAAACATCAACCAAGACTCAGACTCCTCGGCGGGGACGTTATGGGAAATGTTAAAGTGCTATATAAGAGGAGTGTGTATCGCTAAAGAAAATGGAATTCTAAAGACAATACGCTACCTCCAAAAACACCCAAGCGGAACTCAAAGAAGAATTGCTTAAATTCAGAGCACTAGCAGAACGAGAGTTGGAATTCCTACGCCGTGACCACCAGATAAGTCAAACGGTGAAGGGCAACGTCCTGGAGCGCTTTTAGCCCGCCTAATTGCCGCCGACAGAAAACCCACCCTGGTGGAAAGAATCCGCACCCCACAGGGGACACTAGTCCACAGAGAACCAGAAATAATCGACGCCTTCTGCACCTTCTACCAAAACCTGTACAGCACACACTATCCAGACGATTCTGAACGTCTTTATAACTACTTAGCAGACACAGAACTATACTGGGTGGAGTGTGAACTACGCAAACCACTAAATGACCCATCACGCAGGAAGAGATCCTAGAAGCGATTAAGAGCTTTTCCAACACCAAAGCCCCCGGCCCGACGTCCTAATCAGTGAATTTTATAAAGTATTCGGCTCATTAATAGCCCCTTTCCAACTGAAAGTTTACGAAGAAGCAGCAGAATCAGGCACTCTCCCGCAGACCCTGAGGGAAGCAAATGTAATTCTCCTGCATAAAAAAGACAAGCCCCCCCGAGGACTGTGGTTCCTACAGACCGATTTCCCTAATAAACCTGGATAATAAAATACTGGCCAAAATTCTATCCAACAGACTAATCCCCTTAATGCCAGCACTGGTACTCGCAGACCAGGCAGGTTTTGTGCCGGGACGCAGCACAACATTTGGCATCAGGAGCACAACAGGTAGCCGCAATTCTTCTAGACACCAAGAAGTCCTTCGACTCTGCCGAATGGCCCTTCATGTTCACGGTACTTAGGCAGCATGGCCTGGGGAACCAGTTTATAAAACTAGTGGCATTATTGTACAATAAACCCCAATCAACCATTGTCCTAGGCTCATCGAAATTTGTGCCTGTCCATATCCAACGCGGGACCAGACAAGGGTGCCCACTGTTGGCGCTAATCTTTGCACTTGTAATGGAACCGCTAGCGTCCAGCTTGCACGCCCGGCATCTTCATAGAGGACTCACCATGGGTCCCCATAAAGTGGTCATCTCCCTCTAAGCTGGCGACGTAGTGCTATTCATACAAACTCACAACGAAAATCTAAATCCTATAATGCACGAGATAATTAAATTCAGTATGGTCTCAGGCCTGAAAATTAATCATTCCAAGTCGATAATTTTTCCCCTAACACCTTGTACCAGTAAATTTACAGACGACTTCACTTTCAAGTGGGAGCGTGCCCATGTTCGTTATCTTGGGATCCTTTTGTCTCTGAGTCACTGAGAAGTCTTCCAGGACAACTATGAGACCACATTAAAATCACTTCAAGAGCAAGTGACCAGATGGAGGTCATTGCCACTGACGCGCTGTGGCAGCGCGTCACTGGTTAAGATGGTGATCCTACCAAAACTCCTCTACCTGTTTACAAATATACCACTCTTGCTCCGACAGCGCTACTTGGGGAAACTAAAGAGTCTCATTCTAGAGCTGATCTGGGCCGGCAAACCCGCAAGGGTGGCCTATTCGACGCTTATACTGCCAAAAACGAGGGGCGGGCTCGCACTCCCCGACCTGGAACGATATTATTGGGCCGCACAGGCACACTTTCTAAGCCACTGGTACTCCACTTATTTTATCAGACCCCACGTACAAATAGAGCGGGCCCTGGCGTCACCCAGTCTACTGAGAGCAGTCATTATTAGTCAACAATCGGTACCTCACGCCACACTAAATGTGGTGCTGACCACTTACGCAATTTGGAAAACAATTGCCCAAAAATATGGAGTAACAATCAGATATTCTCCGCTACTACCCATCAGATTCATTCCAGGTATACCCCTTACAAATGAGAAAGTGTTCCTCCATGGGCAGACAAAACACAAATACAATCGTTTGGCAACCTCTTTGTTGATGAAACATTCCTATCACCCCAACAGGCCAAGAAGATAGGCAGCACCTCATCTCTAGATGTACTTATATACTTCAAATTGTGCTATGCCATCCAAGCTTTATTCCCCTCTTTCCCACGGCAACCCCCAACGTGGTCACTACTCCATGGCATAATACAAGCACAGGGGGAAGATAAGCTGGTTTACGCATTATACAGATCCCTCATAACAGACACGGCACCAGAAAGCATGCACACGAAAATGAGGTGGGAAACAACACTGCAGAGTACCATCCCCGAAGAAGAATGGGCATACATACTCAATCAAACTCAGAGGGTTGCTTTGAATTCATGGCTCAAACTTATCCACTTTCATTACTTACACCAAACTATACCCCAGGTAAAAGGTGCATACACAGATCAGAATCTGCGGCAAAGTGTGAGAGGTGTGGAAAGCCAGCAGCGGACTTCCTCCACCTTGCCTGGAGCTGTCCGAGACTGTCCAAATTTCGGTCACAAGTCATCCAAGAGACGAAGGCGATAATTGGAGAAGAATTAACACCTATTCCCACAGTTGCATTGCTTGGGATGATTTAACAACTGACACCTGCAGTGAGGAAATTAGCCAATATTCTGCTGATCCTGGCACGTAGAAGGGTGGCTATGGCCTGGGGTCAGGGCCCTCCGCCCTCAGTTACAAGATGGCAAAAAGATCTGCTCTACTGTCAAGACGTGGAGACTGAGTCCATTAAAACATTGCCCTTGCATTCACGTCCCCCAGAGATCTGGGGGCCCTATGTAACATATTGGATGAACTCCAAAAGCGATTCCTCATCCTCCTCATCCCCAGGTTGACCTTCTGGCTGACACTGATGAGCAGACATCATAAGAGAAGCTCTGAGAGTGAACAACTCTAGGCATTCAAGAATAATAGTGGGATATAATTAATGGGACTGATTGGTCTAAAGACTTGTTTGATTGGTCGATTGGTTAAATTACTTAGTTAATTATTATTATTAAGTCAATTTTCTTGATTAATCCTCTGATTGGGTCGGAATTTATTTAATTGATTGGAAGAATACTGGAACCTTGTGTTGCGGCGGGCGGGAGGTGAGACGGGGGTGGGGGAGCAGGGTTATTACGGTGCAAGTTACCTGACCCACTGTTGGGCAGGAGGAGTATTTAACTCGTAATTGTTTCTCTTTTCTGTTTTTGCTTTTTTGGCTGATAAAACATAAATAAAGTTTAAAAATATATATATATATTTATTGGATCTGTAATATCCCCCTCCAGCTTCCAATGAACAACAGCCCTATTATCTCTGTAGAGACAAAAAATGGGCTTTAACAGTGCCAGGGGGATATCTACTTCCAACAAGCGCTCACACTTTTTGACATGAGGGACCCAATCAAAGGCTGCCTTTAGATCTACAAAGACAGTGTAAATGTTCACCTTCCTGAGAATGACATATTATTGGAGAATAATGATCAGACAGAAACTTTGATCCATTGTGCTAAGGTCTTGCTGGAATCTGGCTTGGTGGTGTTTAATGATATTCCCATTAGCAACCGAGGATAACAGATTTTGTAAAACAACTTTCGCAAAGATTTTTCCAACTGAGTCTAGGAGGGAGATTTAACAGAAGTTTGAGGGATTTTTTTTAATTGCCTTTTTTGTAAATCAGAATTATGTATACCATAGTCCATGACACAGGAGTCCTAAATATTGGAGGCCAGATTTCCAGTTCTGACTTATATTATGTTTAGTTATACTGCGCACCGCTACCACCCAAGGACAGTCTCCAGGTGCTCACGTGGCTCTGCAAAAGAAGAAGGCAGGGTGTGTTAGTGAGGATAGGATGATAGGATAGGTACAGAAGCAGGAGAAACTGGCGTCTGTGTGCGTTGTCTTGCATGTGGGAGTTGGCTGAGAGGCCCCGCTTGTTACAACTGTAAGGCTAGGACTCAGTGCCTTGAATGTGTGTTAGTGTTTTATGTTGGGTCTGTGGGTTGTATGAGGTTAGGGTGCGGTTATGGTCAAGCGCACTAGTTAGGTGTATTCATAATGTGTCCAGTGTTGCAGATGTCTGTTAGGTATGATATGATATATTATTTATATCACGCTCGTACACAGGTGTTTCAGAGCGCGACCAGGCAAAGGCAGGGGAACAGGGGAGAAAAACAAAAACAACAATCTTACTAGGCCCAGTGACATTGAGAACGTGCAAGTGCATGGGGAAGGGAGGATAGGGAAAGTGCATAGGAGGGGGAAGAAATTGGAAAGTGCAGAGCATAGGAGAGAACAAGATAAATAATAAGTAAATAAAATAAATGAATAAGGTGGTCATAAATGGTGGTAGTGCAGCCTGTGAATGGCAAAGTGCAAGGTTAGTCAGATAGGATGTATCTGATAAGCGCAGAAGAATAGTGGGAGTGGATTGTATGCGTACAGATACAGGCCCAAGTGCAAGGGGTGGCCAGGAGGCAGTGCAGGAGGGTGGCAGGGTGAGCGGGTACCTGAGCCCGAAGGACATAGGGCGGCCAGGTGCAACAGTGCTGAGAGAGAAAGCAGATCAGCAGGGGAGAAGAGGGGCAAAGGCAGATGTCAAATCCTGAGGGCCACGTGGATTAGTATACCTCCGTCCCCAAGCACCAGTCAGAGAGGGGCAAAGTACTCGCTGACCGGTTATTGGAGCCACAGGTGGGGAAAACAGGAAACTCCAGGTCCCGGGTGGCTGCAAAGAAAATACCAGGTTAGCTAATGGCTACACGGTATTCACAACAAGCATAAACAAATAATAAGTAAGACCTACCCTGGAGGTAAATGATGAGTGACTTGAATCTAAGTGAGTTTTCCCCAAGGGTCAGATGAGTAGTGCAGAGGGGATAACGGGACCACGGGATCTAAAGGGAGAGGAGAGGGCTTGATTGTAGGTGCACAGTTCTTGACAAAGTTCCAAGAGGTAACTGAAGGTTTATCAAGCGCCAAATCCAAAGGTCAATCCACAAACAATCCAGGAAAACAGTTCAAAGTTCAGATAATCCAAAGTTCCAAGAGGTAACTGAAGGTTTATCAAGCGCCAAATCCAAAGGTCCATCCACAAACAATCCAGGAAAACAGTTCAAAGTTCAGATAATCCAGTAATATAGGTCAGAAGAAATCCAAGCGCCAAAATTTGAGGGTAATCCAGAAGAAAAACGAAGTCCAAAATCCAAGAAATTCGATAAGCATGAAGTTCAAAACACAGGAAATCGCTAAACGCCGAGAGATCAGCTGAGAAGCAATGTGTGCAAAGGCCAAGCCCCTTTTATTGCAGTCTTCCTGATTCGTTGGCCAATCGGGGACGGTTTCCTGGTCACATGATCTTTCACTTGGTCACATGATCCATTTTCCTGGTCACGTGATCTTTCACTTGGTCACATGATCCATTTTCCTTGTCACGTGATCTTTCACTTGGTCACATGATCCAGTGGTTCATTTGATGCCTGTTTCCTGGAAGCCATGTCACATGACCCCTTCTTCGTGACAAATCGTGTCGAGCAGGGGACCGCAGTATGGAGTGGTGATCTCCTCCGCGCTTGCAATCTCCAAGGCAATCCCCACTGCAGGTGTGGAAATCGACGCCAGGGATGCCTCAGAGTGTAGCGTCCCACTAACGATCGAGCAGAAGTGATCGCGGGAGGGGTCCGTGTTTCTCTCCGCCGCCTGCCTATCACCCGGTCGTGATTGGGTGAGTCTGAAAGCATGACAGCAGAGGCAAAGAGGAAGGTCTTGAGGAGCTTCCAGAACCATAGGTGGTTCTCCTCAAGTTTCAAGGTGGCAGGGAGGCAGTTCCAAAGGGAAGACCCAGCCGAAGACAGAGATCTACCCTCAGCTCGTTTCTTTGAAAAACGACTGAACCTGAGGGAGTTAGAGGAAGAGGAGCAAAGGGCTCGAGAGGGGAGGTATTTACGGAGGAATAGTTGAAGGTATTTTGGACCGAGGCCCCAGAAAGCCTTGTGGACAATGCAAAGGGTTTTTAATGTAATCCTTGCATCCATTGGGAGGCAATGAAGGGATTTCAGAGCTGGAGAGATACGATCCCAGGGCTCGAGGCCAAAGACAAGTTTCACAGTCCTGTTCTGGATTAGTTGTTAAGGGGCCGGAGAGTGGAGGCAGGCAGATTTAGAAAGCAGCTGTTACAGTAGTCCAACCTAGAGAGAATCAGAGCTTGGGAGACAGTGAGCTTCTGAGGGAAGGAGAGGAAGGGAAGAGTACCTCTAAGGAGGTGCAGTAAGAAGTTTGACTTTTTAGAGACGTCAGAGATGTGTGCAGAGAAGGAAAGTGTGGAGTCAAAGATGACCCAGAGGTTTTTAGCTTTGCAGGTAGGGGCATGAGGAGAGCCAAGGGAGGCTGGCCAGAGAGTAAGGGGAAAGGATGGAGAGGGTGTACCAATGAGGAGGATCTCAGTCTTGCTGGCATTTAAACAAAGATCATTGGCGGCACACCTATTTTGAATGGCGATTAGGCAGTCAGAGATGTTTGATTGAATTGTGTTCGTGTATTTTTGTGTAGTGTCTATGAATGCCTGGGTTATGAGCATGGGTATGTTCCCTCTAAGGTTATTTGCAGAGTTTCAGAGTTGGTTAAGTGCAAGAGTAGATTAATTCTAGGTGTGTCTGTGTGTAGTGTGGCTAGCCCCTAGTCATGTATAGTGGCGTTGGTTATGTTGGAGGAGCAGGAAAGAGGGGACTTGGTTAGTATATCGGTTAGTTTTGACAGTAGTTCTGAAGTGTGTCTTTGGTTGCCGCTCAATGGTAACTTCCAGCGTTCTTGGTTGTGGTCCGTCGGCCAGAGTAGAGGGTTGCTTGTACCTAGAGTGTTCCTTATTACTGCATTTTGGCCTGTTTTGCGGTTGGCTACTAAATGGATGCATGGCTGATATTGCAATACATTTGAGGGAGTGGTGCGCCACTGGGCTACCCTAGTTATGTAGTTGAGAGATGGTTAGTCTGATGCTTTGATTTAATGTGTTACCTGACTAGGCTTTCCTGAGAGCATACATTTGCACGTGTGTTGTCTTTTCCTGAGTCTGTCTGCTGTTGGGCGGTCTACTCTTTGCCAATCTCTCTAGTTGTGGGGTCTGACTGGGGGAGGGAAAATGTGAGAGGTGGGGTATTATGGTTCTCCTTGATTTCACCGCTGTTAACTGTGACCAAGTCCCTTAGTGTGTTTCTTTTGGTCCTTGATGTTTTTCTGCCATTGTCCCTTTGCGCTTGCCATTGTCCATAGTGTAACCAGATTTTTAGTCATTGCCTGAAGGTGAGGTGGTCTTCTGTGGTTCTAATTTCTTTGAGCATGGTGTTCCATAGGTTAGCAATTAGGCGTGAGAATGCTGTTCCTCCGTATTTCCGCTTTTCATATTGTTTTGTCTCAATTTGTAGGTTGTCGCTTGATCTTAGGTCCCTTCTTGGCTGATAGTAGCTGATCTTGGCCTGGAGGAATTATGGCTCCTGGTCTGAGTAGGATATTATGGGCAATGCAGAGGGCTTTGAATTATGTGTGTTTATTTACTGTTAACCAATGAAGGATTCTCAGAGCTGGAGTGATGTGGTAACATCCGTTTAATCTCAGGAGAATACTGGCTGCAGTGTTTTGGACCTGTTGGGGTTTCTTGGGGAGTCATTCTGGAATTCCTAGGTAGAGGCTGTTTGCGTAGTCAATTCTTATTAGTATCACGGATACGATTGTAAGGGTTCTGTGTGGAAAGGAGAGGTATCAGAGCAACCACCTGAGGAGTCTCATGAGATAGAAGCACTTTCTGGTGCTTGAGATGACTTGCGGTTCCAGGCATAGTCTGTTGTCCATGAGTATTCTTAGGTTATTTACCATGTTGGAAGTCTCTGGTTGTGTCCCCATGCCTGTTGGCCAGTCCAGTTATAGGTTGGGTGCGTTGCTTTCTGGGGTGAGACCATTATTTCCGTTTTGGCCAGGTTCAATTTGAGGTTGTTTGTTGTTATCCAATTGTAGATGTCTGCAAGACATTTGTTGAGGCTGATTGGTTCCTTGGGTAGTGGTCATCTTCAAAATCAGTTGTGTGTTATCTGGGTATTTGTAGGTGGTCAGTCCATGGGTTCAAATTATTCTATTAAGGGGGATATGTAGATGTTGAAGAGTGGGGGGGAAGAGGCAGGATCCATGTGGAACAGCACAGGAGATTTTTTGGTGTTTGAGGTGAAAGGTGGTAATTAAGTTCTTTTGGTTCGAAAGGTGAGGAACAAAGTAAGCCACCATAGTGCAGATTCCTGAATGCCACATTCCATCAGTCTTTTTATTAGTGTTGCGTGACTAATTGTGGTGGGTGCCGCCGATGTGTTCAGTAGTATGAGGGCAGATTGGGTGCCATTGTCAGCATTTATTTTCAGGTCATCCCATATCGATAGGAGTGCTAATTCTGTTCCACTCATTGGTATGAAGCCAATTTATGAGTTGGCGAGTATTCCGTTTGTTTCAACGCATTTAAGAAGAATTTTATATACATGGTTCTCCAAGATCTTCGCTGGGTAGGAAAAGTTGGATATAGGTCTGTAGTTTCTTTGATCGTCTGCACTTTCTGATTCCTTTTTGATCAGTGGTTTGATGTGTGCTGATTTGAAGGAGGTTGGCACAGTTCCTGTTTTAAGTGACAGGTTCATTAGCCGCCGGAAGTGTGTCACTTAGGTTTTGTGGTTCAGGATTTCTTTGAAGATGTCCGGGGGCAAGGGTCACTTCCAGATCCTGCGAGGTTGGTGTCCTTGAAGAGTGTGGAGAGGATTTCTCTGGTAATTGGTTCAAAGCAGGTGAATCTTGCTGTAGTTGATGTTCTGCCCGTTGTCTGTGCTTCAGCGGTTATGGTTGTATTAGCATGGTTTGTGTTGATGGTCTGTTGGATTGTTTCTATTTTTAATCTTAAGTGGTTGGTGATGCTGTCACATAGTGCGTGTGTCGGGATGACAACTTTTTTGCAGGATGAAGGGTTTTTTATTTATTTGATGATTCTGAAGAGTTATTTTTCTGGGGTGGTTGTCGATTCAATTCTTGAAGTGTAGTCTTTTTTTGTTGGTTTGTGTATTGTTGATTTGTATAGCCTGAGTTGTATTTGGCATTTTATTTTGTTCTGTCAGTTGTAGTGTTCTCTCCATATTTTTTCATTTGCGTTGTTCTTTTAGCTTCCCTGTGAACCATTTTGCGGAAAAGTTATTTTGATGTGACTGAAAGGTTTTGCTTGTGCCAGGTGGTCTATGGCCTTGGTAATCCAGATCCTGATATGTTTTCTGCTACGACTGGGGTTGTTCCGGGTCCAGGTTCTTCCAGTTTCTTTTCTTGTGGAGTACAGTATTTCTTTCCCAGCCGGTAAGCGTGTTTGGAGTTTGATATAGAATTATATCATGTACTGGTCGCTCCATGCCATCGGTGTGGGCGGCGCGGATTCTCATAGTCCTTCTCTGCAGAATATTGCATCCAAGGTGAGTCCAGTGTTGTGGGTGGATCCATTTACTATTTGCATGAAGTAGAGTGCTTCCAGAAGTGCGCAGAGTTAGTTCGCTGAGATTTCGTTTTCTTTTTCAAACCAGATGTTGAGGTCCACCAGTATGACTAGATTATCATGGTAGGTTTATAGTATGGTGATGGAGACGGCTAGATTCGTTGCGAAGTTCGGGTTGTAGGATGGAGGTTTGTAGATCAGGAGGAACACTTTGTTGGCCTGGTCAGTGAGTTCGATCTTGATGAGGAGGGATTCAGAGTCTTCGATGTCAGTTGAGGGGAGTGCTGCGGCTCAAATGTGCTCTTTATGTATCATTGAGATTCAGCCTCCTCTTTGTTTTTATCTATTGGCGTGTATTCATTTGAAGTTGTCCGTTATGGCTTCACGCTCTGTGGATCTGCAGTTGTCAGATAACCAAGTTTCAGTGAGAAACCACGCCTCTGTCCATCCCTCACTTAGGAGGACATGGGTGTCTGTTGAGTGTTTTGCCATGGATCTAACATTGAGCAGGGTAAAGTGTAGTTTGTGTATTCTCCCTTATAGGTTGTTGTTTGTTCTTTTGCCTGTCAGGGTCAGTAGGTCGGGTTTCCGTTGCTGGCGGTTCTCTCGTGGTTGTGCTTGTAGTGAGGAGTTGTTCTTGGGTGGTCTAGCTCTGCATCGAGTAGTCCGATTAGATTGTTGGCAGGGTTGTTTGAGTTTGGTTCATTCTGGTTGGTGAGTTGTGTTGGTGCCCATCCCTTGCTCCAGTCTTTGGTGATATAGGGTGTGTTGAAGGTAATGGATTCAAGTTTGTCCCTGATTCTTGTTGGTGTATTGTCCATGGTGTTCTCCAGGTTGGGGTGGTCTGTTTTTTGAGTGCTGGGTTCAGCGTCCCAATGGAGTCTACATTTATTTTGCTTATTGGATGTGGGTTTGTAGCTGGTTGTCTGTTTTCATTTGAAAAGGAGTTATATGTGGAGGGGTAGCGAGAAATGCAGTCTGTGTTTGCTCTATTCTTTGTCTGTATCCTTCGCCCATTTAGCTTTGTCTTCATGAGGTTTTCCGAAGTTGTGAAATCTTGCAGATTGGCTCCTTCCTGTGTGGTTAAGGTTTCCTTCCTCTTTCTGTTTCCCATGATAGCTTCTTTGTCATTTTCTTGGATCAGGCCTCTTCTTTGGATTGGCTTGCTGCCTGGTCCTTTGGATTGATTCTTCACTATTTGTAGTTTAATTTGTGCATGAGGTGTTAGTTTTATGGTTAGTTGTCACTTGTAGTTGATAAAATTGAGGTTGTGGGACATGGGTGATAGCCCTCGTGGTTCTGTCGTATACTGGTTTCCTTTATTGTTCCATATGGTTTTGGTGTCCTTTGGCGATTGGGGTTGTCCGGTGTGTAGTGTTGTGGTTCTTGTTGTACGTGCAGTACTGTTCAGCTCTGTGGCTTGTTGATGGTGACTTGCACAGTACTGCTCCGGCTAATTTTGGGTGGTTGGTTCTTGGGGTTGGTTATGAGGGGGAAGACAATTCAGCACCTATAACTGAGGCTAACTTTGGCTGAAGATCCTTTGAAGCTAGCTATGGGGCCTAGTTCTGTTCAGTAGCGATAAGGTGAGGAGGACACAGGGTTGGCCGTGGGCAGGGAGGTTTGCACTCTGTGGCTACCTATCGGTTGCAGTGGGAGAAACGCCTAGATTCGAAACAGCAGTAGTGGGACAGTACCTAGATTTGAAACATGCCAGTAGCGGGGAACACCTAGAATTGGAACAGAACAGTAGTGGGAAGACACCTAGAATTGGAACACAGCAGTATTGGGAAGAACCCCTAGAATTGGAGCATAGCAGTATTGGGAAGAACCCCTAGAATTGGAGCACAGCAGTAGTGGGATTAAACTCCTAGATTTGAAACACAGCAGTAATGGGGAGGCACCTAGAATTGGAGCACCGCAAAAGAGGGGGAACACCTACAATTAGAGAACAGCAAAGTTGGGATGAACCCCTAGAATTAGAACACAGCAGTAGTGGGAAAACACCTATATTTGAAACAGCAGTAATGCAGAGACACCTAGAATTGGGACACTGCAGCAGTGGAAAAATACCCAAAACTGATTTGAGATACACCAGTACTGGGAGAAACACCTAGATTTGAAACAAAGCGGATAATGGGAGAAACGCCGAGATTTGAAATACACCAGTAATGGGCAAAACACCTAAAATTGAAAACACAGTGGATAATGGGAGAAACGCAGAGATTTGAAATACACCAGTAATGGGAGAAAAGTCTACAATTGATAACACAGCGGATAATGGAAGCAACACCTAGATTTTAAATATACCAGTAATGGGAGAAATGCCTAGAATTGAAAACTGGCTAGAATGGAAAGCTCTCCACTGGCTCCCGGTGGCGGCAAGGATCAAATTCAAGACCCTCTGCATTATGCACAAGGACTTCTAGGGCCTGGGACCATGCTTTCCCCAACTTTCCCTCCCTAAATCTCCCCGCCAAAACCCTTCGCTCCTCTAATTCCAACTCTCTGACTGTCAAAGGCTTCTCCAAGCAGAGAGTGGAGGGGGGGGGCAGGTCTCTGTACTTGGCTGGTGCCTCCCTTTGGAACAGACTCCCGGCCCCTCTCAGACTTGAGCCGGACCTGGTTAAGTTCTGGAAACTGCTCACAACTCTGCTCTTCAGTGCCTCTTTCCCCTGTTTCCTTCCCTGCTAATCATCCCACTGTGACCGGTGGCTTGATCCTCATGAATCACACCGGATCCCAGGTCCTTCTGCCAGTCAATGCCAGCACCCCTCCTCCCCACTGCCCTGTGAGCCCCCTGTTTGGCGGCTTCACATCCCACCCTTGAGAGTCACCTGTACTAGCACTTAACCTGAGCTCTCCTCCTTGGCTCCCCTTAGCACTTCCCTCCCAGGCCCTCCTCCAGCACTTGTCCACTCCTCTGACCCTCCTTGAATCCCAATCCCCTGCACTTCCCCTCAATGCACTTTCATGGCTGAATGCCACAAGGCCTAGTAGGACCAGGACTGTATATCACTGTTTTTGCCATTGTCATTTCTTCCCCTGGTCCCTTCCCATTTAGCCTTGTGGCGCTTTGAAACACAATTTTGTTGTATAAAGCGCCTTACGAATGTTAAAAAATAAATAAATAAAACACAGCAGAATCACGAAAAACTTCCTAAATTTGGAATACAACAGTAATGGGAGAAATGCTTAAGTTGAAAACACAGTGGTAATGGGAGAAACATCTAGATTTCAACTACACAAGTAGTGGTAAAACAACTAGAATTGGAACACATCAGTAATGGGGGTACTAATTACTAGCTGACTAGCATAGATGGATGATGTTATAGTAGGAAGTAAGATCAGTGGGGTTTTACAGGTGTGCAGTAATGGCTGTACTCCCCGCCCAGACCACACTCACCTTATTAGTTGCTGCTGGTTGACTGTGGCAGGCTTCCCAGGCAAACACGGGCAAACACGGTTTGGAGCTGCTTCTTCAGGAGCTGCTCTTTGCCTTGGGACCCTCAGTCTGAGGGCTGCCCGGGGTGGGCAGCTGCCCTGGGTGCTTGCCTTAAGAATGGCACAAGGCCCAATATGCAGTCAGGGGTCGGGTGGGAGATGGAAGGATGAAAAGGAACTAGGAAGAGGTGGGGGAGCGCAGATACACACTGCAGAGTGTCTTTCAAAAATGTAACACAATAACATACATGCCAACATTCCGACGCACCTTGGAGGGAGATTTCATCAGAGAAATCGGGAGACTTAATTTTTCCCATAGGAATGCATTGGGGCTAGAATTATGTCGGGTGGGAGAACGTGAAAAATAGCACCCCTGTGCTGACTCAGAGTTTTAATGCTCTCTGTGCGGGGGACGGTACCTCCATCCTGCTCACAGGAATTATCCAGCTGAAATATAAAAAGGGGCCACAGGCATCTCCTGCCTCATATATGCCTATATTGTTACTGACTGGATTCCCTTTTTAAAATCTTGGGTCCTGAAATTCTTGCTAGGTTAGAGGAGTGAGTTAGGGGCAGTGGGGTCCTCTCATTGGTGAAGTTGAGATTCCGGCCAGGTTCGGGTACGGTCAAGCAGTCCCTTAACCTCTAATTGATAATTGCACATTCCATATATGTAAAGGATGAACCAATTTATTTAGCATTCATGGATCTGAGCATGGCTTTTGACAAAGTCAATCGTGCCAAGTTGTGGGACGTACTTGGATCCATGAATTGGCGTCCCTCTCTGGTGAGTCCCCTGGCTAGATTCGATGACTTGACACAAGCTAGTGTCAGGAGTGGTACCAATGGTCGATGCACAGGCTCCTTTGCAGAGGAGTAAGAGGTGCAATAGGGCTGTGTCCTGGTACCCCTTCTCTTCTGTTTGTATATCAATGGCGTATATGAACATTTACTGAGATCCTCGCCAAACGTACCCAGGATGGGTGGCCATCCTCTGCCTGTCCTGGTATATGCGGATGACACCGAGAGCTTTGCAGAGGCTTATTTCTGATTATGGATGGTCTGGAAATAGTGGTAAATGCAGAGAAGTCGGCGGTGATGCCCTGTTGTAGGAGGAGGCGTTTGGTGAAATTTAGGGCCATGTATCATAAGAATTCTGTGATCCAGTCATTTCCACTATTTGGGGTTCAGATTCTCTTCTAATCTTGGCCCCACCACTCATGCAAGCAAACAGGCTGTTTGATTTAAGCAGGCAATGGGAGGGGTTATTAAGTCTATGGCCATGATTAGAGTCAGACCGATTGATTTGCTGCTCAAGTTGTATAATGGGAAAGCGGCCCCAGTTGCTAGATTTGGGGTGGGGTTATACCAATGTCACCTCCATTCAAACAGTGGAGAACCACTTTTTTAAAGAAAAGTTTCGGCCTACCGTCCTCAGTTCCGTATTTTGGAGTACATCTAAAACTGGGTTGTAGGCTGATTGGTGATGTGGTTTCTCTGCAGCCCGTTATTCATTGGCCCAGGCTATGGGGGTAACAAAAGAACAAAAAACCCTTACCCATGAGCTGATTAACTTTATGATTGTTGAGGATACCTGTGGGAAGGTCCTGTGGGTGTACCATATTGAGAAACAAATTATGGATTTTAACCTCAAACATTCATTCTGCCTCTTTATGTGTTAACTCAGCAGTGAAGTAAGACTGCTGACCAGTCGTTTCATAAGCATGTTGGACTAAATAGGGAAAGCATGGAGATTTGAAACCCAAGAACAGAGGGTTAATGCCCATTATGTCCCCAGGTATACAAAAGTATTTATTATGGGCAGAATTCCCAGTGGACCATGTCCTCATAACAAGGGCACCGTTTGGCTGTGTTCAGTGGGGGCAGCTTGGTCTGGGATGAATGACAACCAGTCTTGCCTTCTGTGCGATCTTCTATACAAAGACCTTGCTCATTTGATATTTTTTTGCCCTGCGTATGTAAGTGTGAGAAGCTCTGTGTTACGACCTTTGTTTCGTGAATTGGGTTTTGTGCAATATCGGTCTGTCTTGATCTATTTACTTTGGGCTAAATCGCAGCGGGTAGGTTGGGCTCTCTTAACCTATCTGAAATTTGATGTGATCGCCAGATATCTTACGAGATGGTAATTTGTATGTTTTTTTTAAAGATTGTATTCTTGTTATTGCACTATTATTTTTTTTTTTATCTTTGCATCGTTTTTACGGAATGTGTTGTAGATTTCTGAAATATACATGAATACTTGAATTGAGATATATTTTTCACTGAAAACTTAGGAATTGCGCCTAAATCGGGAGGGTTGGTATGTACGCAATTAAAACAAAACTAAAAGGCAGCTCGATTTGCACAGCAGTCCGTCACCTGCAGGGACGCTCACCAGTTTGGGGCGGCAGCACGAAAACCTATATAAATCGGCTGGTATTTTGTCGGGCCAGGTCAGTTTCTACTTTTTTGTTTGATTATTACCATTTATACCTCCTTGAGGGTTAATGTCAGTGTACTCTGTATATATATATGTTAGTCCGATGGGGGCACTGAGTAGAGTGCTTTAAAATGATCTATGCAAGCTGTTTCCGGGCTATTACCACGCACAAGGTCCCTATCACGGTAGTTCCTCCATTCATTATCCTCCATAATTGCACACTGTTCTTTTCAGTGGCAGCCTGAAGTAGGCTATCCCAGTTGTTTTCCACAAATTAATGTATTTCCTATGTAATTAATAGTTTGTTTTCTTTTCTTAATGACAAAATATCAAAAGTGGTTGTCCAATTGCTTTGAGCCCCCTCACTAACTCACTTTTCTGGTTTTGGTGCTTTGTGGCGTAAATCACAAATATGCCAAAATATTGTTAGGGTAAAGAAAGGAGAAAGGTGAGCTCGGACCTGTGTATGGTGTTGGCATGGCAACGTTGAAACGTTGACCCTTGGTGATGAAATGGCTGAAGCAACAGGTGGGCTTTCACCCTGTCGCTCACGTCTGCCTGCCTTCTGCTTTTGCCGGGGAGCTCTGTGGTGCTCCAAAGTTGGAGCAAAATAAATGCACAAATCTATATGACGCTATATTTTGTTTTGTATGCACCAATTCTTTGTGTTCTTTGAATTTATGTTGGACCAAGTCCGCTGCGGAGTGATCTCTTTTCAAGCCAAGCTGAAGCTGCAGCCGTATCCATTTGCAGCTTGGCGCTGCTGCCGGCATCCCCAGCGCGACCTTCACCACCATATCTAGAATGCGTCCCTTTGTTACAAAGCACAGTCGCCTAACCGTCACTAAGCACAATTGGCAAGCTCTGTATCAAAGACAGCTTGGCCCGCTGTTGCTGATTCACTTACTGCCCGCAAGGAGGAAGCGCTACTTTAGTAACTATCATTAGATACCAGTGCCGAGTTTCTATTGGCAGGCAGCACGAAGCTCATTCAATTCATTGGTTGTTCCTGAGAAAGTCCCACTTCCGGACCCGGATACATCATATCTGTGGCTTCTCTTTTGTGCGTATATAGTTGTGCTTATGTACATGAAAGGGTAAATGCTCTGCTCCTCCCGCCCTTAATTACTGTCGGCCACACAGACCCTGGCTGAAGCTCCGGCAAGTCCCCAATAGAGGACCGGAATTTGCAACGTGACTTACAAGTTAACAACTTATGCAGCTCCACTTGTGTGTGCATGCACCTTAAATGCTCAATTGTGCAAGACGGCTCATCAGAACAAGCATGGGAAGCAGCGCTCCCATTGCTAGTTAAATCTGCAACCACTTAACGGTTGTTCTCGGCTCTGCGGGAGCATCCAAAGCATAACTCCAGGTGCAGTACTTTAATTGATAAGTGTCTAAGGGTTTTGTATACCACTGATTTCAATCGATACCCCCCAAACCTCACTCTCTCTACTCTGGAAAAAAAAACCTACACCCACCCACCCTACCCCCACTCTCTCTATCCCCAATACCCTCACTAACTCTACCTCATGGACTGGTTCAGTGCTTTTCTGACCTCCTGCTTTCAAGGGGTTTCGTTTCCCCCCTATTGATACTCCCCAGTCGCGGTAACCTGTGGAGTCGCACAGGGGTCGGCTTTGTCTCTGCAACTGTTCAACCTATATATCCGCCCCTTAATGACACTCATTCGGTCATTTGGGTTTAGGGGTTGCTCCTATACAGATGATACTCAAATTCTGTTTAGGTTAGAGCCGGATCAGGTTGATGTGGGAGCAAGACTAAAAACTTGTATTGATGCTGTCCGGGGCAGGATGCAAGCCAACTGGCATAAGTTAAATGGTGGGAAGACTGAGGTCTTGATCGCTGGCTCGACAGAGGCAACAACGAGCTGAACCTCTGAATTCTGGCTGCCTTCACTTGGACCTCTGGCAGAACCCAGCAAAGTGGTCCAGAACCTGGGTATCAAAATACCCACTTCGTTGACCATGGAGACCCAGTTAAACTCAGTATGTGGGCTAGGCTTCCTTAAACTGAAGCAGCTAAAGAAAGTTCTCCCTTTTATTCCTGAGAAATTCCATGCACAGGTAGTGGCAGCCTGCCTTAAAGGGAGCATTGACTACTATAACACCATTTATCTGGCACAACCATCATTTCTTATTCAAGGTCTTCAAGTACTGCAAACTGCAGCAGTTCCATTAGTGAAGCCGATTCCCTTTGGACAGCACATCTCTAAGCGCAACAATCTCTGCAGTGGCTCCCAGTTACAGCCAGAGTCAAGTTTAAAACCTCCTGCATGATCCACCGAGCTCTTAGTGGGAAAGGCTGTCTGGCCATTCAGGAGAAGCTACGGAGCTATCCTCCGGGTCATCCCCTTAGATCCATTGATGCAGCACTCCTGTGCATTCCTAAATACCGAAAGGAGCGAATCAGTGGCAGGGCCTTCTCTATCGCAGGGCCTCGGCTCTGAAATTCACTTCCACTCCAGCTGCGGTGCACTGCTTATTTCGCTCTATTCAGGTGATTCTCTGCCCTAATCTCTCCAGTATCTCTAAAATGCATCATGATGCCTTTGGTGACAGTGCACAATAGAAGGACTTGATTGATTGATTGATAGATTGATTGATTGAACCCACCCTACCCCACTCTCTACTCCCACCCTACCCCCACTCTATCTACCCCCACCTTCCTGCCCTCAATCACTGTCGGTCACCCACACCCTAGCTGAAGCTCTGGCAAGTCCCCATTAGAGGTGCGTGCAGATTGTTTGGAGTAGGTTTACTGTTTCGAACAGTATGTGGGTAGGTTGGCAGTGACACAATACTTAGTGAATGGAAGTCGGTACGTCTGGAGTATGTGAATGACAGTTCGCAGGGGTGCAGGAGACAGTGTTTTATTTTTACAATATGGTAAATGTTGCAATTTAGTACTGGATAGCTGAATGGCGGTGCAGAGGTTTGGTAGGAGTGCTGGTGGGAGTGTTGTGTATGTAGACTGTGTTAGTTGGTGACATGGTGACATGTATGGTGGCATTACATTGGAGTGGGTGTGTGCAAGGCCTAGACTATTGGGTGCATGGACGAAGGCCGGAGGCCGAAGGACATGCACTCAAGAGCCTAGGCGTTGAGCAGAATGATGGCACTAATTTATTGTTGACTCTGCATCCTGTCAGTATGGTAGAGGTTATGGTTGAAGTGCAGCTTATATGTGCTTGGATAGTGTGCTATGTGCAGATTGCTTGCAGTATGGGCAACGTTGTGAGTAGTTTGTGGTTAGTTTGGCAGTGACACAATACTTTCTGAGTGGAAGTGGGTAAGAATATAATGCCGGAGACAGTGCAATGTAAGTACATTATGGTGACTGTTGCATTTAACGCTGTGCATATGCATTGCGGTGTGGATGTTGGGAAGGAGTGATAGTGCCAGTGGTGCATATGTGCATAGTGGTACGTGGTGAAATGCTAACTTGATTGGTAAAGTTACGGTGCAGGGAATGTGTGCAAGGAGCACACCCACTTCAGCCTTGCAGGTTTGACCGTGGATTAGGCACAGGGTGGTGATGTTTGGAGAAAGGGTGCGGAGCACATTGTACACATGCTACAGCAGCACAAGTGAGTTCCAAAGGGTGTATTGTGCGTTCCATTGTTGTGGTGATAGTTGCAAGATGGTACAGTATTTGGTGTACGGCAGGAGATGGTGCAGTGAGAAGTTGTGTAGTGTGGCCACAGGGTGCAGTGTTTATGTAATGAGAGTATGCAAGAGGGTATGGTTGAAGTGCCGCTTACATGTGCTTGGTTACTGTGCTGTGCGCAGATTTCTTTGCAGTGGGTGTGTTGAAGGATTGTGCTATTGGGTGCATGCATGGTAGGAGAAGGTGCAGTGCGAAGTTGTGTAGTGTGGGCAGGGGGTGCAGTGTTTATGTAATGTAAGTATAGAAAAGGGTATGGTTGAAGTGCAGCTTACATGTGCTTCGTTACTGTGATGTGTGCACATTTATTGAAGTAGGCCCAATGTTGTGCAGCTGTTGTGAATGGGTTGCCAGTGAGACAATACTTTGTGAATGGCAGTGGGTAGGGGTGGTGCGGGCTGTGGTACATTTGTGGATTCTGCTCATTGGGACACTTTTCCGTGAATGGATGTTATTTGGGGTGAGGGAGTTGTGTACAAGTGGCGCTACGTATGTTATGTTTGTGCATTATGTTAGGTGGTGAAATGGTGGTATGCATGGATCTATAGTGTTGTCGTGGGTGTGGAAAGGGCTGCACTGTTGTGTGCATGGCCAAATGTGTTGCGGGTGCACCTCTGGATAATTGCGGATTCTTGCAATCGTGCATTCTTTAGCAGAGGTTTTTGATGGAGGGGTTTGGAATGAAATGGGGCGTGTACTGAGAGTGTGTAAGGGTAAATATGGAATGGTGTGCAGAAATGATAGTGTGTTATGCAGAGGTTTTGTATGTGATTGCTGCATGCATGTTTGAAAATTTGCCAGCACCCAATGGGGGAGTGGAGCACGTGCGCTTTCCCAACTTATTGTAGATAGGAAAGCGCACGTGCCACATTCTGCCATTATGAGCATGGTGGAAATGGAAATGGAATTGTGGGAAATAGGTGATTAGGTGTTTAAGGTGTGGTTGCCAGGAAGGGGTGGTACCAAATCATCCCAATACTGTCTCATGAGGTTGGTGGAGCTGGAGAGACGCACAGTGCTTATTGTCGGTGACACCTTTGTGTGCCATCTTTGCGTGCAAAGAGGCGTTGCTGGTAATTTCAGGTTGGAAGGAGTGGACGCTTGCTGGGGCTGTCAGGGTGACTTCAGTTTCGGCAGAATGGTTTGACTTTGCAGATATGTGGCCTCCGTCACGAACGTTGACTTTGTCGTCATGCACTATGGAAGTCTACATTTGTGTTATATGTCGTGTGGACATTGAATCCGCCACCTGAAGAGGTTGCTGAATGTATTGACGCAGATTTTTCCTACTGCTAAGGTCTTTTTCTCATGCATAACACCAAGAGGAGTATGGGCCCATGACGGTGTTATTTGACCCTAGCCAGAGATCAGAAGGCGTGTTATAAACAGAATTATGCATGATTTTATGCAGGCTGCTGGCATGTTCTAAGCCCATTATGAGGTGATGAGGTTTCACAATATGCAGTGCTTTTCTAGAAATGGCAGCTATTTGAGTGGCATTGGCAATGCTGTTTTCTTTTACACTGTGCAAGAAACAGTGATCAGAATGTGGTAAAAAAGTGAGAAGAGGCAAACAAATATGCATATGAAGAGGAAAAACTAAAAAAGTTGCTTGCACACCCGTAAAAAAAAAAGAAACCTTTATACATCTACGACGGAAGATCCAATCCCATTGTGAGGTTCATATTACTAACCCCACCACCCCTTACATCTTCCCCCACTATCATGAAAAGGTTGCGTATTGTGCTGTACTTTTAGGATACACGTGCCACATCCTGGGTGGCCATGTGGATATATGCGGATGAAGAAAGCGTACATAGTTTTACAGAATTTTGTAGTGGACGTGCTTTGGAATGGCATGACACTTGTACTGTAAATGTGTAATGGTACATTTGAAGTGTTGTACAGGAGTGACAGTGTTGCATGATGGCGGCTTCGATGCGATTGGTGGATGTGTGTGTGCCTATTAACGCATAACTCAATGAGGTAGTGCCGCAGAGAAGATAGTGCAAAGGGAAGAAGGGATCCTCCTGCTTTACTGGGGCACGGCAATTGCGCTACTTGGGGAAAGGCAAATGCCACATTCTGCCCTTCTCAACATGCTGGCCAATGGAAATGGGACTATGGCATTTGGCCAATCAGGTGTTCAGGGTGCACGTGACAGGAAAGAGCACCAATAGGGAGAAGAACTCCTCCTGCTTCACTGGGGCGCGGCCCTTGCTTTAGTTCGGAAAGGGCACGTGCCACATTGTGCCCTTGTAAGCATGCTGGGCAATGGGAATGTGCCTGTTGGGATTATCCAATTAGCTTCTTAGGTTCCGCCTCACAGGAAGGGGCGGTACCAAATTGTTACTGTACTTCGTGCACTCAGACTGGTAGAAATGGAGAGACGCAGAGTGCTGTTACTCGGTGATGGCTTTGTGGTAGATTTGCACATGTATGCCCAGGAAAAAGACTTGGATGGCAATTTTGGGTTGGAAGGAATGGAGGCATTGTGGTGCGCTGTTGACGTTTGCAATTTCAGCATTGTCATTGACCTTCGCAAAGAAGTGGTTACGTTCGGGCCTTTTCATGTTGTTGTGTTACACTACTGAGGTCAGCATGTGTGTTGCGCCTCTTCTTCATATGTGCTGCATCAACTGAAGAGATTGTTAACAGCAGTGAGGTGTTTCTTTCCCACTGAGAAAATTCTATTCTCATCTGTACCGCCAAGAAGAATGTGGGGCTGTTGGAATGGAGTTTCTTCCCACCAAGAGGGCGAAAGGTGTACCATCAATGGAAAAATGGCTACTTTTTTTTAGCAAAGCTGGAATGTTCTTCTGCAGCAATGACATCATTGGGTGTAAAAATGTGGTGTTCTTCCATGACAATGGCATGTCTTTGTCGAACATTGGCAATGGTATTTTGTTGCAGCATTTACAAGATGCATTGAAAACTTTACTTTAAGAATGTGCAGAGTACAGGAAAAGAAAAATCTGTATAAGAAGCGAAAATCCTTTGTATTATCCATACCACTAACAAGACTATGCACCTGCTCTAGTGCAGTTTGTTCCCTATGAGAGGGCGGAAGATGTATCAGCAATGGAAGCCTGTCTATATTTTTGTATGATGCTGCAATGATTTTCTGCAAGATTGACATCATTCTGGTGGGATCTCGCATGACGCTGAAGTCCCGCCACACCTCGGGCGAACGCTGAAGAGCCGGGAAGAAAGAGCACGAAGCCGTCACCAACTCAGACTAAGCCGGCAGAGAACAACGAGCAGGTCGAGCTTCCAGCCGTCCTCTCAAATTAACTGGAAAATGACTCCAGAGTCTGCATTTCATTGCATCACCCTGCACTGTTGAAGGCCAGCTACCTTTGGACTAAATGCTGCACTTGTTGTCCGTTTTGCACTGCTGATTTTGTTGCAGTAATAACGAGTTACACAAGAGCTTCTGCTACATCATTTTACAACATATTGGGCATCATTTGCACAGTAGGCGGTAAGGGATTACCGGTAAGGGCACCGGTGCCAGTAATCCCTTACCGCCCTAATACGAGGTCCCTTAGCGGGTCCCTCCCCTAACGCCTGGTTTTACCAGGCGTTAGGGGAGGAACCCACTAAGGGACTTCAGAGCTAATAACGGTACCCCAAATTGCGGTACCGTTATTAGCTCCTTCCCCATTCCCATTGAGCCCTATGGGGGCTCAAATGGGAATGGGGAATGGTTTCCGGAATGGGGATTTACTGGGTCCTCCAGGGTCGGAATGACCCGGTAAGTCCCTATTCCAGGAACACGGACCCGGAATGCGTTAAGGGGGTAGCCATGGCGCTTATAGCGCCATGGCTAACGCCTACCATGTAATGAGGCCCATTTCTTCAATAAATGCAGACTTATTCCATGACAATGGCATTTCTTTTTGCAATATTGGTAATGGTGTTTTGAAATTGCATGTAAAGGATGTGGTGAGGAGGTTGTTGTAAGAATGGGCGGAGTGCACAAATATAAAAATCTCTATAAAAACCACAGAAAGGGTTTTCTCTTAAAAGCATCTATACAAACAAAACTGCGACCGCCTCTTTTTAGAGCCACCACCACATATACAATCCGCTGTCTTGGTTGAAATGTATTCCGCCACGTCTGCACACAGCACGAAAAGTATGCGTAAACATCGTTCCTTCCGGGATTCCACGTGCACATCCGGGCCATTTGCAGAATGGCGGGCATGGAAATAGGCCTGTGGAAGCTACGACATTGTGCAATAAGGCTTCTGGGTGTGGTGTGAGCAAGAATGTGTTGGAAG
Organism: Ambystoma mexicanum; assembly: GCF_040938575.1. Taxonomy (NCBI): domain Eukaryota; kingdom Metazoa; phylum Chordata; class Amphibia; order Caudata; family Ambystomatidae; genus Ambystoma; species Ambystoma mexicanum. The sequence goes on from NC_090934.1 coordinate 1,271,532,232, forward strand.
AGTAACATTTGTAAATTAGTCACCAACGGAATATTACAGTACTGTATATGATGTTTTTAGCAGGTAATTGGAATAGCTACTGCAAAGGGTGGGCAGGGACTTGGACACGCATTTCGAATGAAAGCCGTCGACTGGAACTAGGTCCAAATATGCACTGTGTTCCTTTCGTCTTGCCTGTGGACAAAGGGCCACTGTACAGGTTGCGATCAACAGTACAATAGAACAGAAAATGTATATATCCAACATCTCATGCACTACTCCTACACAGCTTGTGCAGTGGCGCTGCCATATGTGTGAATGTCTCACCACAGGTAATTTGTTCTCGTACTTATTGGCCCTCATTACGACCCTGGCGTTGGACCATGGTGCTAACAGCACCATGGTCCATGCCGGTAACTTACCGACTCCGCCATGGCGGAATGGGGAATTACCGCCCCATACCGAGGTTGGCGGGGCGGTAATTCCCCATGCCGCCATGGCCCTTCCCCATTCCCATTTTTGCCCCATAGGGCTCAATGGGAATGGGGAAGGCGCTAAGTACGGTGCCGCAAATTGCGGCACCGTACTTAGCACAGAGGTCCCTTTGCGGGTTGGTTTTTAACGCCTGTAAAAAGCAGGCGTTAAAGTCTCCAACCCGCAAAGGGACCTCGTAATCAGGCATTAACGGCGCTGTTAACCCCTTAACGCCTGGGTTGTAATGAGCGCCATTGATGTGCAGCATATTCTATGCCATATATTACATCACAAAACTGCTATTTGTGCGCCTTCCAATATAGCAATCTGTGCATCCAGGCAAAAGTTCCCTCACTTGATGGTACGATATTAGTGGTATCTGTAGCATTTATTGAGATGAGTACATTTTGCCACATAGCAATGCTTTTCATCAGGAGACATGCAGTGTCATTAGGAAACGCAACAAGACAGTTGTTCAGGCAGCATCACGTGGCCACAATACTTCATCAATACTCCATCAGTGATGTCATCAATGAGATTTGTGATGGCATCTTTGAAGTCATGGGTGTTAGTCCTGGCAGTGCACACTGGTAGCGTGAGTTATGGTTGCTTAGCTTACCATAACGGGCGAATTTCAGGGTTTTTTCAGTTTTACCTGTAACCAGAACGTCCCTGTAACAACGATTTTCCATTGAATTCCATAGGTTTTTTGGTAGTGCAAATTAACCATAACGTCCCATTAACAAAGTTTTTTAATTTAATATATATCTATATAAATTCATTACTCTCATACTAGCGATCGCGATTTGACGGTTATGTACATTTAAGAGCATAATGGGTGTTTCTATGCACTTTCCTGTATGTAATGTTTGTACAACTGGGGAGCCTGTATCATATTCTTTCGATGCAATTTATAGTGGTGTCTATCCAAATTAAGAGCCCACCACTCAGTCTACCCCGGGGACCTTTAGATGCTGGGGTATAATAGGAGGCATAGCCCTGTAAATGAATGTTGTTTACTGCCTGTAAGCACATTATCTGAAATCCCCTCATATATTCATTCAATTCCCTATCTACTAAATGTATAGCAACTCCGGCCATATTCCATATAACTTTCAAATGAGAAGGAGCTGCTGAGTCTACCTGAGAGTAATATCAATTGTGGATGTCAGTCCCGCCGTCTCCCCTGGATTTTAAAATAATGATTCCTGGGGAGTCGATAGTCAATCCACTTCTTTCTTGTCTAGATTGTTTGTAACTTGTCTGGCCGGAATGTTCTTACTTGCCGGGGTTGACGTCTTATAGATATAGTTGGAAATAGAATTATTATTAGTAGATTTAGGGAATGAATGCGGTGGTATCCCTCTACTGTTCAGGGGGTAGAAAGAAAAATCCATGGCCCCCGGGGGAAGAGTATTTTAAAATTACACCAGAACCCGGAAGAGGAATTTTTCTGTAGCCTACAGAGTACAAATCATGGACAAGTCTTTCATCTCTGAATACCATGTGTATATGGTACTCTGGTGGGTCTTCTGATGAGGCAAATGTCTCACCTCAGAGAATGTCATGTATGTCATCTCGGATAATGAAGTATTCCTTATCCAAAAGATGCATTTATTTGTCAGGGAAATATTGTTTTCCCAGAAACCAGGTGCCAATTGGGGAACTTTATGCATGTAAATTGAACAATCCCTGGGGAAAGTCATGTTCTCATTTATTTGCGATGGATTTTCCTTAGGCCTCGTGGATCTGATGGGAAGTAAAGGCCAGGAGGAAAGGGCTTCGTAGGGCCTGGGTACCCTACAGGTTCCTCTCAAATTAGTAGGGGTATTGTCAACAATTCTAGACATTGAATCTGAGGGTGCAGTACCTACACTGCCACTGCCCAGTAGCATACCATTATTTGAGTGTGTATTAAGGTCTGTAAGGTTACTATTAAGTGTTAAAGCCCCCTGAGCTTCCCGCCCCAGTGAAGCATTTGGAGTGCCCGATGTTATAACTATATGGGCCATATGAGGAGGATTTCGTTTCACAGGGGCTACAGGGATAGGGTTATTACTCACAGCGTACTGGGCCTTGAATTCATCACGTACGATTTTCAATTCCCCTCCGTAATGAGATCTTTCAATTCGCCCACTTCACGGGTGATTTCACTGCCTTTACAAGTATGTATGTGTCCTATATACACCTTTACGGGGGCACCCTCAGTCACTATGGCTTCAGGGGCAACCCAATGTTAACTTCTTTAGACGACTTGAAACTATTGGCACCTTGAGTCCTTTTCATCTTTCACCCCAGTGCCAGTTTTCCCAGGGTCTGTTTTATATTCTCTTTTAGTGGCACTGGTAAATTCACCCATCCAGGTGCTCTAAATCTCTTTAAGGCGGGGATTAAAATTATAGTATGTGTCTCTCCAGCCAGTAGTATTAAAAAATCCATCTCTAAACCGTAGCAGAATGGAAATATCTTGTATGAAATTGTGTTTGGGTACAGAGTATTTAGCAGGTAAGCTGGATTTCAGGTTTGAAACTAACCGTGACTCAATTTCACTCCCACTAGCCAGGACTCTCTAGATTAGGCACCCTTAAGGTTGTCACTAATACTAGGTCCTGGGGTGAATTCAATACGGGACAGTGCTTGTTTTGTGGTGCTGCTGAAGAAACTGTCCAGCATTTTATGGTTCTGTGCCGAATTTGGGGCACTGAGAAGAGCTCACCTTAAACCTCAACTTAATTCTCTTGGAGTTCAGAGGGTGGTTGACTGGATGAAATTGTGTAAGTCAACTTAAAAGTTGAATGGTGAAATACATTTACAGGGCCTTGTTACGTCAGCGCTTGGCAATCAAGAACCTTGATAATTAGCTTGAATTTTGCCTTTTTATTAAATAACTGGGAGATAAAGCAGTGATTCTGTGGAGCTTGATTTTGCATAAATATCACGCATTTGTAATAAATGACAATGAGTGCAAATGGTCCTATCAAAGTTGTATTGTTTTGTGCTTTACAATTTATTTTGAGCGCACAGATTGTCTTGTATGCTTTTATCTTAATGTTCATTTCGTTTTTCTCTATACTTGGTGCCTGCTTGGTGTGATTATGTACTCATACAAATGCAACTATCTTATATGTTTGTACTTTTATGGCAGATGCTGAAATTAAGTATTTAAAGTATCTGTCTCTATCACAGGATTCTGAATTTCCCTGTGGTCCAATGCCCTATTCTCCTCCGGGAAGCTACCAGCCACCGATGCTACCTGGTGCAGAGCACCTGGAATGTTGTATTTTTTACCACCCTCCTGCTCTGCTGGTCTCAGTATTTCAAATTCATCTAGTGAATCATCCTTGAGCCTCTACCCTTCACTGCTAATCATATTCCCAGGTTGTTTGTCAAGCAACTTAGATGCTTCCCTGTTACCGTTAGTCTCAGGGAGTTCAATAATGATACAAGGATCATCTGATATCCCCTGAGAAAGTGTGACAACACGATTAGAGCCAGGGGTCTTTCCCCTTGCACCGCGTTGCTGAACAGAGGTCCAGTACTGTGAAGAGTGTTGCTGTCATGCCCTGGAACAAGTGGCACATTTGGGATCGCTGGAAAGGAGGCCGCCATTGATAGTTTCATCACGTTTTTTCCCCCTGCGTCTCATTGACGGTCTAGTTCTTTTGTTTTGCGTCCGTCACCAGTAGTTTATTACCAGCTGCTTCCGGGTGATGGACGCGTTGCAACTTTCTAGGTTTCCTCCTGTGTTGTACCGCTCCGTATCATTTCTCCTTGCGGTTTCCGCCTACTTACCTGTTGTTCCTCTGGCCCTTTTGTTCCCTTGTGTACCTTCTATTCTGCTTCTCTCTCCTACGCTCTCCGAGTGGCCTCCCCTCTTCTACCGTGCTCCTGCTCGCTTGCCTGTCGCCCGCATACTTCCTCCTGTGCTGCCTTTCTTCCCGGCTTCTGTTGCATTCACCCCTCTCCCTCGTTTTCTTCTGTCTCCTTCAGAGTGTTTTCCTGGAGCATTGCTGGCCTTTCAGTGAATTACCTATTCGCCTTCGACAAGCTACTGTCTAGCTTAAGATCCATTGGGTGCAGTTCGAGCCTTCTGCCATCTCACATCATTTTTGGGGTTTTTTTTGCCTCTGCTTTTTCCCCATTCCCGGCGGTCACGGGGGATCGACCACCGTCCACTGATTCAGTGGCACTGTGGCATCCTTCCGTGGCTGCCCCTACCTTCACAAAAAAAGGAGAAGCCCGGTCTGAAAGGAAGAAAGAAGACAGACCCCAGTGGAAAGCTAAATGTGAGGAGGAAAGGGAAGGAGGGTAGACGGAGTCTTCTCCGGAGGAAGAGGATATTTCAGACCCATGTGATAGTTTGCAACGCCAAGAACCCAGCATGGTAACTCCGCAACAAATCCAAGAACTAGTAGCTGCTGTTCAGAATCTGAATTTGGAGGTTCAGAACCTAAAGAGCACCAACGCTACCCTTCTTTTTATTTTTTTTATTTTTTTTATTTATAGTTACAAAGTAACTTTTACAAAAAGAAATAGTCTTTGGTTTCCGATCATATCCCTACGAACATAAAACTAGTAAAACATTTCATTACATTTTGATTGCCACATACAGAAAACAGTACTAACAAATGATTTCCAACATAATTACTTAATAACACTATAAAGACGTATTTAAAATCCTAAAAAGATGCAGGTCATCATGATAATAAAATCATTTTTGAAAATATAAAAGATACTTAGGTTCCTATGGGTAATGGTATTTCTCTTTACTCAACAAAACTCGTTGGTTCAGATTTTCCGCAAAACCAGAATTCCCACAGGGCTAATGCAGAACTATTTCCTAGTTGTGATTACAACAGATTTCGTGAGGTTCTCACCTCGCAACACAATTTCAAGAACCTTACGACCGCAATCTGTAGGGTTACCCTTACCCCATGTAGCATATCGCACCACAAGAGTTCCAAATCGACTCGCTCCGTATTGGGCACAAATTTACTAAAGTACATGATACGCTCTTCTCTAAGCCCATCACATATCGTTAGCCAGTGACACAATGATTCCACATTTCCTTTTTTTTTGCAGAATTTACAACCAGAATATCCCTTGGGATTGCCGTTCCTGATGTCCAAAATTTCCCCTGTTTCTAACACATTAAATCTGAACCTCATGAAGGTCTGCCTCCAATCTCTGTTCGGGAATTTAAGTAGATAAGGAGCTGGTTCTCCCATCTTTTTATGAGTGTTTACGATTTGATAATAGAGTTTGGACTTCTGTATCTCATCCACAATATGGTTCCAGTCTGCATGTAATAATAATAGTTTTACTTTCACAGGATTATTGATTAAGAGGTCTCTTGAGACTCCCAAGTTATGAAGTACGATGTTAGCTTCCTCCATCAAATCCCTCAGATAATTTGAGGAGGGAGTACCTTTCTTAATGTTCATTCCCAAAATGTTATAAAGTGTACCTTCATGGCTCATCATCAATTTACGGTATAAGCATAGTCTTCTCCATTCAAGCACACTCTTCAAAGAGTGAAGACCTAGCTTGTACCTAATTGCCCCTATAGGGATACATTTAGGAAGACAGTTTACCATGGATCTAATTATCTTGGATTCATATTTTACGACATCATATCTACACCAAGACGGTATCAGCTCCAGTCCATAGCACAGAACTGTGCTACATTTATTGTTATAAAGCCGAATAATGGGTAAGAGGGAAAACTTGCCGTATTTCATATCAATTTTGCGGAGTTGAACAATCATGTTTCTAGTTTTAACCTCCATGTAATCCCTTAAATTTGCTTTTTTTTTGTTTCCAAATATAGGATACCCAAGGTATTTGAGAGAGGAGCACCTTAACAGTTTTTCGTGGTTTAAAAACCACGAAAAATGTTTAGGATTTTTCTTGTTAGAGAGACATATTATTACCGTCTTGTTGAGATTGATTGTGAGGGCGTTTTGGTGCGTATATTTATAAAAGGCTGATAGGACTCGCTGGAGGCCAATCGGAGTATAGTCATATAAGGTGACATCATCGGCATATGCCGTCCAAATTAGCTTACAGCCTTCAATTTTAAGTGAGAAAACATTAAGATTTACGAAGTTGTTACCCAGATCCGAAAAATATAAATTGAATAGGGTAGGGGCATATATGCACCCTTGCCTAAGGCCATTTGTGACCTGAATCTCCTGGGTTAGGGTTCCCTCAGCACTGAGTCGTACTTTCAATTTAGTATTCTCGTGCATGTAATAGAGGATAGCTAACAACGAAGGGTGCATTCCTAAACGGTCCAATTTGGCCCACAGGATTGACCTGTCTACCAGGTCAAAAGCCGCAGTCAAGTCAATTGATGCGACATAGATGGAAGAATTGCCAGGAGTCCATGCAGTATTTTGTAAGATGTTGAATATTAGGCCCCCTGGATCGGTTCCTACGTTTTTCCTGAAACCAAATTGGAAGGGTGATAGAATTTTAAATTTATCAATCCAAGTCTGGATGTGTTCAAGGACAATTCCTGCAAAAATCTTCAAATCAACATCTAAAAGGGCTATGGGCCTATAACTAGCTGGAGCAGTCCTGTCCCCTTTTTTGTAAATGGGAACAATATAGGACATTTTCCAACTGGTTGGGAGGGTCCTCGTAAGTATAACATCTTTAAATAAAAGAAATAGCATTTTGGCCCATAGTATAGGGTTGTCCTTCATAACGTTATTACTAAGTCGATTAGGCCCTGGTGCCCTGGAAGATGAGCATCTGAAAATTCGATTTTCCACATCTTTAACCCCAAATGTGATGTTCCATGGAGTGTTTACAATATATGTAGGAGTATTCCAACTTCCAATTGGGGTGGAGTATAGTACTCCGAAATGTCCTTTCCATTTCTCTGCACTTACACAAGTAGTTAGAGCTTTGCTCTGTGTGTATCCAGGCTTATTGATTAATGTCCAGAACCTACGAGAGTTCACTTCCTTAAGTGAAGTCAACATATCCATAGCGTCCTCCTGATATAATTGGGCACGCAAACATCTAGCTTTTGTTTTCCAGTTATTTTTTACACGTTTAAGGTCCCTCCCGTCTATCTTTGCTAAGCCATGTTTATGTCGGCTTAGTAAACTGCGTATTTCGCGATTTCGATTTTTTTTTAAACGCTGCATTTCTTCTGAGAAATCATGTTTGTGAGGCTCTTGTCGCCTCGCAGCTGTTTTATTGTTTTTTTTCCCGATTTTTAATTGGATTACAGAGGAGACATACACCGCAAAGGAGTTCTGGGCATACAGCAGTTTTTTGTGACAAAATATGGAACTGTCAAAATCCTCCTGGAAGTATCTATTTATTTTGGTTATATTGGATTTATGCCATACAACTCTATTTTGTTGGGCGTTAAGGAGTACCGGTACATCATAAGTGAGGTCCTCACCCACGCTTTCCAACATCGCAATTGAGACAGTTAACATCTTGTGATCACTTTCCGTAGAGTAAATCAGGGAGAATCTATCGATAAGTGCAAATGTTTTTGTACAGACGAAAATATAGTCTATAGTCGATTTCCACTTCCCGCTTGACCATGTTGAAGTCTCTCCTAATCCCTCCATTAGGTCATTTGCACATCTGATCCCCCAGCATCCAAGAAACTGAGCCCATAGGATTCCTTGAGCAGATTTCCTTGAGTCCCCCCCTTTATTTTTGGACAGGTTCCCGAGTTCCCTGCCACCTTCCTTTTCAATGCAGATTTCTGAATTGAAATCTCCGCATAAGATGTAGTAGAGCTCATTATCCAATTCAAGGCATTCGTCAATTGTAGCGCCAATCGACTCAATAGAGGACTTTTGGTCCCTACCTGGTTGCCAGTATCCGTTGACAATTAATAAATGCTTTCCGGAGCCCTTCCCGTCCACCTTTACAAGTACCCCTATACAGCCACTATTTATTCGAAAATTCTTGATAATGTTAATATTCACATTGTTCTTAATGCCAATTAGTAGGCCCTCCGCAGGTCTGCCTAATGATTGTTTTAGGGCTAATTCTTGAAAGATAGTATAGCCATCCAAGGATATGGCATTTACTGCCCATGTTTCCTGGATGGCTAATATGGAATGGTTGAGCAAATTCGAACAGACCTTACTCGAGTATAATAGGGGACGAGATCCTCTGGAGTTCCATGACAACAGGTCCAGCCTAGCAATGCTTTAGTTAGAATTTTTCAATGCCTGTATCTTTCCCAAGGATTCCTTTAGAGACTCTGCCAGCAATTTGAGTTCTGCCACTTCATTTAGTACTTTCCCAGGGAGAGTGTTGTACCCCTCTGTATTGTTCTCGTGTGGTCTTAAGGGATATCCCAATTGTTCCCCGGCCCCATGAGGTTCTATTCCCTTGCTGAAATCGACTATATCATACCCCAATCTTTGTAGTGCTGCCCCTTCTACCATCACAAGGTCATAAGTTGTTCTTGAGTAGAAAACGATTTTCACACAATCGTATCTTGTGGGGTGAATAAAATCAACGAGCTTGATGTCCCCCGATGTTATTAGGGAGAGGCGTGAAGTTTCATTAAACAGGGAAAGAATTCTCCCTCGATGTAATGATGGCGGCCCTCCTACTGTAAGGACAAAGTTCAGCATTACGCTGGGATCCTCAACGAACTTTGGTTCCCTCCAGTATCTATTGTCTTCGGGCCAAACCCCTTGAGACATAATATTAGGTTCTTCCCGCTTTATTTGCTTACCATATTCCCACTTGCTCCTGTCCCCCCCTCGGGTTACAGGTGGGGTGGCGGGCTCAATTTTAGAGTCTCTTACTCTTTCCCTGTGTTTGTCCTGATTCCACAAGTCGAATTTTTCTTTGATTTTGTCTTCAAATTCCTTATCTCCAAAACCCAGAGTACCACCCACCTCTCCATTGTTAACCGGGTTGCGAACCGTCACCGGGGTCCTTTCAGGCTCCGCTTCCTGGTTTGTTACTGTATCAATCGCCTTAGTCTGATTTTCCATTTCTGGCGCCTCTACTTCGTGGGGGGTTTGGGATTTGATTGCTTCTGTCTCCATGGCAGGGTTTACCCTCCTCTGTTTGTCTACCTCATGCTCGCGGTCCAACTGCGGCATCAGGATCGATAGAGGGGTGCCATATTAGGGTGGATGTTGGAGAAGTTTAAGGAGAGCTTCCTGGACTAGGTTTTTTATGTCCACACTAGGGACCATGGATTGCACCTTTACATTTGTCTCCCTCTCATCATTTACTCTTACCTATTCACTCCCCTCTTTCAAATCAATAGTACAGGGAGTCTCTGTCTCCTCAATCAAGAGTGCTTTATCTGTTTTTCCATTTACACTCAAGGTACTTCCTTTGATTTTAGTATTAAAGAATTGTTGTATACTACGTTTATCTTTACTTATTTCACTTTTGGTCAAGTTTAATGTTTTTGATTCAATTTTTTTTTTTTTACATAACTCGTATTTTTGGGAGTTTGGGATTATTCCTTTATGGTTCATGGCCTCTGATAAAGTGTTTGGGGCTTCCCCAAACTCAGGCCTCAGTGGGTCTACCACAACCGATTTCAAGTGGTTATCCTCCATCCCATTTACTGGCGTGCCTAGGGCTACTTTTACTTCGAGGGCCAACTTGCTTTCGTCATTTAATTGAGTAAAGTCAAAGATTCCCCCTTCCCCAGAGAGGGCACAGATGTCTTTGATGTTTGAGGTAGAGTTTTTGATTTTTGTAGCCGGCTGGTTTTGTGTTTTCTTGATTTTCATTTCTTTTGCAGCGCCCTCACTCTTTGCCCTTCTTTTAAGTGCCCTTGCTCTCATTTTGTTTTCTCTGCGAGATATAACATGCACATAAGGAGGATCTGTCTCCTGATTTAGATCTTTATTCTGGGAATGATTTAACTCATTTGTTGTCGCCGCCTCCTCCTCCTCCATTACTTTCAGTAAAGTGGAGGGGCTATCAGGTTTGTTCCCGCTGCTTGGGTCAAGAGTGTTTGTATCCGAAATTTCATTTGGTTGCGGAGTAATCACCCTAGAGGCATCCACCAATTTGATTTTTTCTAAATTAATTAATGTGAGTCTTAACAAATCTTGTATTTCTCCCGTCTTGTTTTCTAGTGGAGGGTGGATTTCCTTAGACTCAGGGGTTATTTTAGTCAAATCTAAATTTCCGCAAGGCGGTTTGCAATTTGGCCAGGAATTTATAGGGTTACACATTTTCTCCTTCATGCCATTTGTTACCACCTCTTCTGTTTGAGACCCTACTTCCTTTTTCAACGTTTGTTCTTTTGGACATTGTGATATGGAGTAGATGCTTTGGGCATGTACAAAACCCTCCAGTCTACTAAGTTTTTCAGAGCATTCGGATAACATATATCTCAGTTCTTGAATGTCCCCATGAGTTCTTTCATGCCCTTTGTCCAGGGTGTTCAGGGTCCTAGTAAGGACAGGAAATTATTGTATTTTTGATTCATACTCCTCCATCGAAGGTTCTTTTTCCAGCTCATTGAGAGACGGTTCCCTAAAATCATGTTTTTGGGAGAGAACAGGTATGGTAGGGCTTGAACATGAATGGGAACCAGCACTAGGAGCCCCCCTGTTGATAGGACTAAACATAACACTTGCTCCCTTCATTGGATGTTCATCAGGGCACCCTTTCTCCTCCGGTCTAACCATCTGAGGTTTATGGAGGTGCACATTGTCGAGGCCAAAGCCCCTACCCTTACTGGTGTCGAGGGGGCAATTGACAATCTTACCCTTCTGTCCAGTTCCGCTGAGATCACTGGAGCAAGAAGGGATGTGTCCTGATGTAATGTGACTGGTGATGAGTTGTCCAAATTTAGTACCGACGGTCTTACTGGGGAGTCAGGGTCATTCTGGTTGTTGTGGTTGTGAACCTCAGGACCGACTGTACTGTCAGAATTTTCCATGAGGGCTCTTGGGGAAGTTCCCCATAAGTTCGGCAGCAGGGGGAAGTCTATGCTACTCAAGTCCCACTTTGCAGCTGCCTCCTCTCTCAATTTTTCTTTTAATTCACTTGTGCTCATTTTCCCATCAAATGATACAGTTGTCGAGGAGTTAAAGATATCAGGTGGGTTTGGAAATACAAAAGTTCCACAGGCAATTGGGGTAGGTTTTTTCCCTTGTTTATTATTTTTTTTTATTTTTAAGTCCCCACCCAGCGTAGGTATTGTCCCACTCCGTGGGATTCCTACCATGCTCTAGGGTGGGCACTACAAGATAGCTTAATACCACTAGAGTATTAAATAGGTTATTCTTTATCCGTATACTTCATACCGGGTTAGCAGCCTCAGCATCAACGCCTACATCCCTTTTGATCGTCCCCGTTGCACTACTGTGGCTTTAATACTGTGAGGGTATGACACTATTAACTTTCACTACAAACGCTAACTACCAATCACTACAGAGAGCCTAGGTATGACTGGGTGAAAATGTGATAAAATATGGGGTTTTGCGATTTATCAGCATTAAGATGAAAAAAAAAACTGCGTGCCGTGCAAGGACAGCCTATAGATTAATACCTTGAAAGTATATGTAGGTTTCCTAATTGGATTTTTATCCTCTTTTCCACCCATAGAAACTCCCCCCCCCACTGAAAACTAACAGAATGTTTTAGCAGATTTGGTTATTCCTATTTCACAAGTAATGTTCACAGGAGCAATTACCTGGAGGATTCAATGAATTAGTTAGGCTTTTTCCAGAGATCCCCCGCGCCCCGCGCCGCGCACCGCAAACAGTAAACAGTACTTGGTGTACTTGCTCGTGTGCGCGTGGTTGCGCTGGGGGGAAGTGGTTTTATGCACAGAATAACATGCACGCCTCGGGGGCGGGATCAGGTGCCTTGAGTCCTTTGAATGACAAGGAAAGAAAAAGATAGAAAGAGAAGAAGGATTACTCTCTATCCGGTATACTACCTAAAGCCCCCCCCCCAACCCGTGGTTGGCAACGTGCTCAACACAATTTTACAGCCCGTGTTGGCAACATGCGCGACACTGCTTAACGGCCCGTGTTGACAACAAACACAAACAGTCACCTTTTATTATGTTTAGTGGGCCAGGCAGTCCAGTGTAGCGGTGAAATACGTCCTCCCTATGGACGGACCGCGTGGTTTGTAGATGCAGTGACTTCAATCAGGCAGCCGCGCGGGTCCCACGAAGTCCTCCCTCCCAGTAAACAGTACTTGGTGTACTTGCTGGGTGCGCGCGCGGGTGCGCTGGGGGAAGTGGTTTTATGCACAGAATAACGTGCACGCCTCGGGTGCGGGATCAGGTGCCTTGAGTCCTTTTATTATGTTTAGTGGGCCAGGCAGTCCAATGTAGCGATGAAATACGTCCTCCCTATGGACGGACCGCGTGGTTTGTAGATGCAGTGACTTCAATCAGGCAGCAGCGCGGGTCCCACGAAGTCCTCCCTCCCAGTAAACAGTACTTGGTGTACTTGCTGTGTGTGCTACCCTTCAACAAAGAATGAATGAGAGGGAACAACCCTCAACCGATCTACACCCTTTACCATTAGTCTCTGGGAAATTTGATGGCTCACCTAAAAGGGTTAAAGAATTTTTGAATGCCTGTAATCTGCATTTTTCATTTCGAGCAAATATCTTTTCCTCTGATCATGCCAAGGTGGGTTTTATGATCACCCACATGACTGCCAATGCCTTGGGATGGGCTACCCCGTTGGTGAATCAAGCTGACCCGGTACTTCAGGATTACAGTGCCTTCAAGACACTTCTTCAGCAGACATTTTTGAGAACCGAAAGCACTTACTTGGCTTCAGAAGACCTTCTGGATATACGACAAGGGAACTCAGATCTGTTGACCTATATTACATCCTTCAAACAAGTCGAATCCGAGGCAGGATGGCAAGAGCAAGCTCAATATGCCATCTTTCGTAGAGGCCTAAGAGAAGATTTGAAAGACGAACTTGCTCACATAGCCCGACCTCTGACATTTGCAGATCTTTTGACCGCAGTGCTTCGCTTAGATTTTCACCTGACGGAACGCCGCTCTGAAAGAAAGAAGAACAATAACTATGGGTTTCTCACAGAAGCCCCTTCCCTGACTTCTTCATCAACTTCCCGGCAGCCCAAAGAGGAGCCAATGCAAATAGGCACCACCCGAGCCCCTCTTACCCCTGAAGAGCGTAAGAGGCGAAGAGAAGGGAGCTTATGCATGTATTGTGGGGCCTCCACTCATTTGTTGAGAGATTGCCTTGATGTACCTCCTAGACGTTTGGGAAACGATCGCCCTCGGTAAGTGTTAGGACTAACTTCCAAGGGGCTCATGCAAGTCCTTATGCTACCCTATCTGTGACATCCTCCATGATGACGGAAGACTCCCGTCTCATGGTTATTCTAGTGACTTTAAAGATAGGAGATTCCGACGTCCATACACAAGCTCTGTTGGATTGTGGAGCTGCCGGAAACTTCATTGATACGCAGTGGGCGGAAAAGATGAGTCTACCCCACATCGCCAAGAAGGAAGACCAGAAAGTAGAAGGCGTGGACCGTGAACCATTAAGTTCCGGCCTCATAACCCATACTACAGAGGAACTCTTGATGAACATCCAACAACATTCGGAAAAGATAATTTTTGACATCATCCGTGCCGCTCATTTTCCTCTCATCCTTAGCATTGGCTGGTTACGGAAGCATAATCCTACAATCAATTGGACAAAGAAAATCCTGAGCTTTCATTCCTCTTACTGTAAGATAGAGTGTCTTCCAGAACCCCGATTTGAGACTATCAAGATGTGTAGCTCAGAATCGAGTGTCATTCATTGCCTGACAAGCTATCTAAGGGACTACGCGGAAGTGGTCACGGAAAAGATTCCTTTAGAGTTACCACCCCATCGGGCAGAAGATTGCTGTATTGAACTGACTACTGGAGCTCTAGCACCCTTTGGTCATATGTATCCCCTGTCGAAGAGAAGAAATATCTAAGAGAGTACCTGGATAATAATCTCTCCAACAAATTGATTCGACCATCCAAATCTCCGGCAGAGGCGTCTTTATTTTTCCTCCCCAAAAGGGGGTCCAAGGAATTACGACCCTGCATTGATTACCGGGGCCTCAATAAGGTGACCATCAAGGACCGGTCGCCCATGCCGCTAATATCCAAAATAATACAAGCTATCCAAGGTTCTGCGGTATTTACAAAATTAGACTTACGGAATGCCTACCACCTGCTCTGAGTCAAGAAGGGGAACGAATGGAAGAAGGCCTTCCGTACCCCTTTTGGGCTTTACGAATACCAAGTAATGCCCTTTGGGCTAGTAAATGCCCCCTCCATATTTCAATGATTTATTCCGTCTTTTCTCTGACTTACTGTGTCAAACAACCATTGTCTACCTGGACGACATCTTGGTTTTCTCTCGCACTCAAAGAGATCACGAAAAGCATGTCATGGAAGTCTTCCAGAGGTTACAAGAGAATCATCTCTCTGTCAAACTCAACAAGTGTGTGTTTTCAGCTCCATCCATCCCTTACTTGGGCTTTATCTTATCCAATGTTGCGAACTTCTAGCGAGAAATTCATTCCCAATTTCTCTCAAATGGTTTTGCCCATCATGACTCTCCTCAAAAAGTCTTCTGCTCCTTTTTGTTGGTCCCAGGACGCCGAAAACAGTTTTTGTCACCTCAAGCAGTCCTTTTGTTCGGCACCTATATTACGGCAGCCTGATCAAAGTCTCCCATCTATTCTGGAAACAGATGCATCCTCTGCCGCAGTAGGGGTAGTATTGTTACAGAAACACTAGGACAAGGAACATCCCATTTCCTATTTTTCTAAAACACTCAACTCTAGCCAAAAGAACTATTCTATTATTGAACGGGAGCTTTGGGCCATGAAGCTGGCCTGTCTGGAATGGCGTCATCCACTCCATGGAGGAGAATATCCTTTCACCATCCGTACAGATCATAAAAACCTACAGGTTTTGAGACAGTTCGAATGTTATAATACCCGCCAGGCGAGATAGGCTCACTTCTTTGCGCAGTTTGATTTCAACATCTCCTATATACCTGGAGCCCAAAACCTGTTGGCCGACGCTCTCTCTCGACGCTGTGACTACATCTCAGACACGGAACCAACAAAAGAACTCATGTTTCCCCAGACCAAGAAGATCGGGGTACTCTCCACCTTCTTACAGCAAGTCAGAGAAACATCATGTGGAACCTTTGAAGTAGAAAAACACCACAAGAATACGCAATATAACATCAATGATGGACTCTACACTGTAGATGGTAAATTGTACCTACCCACGCGATCTTTGAGGAAGATTGCGTTTTCCTGGTGTCATGACTCTAGAATCGCCGGACATAGTGGGTACAAAGGTACACTGGATTTCCTCCAACAGTATTTCTATTGGCCTGACATGAAGAAAGACACCTCTCAATACGTACAGTCCTGTACCATTTGTCTTCACAGTAAGAACCTCACTCAAAGACCTTTGGGACTATTAGAACCTAGTTCAGTACCTTCAGGCCCCTGGAATACGATCTCCACTGATTTAATTGTTGATTTACGGAAATCTCAAGGCTGCACTTGCATAATGGTTGTGGTAGACTCCTTGTCTAAGTTGGCTCACTTTTCCCCCTCGCAGGGGGTACCCACCGCAACCGAGATGGCAGAAGTGTTCGTAAAAGATGTGTTCCGTCTCCATGGTATCCCTACCAAGATTGTTTCCGACCGTGGTTGTCAATACACTTCTCGCTTTTGGAAGCCTTTCTGCCAAAGGTTGGGTATAGAAATGGCTCTGTCGTCAGGCTTCCACCCCCAATCCAACGGGCAAACAGAACACCTCAATGGCACCCTTGAACAATATCTCTGTTGCTTCATTAATACACAACAAGAAAACTGGGTGGCACTCTTACTCACTGCCAAATTTTCTTTGTGCTTTTGGGAGAGGAGCAACAGACCAAAACTGTTCCTCTCATGACAATTCAAGGTGAATGCATTTTTATAATCAGGCAAGCCCAAAGTAGGGGCTACAGCCAGCCGTGACTTCATTTTAGAAAAAGCCTCTTCTGCCTCTGGTGTCAACTGCAACGGTTCTGCAGTATTCATAGGGGTATATGCTTGAAGTGGCTTTACTATATCTGCATATCCCAAAACCCATTGCCAGCAGTAAACGACCAACCCCAAAACTGCTCGCATTTGAGTAACTGTCTGAGGCTTGGGAATCGTATAAACATTCTCTTAATGGGAAAAGATATCAGGCAATATCCCTTAATGATATTGGGGCCTAAATAATGTACAGCACAGGTGCACAAATGAAGCTTCTTCTTTGAAGCTTTATTCCCCTCTCTCTGTTAAGGGGGTCAATAATACCTTGATGCCTTCCTTGCAAGCCTCATGTGATGGTGAGGCAATCAGTAAATCAACATATTGTACTAGCACAGATTTTCCTGGCAGATTTATATCATCAAGATCTTTTTTCAGCTGTTGTGATACAAGGGCGAGGGACTCTGTATACCCCTGGTCAACAGGGTCCAGGTGTACTGGAACCCCTCCATGGGAAACTGCACATAAACACTGGCTACCTTTGTGTCTGGGCACTGAGAGAAAAGCTGAACAGAGGTCCAGTACTGTGAAGTGCATTGCCACTGATGGAATGCATGACAACATGGTAGCCAGGTTGGGCATCACCAGAAAGGAAGGAAGGTATCACCACAGCATAAACAGCCCATAAATTCTGAACAAAACTATAAACTTCCTTCCCCAACTTTTTCACTGGAAAAATCGGAGTGTTGCATTAACTACTAGTAAGGATGATAATCCCTTGGTTTAAGAGCGATTCAATGACTGGTGTGATGCCTGCAACTCCTTCAGGTTTCAGGGGATATTGGGGATTGTGGGGCAACTTCTTGAAAGGATCTACCTTTATTTGTACTGGCTCAGCTGTATGTATATATATTACAGAGAATCAGGCACAGAGTCAATCAAAACCTGCAGGTCCTTTGACCACTGTCTATTCTCTTCCCCCTGATTTTCTCCCTGGTCTTTCCCTGAAAGTTGCCATGACTGCTTCTTTATTGTCTGAGGGTACACTCAAAAGCACCTCATCAGGGAGAGTGGACCTCATTTTGCATAACAAATCTCTCTATTTATTTTATTTACTTATTGGATATTTGTAAAGCGCCTATACAACAAATGGTGTTTCAAGGCATCACAAGACAAAAAATGGGTGTGGCAACAAGGGAGAAAGATAACAATAACAGTCCTACTAGGCCTTGTGAAATTCACATCGTGCAGATGCAGTAACAAGAAGTGCGAGGGAGAGGGGGGAGGGGTGTGCCGGTCTGCACAAAATGCAAAGTACTAGGGTGAGAAGGGAAGTGGAGGGTAAATAGGAGGGGGTGCAAATGTGAAGGGGAGTGGAAGAAGGGAGGGAAGAGGGCCACAGGGGATAGGCGAGGGGGGAGGCCCTCAGGGGCTAGGCAAGTGCTAAGGGGAGGCCAGGAAGGCAGGTACCAGGAATTGCATGCAATGCTGGGGGTGAGGGTCTACATGCTAAGTGCGAGGATTGGGGTGGACTAGGCGGGGGGACCTGGTGCCCTGTAGAACTCAGTGTGAACCATGCAGCCAGTAACTGCAGCAGATGGGGGTGTTAGCAGGGGACAGGGAGAGGGAAGCAAGAAGCGAAAAGGAGGGTTTTGAGGAGCTTCTGTAACTTAAGGAGATCTGGCTCAAGCCTGAGAAGGGCAGGGAGACCATTCCAGAGGGAGGCTCCTGTAGAGGAAAGAGATACCCCCTCCCCCAACTCTCTGCTTTGAGAAGCGTCTGACCTGCAGAGAGTTCAAGCTAGAAGACTGAAGGGCTCTAGCGGGGAGATATTTAGGGAGAGAGAGTTGGATGTAGCGGGGTCCAAGTCCCCAGAAAGCCTTGTGGATGATGCAGAGGGTCTTGAACTTGATTCTAGCAGCAACTAGGAGTCAGTGGAGAGATTTTAGGGCTGGAGAGATGCGGTCTCTGGGCTTGAGGCCAAGGATAAGTCTGGCAGCCCTATTCTTGATTAGTTGAAGGGGGCAAAGGGAGGATAAAGGGAGATTGAGGAAGAGGCTGTTGCAGTAGTCCAGCCTAGAGGGACCTAGCTGATATTCAGGAGACTTCAAAGAAAGGCATACTGATCTGTGATGTGCCTCAGCATGACCATAAGGGGCTCAGGAGCGCAGTGAACAATCGTAGTATTTGAGATACATACCACCCTAATTGCCTCTCTGGATACAGGGATATGTGGAAAAATATGCATTCGCAAGGCAGATTTATTTGCTCCAGTATCCACTAAGGAAGCTACCATTTTCCCTTGCACTGACACCGCACATACAGGCCCTCCTAATCTACTGGAATCCTAGGTGCTTCCAGAGTCCCTTCGACCTCTGGTTGTCAGAACCCATTTGGGTCCCCTTGTGGCCCACTATAGTCCCCCAGGATAAAAGGGTTTGCGTTTGAGTTTGGAAATCGGGTAGGGTCCCTTGAGGGGCTACCTGCACCTGGAACAATCCACCCTGAGTTAGGAATCACCACTGTGGCCCCGCGTCCTGGTCTCTATGCAAGATGCCTGAAGAAACATCTATCGACGTCTAAGATGTATGGAGCTACGTCTGTGACGTCATACAGGAAGCCGCCGTCAGATGGAGCACTCACAAAGTCTCCTACAAAGATCTAAGAAACCGAGAAGTCAGTGCGTCGCAAATCTTGTTTACCACAAGGATGTTCTCTGTTTACCTTACGGTCCTTCTCCCTCTCCTGAATCACCTTAGCTCCTGGATCAACAGTTCGCGCCCATTTCCTTGCTCTTCTTTGTGAGCTCCTCCCCTGCTTCTCTCCTCTTCCTGATTCCATTTCCTCTTCTCCCTGGAACTCCTGTCTGGTTCTGGTATCTAATGACTCTGGCACCTTCAAAATTCATCTTGGATCTTGCAATCATTCCTTTATCATTTGGACTGGAGACCTCTGTGTAGGTTTTTCTCCCCCCATGTTGTGAGAGGTTTTTCCCTGCTTTCTGAGTCTTGGCATCCTGGACAGCATCAAGACCATGCGACCCTTCTAGGTCACAGTGGCGGACCAGGGGGAGAGACGTCCTCAGCAGCACATATCTCTCAGCAGTAAGGTATGGCGTGATGCTGACAGGTTGTGACACCTAACCCAAAAAGAAAAAAATGTATCAAGTCTAGGAATTGGTTACTGCTGTACAAGGACTTACAGTAGAAGCACAAAACCTAAAGCAGAAGATACCTTTTATACCAAGCTCTGCTCAGTCGGGAAACTGCTACCTTACCTACTAACCCCTCATTGGAAAGGTTTTCCGGAGATCGGAAACTAAAGGAATTCCTGGACACGTGTCTAGTGAGGTTTTCCTTTTTCCAATCATCCTTTCCTACCGATGGAGCCAAAGTCAGCTTCATTATGCCCCACATGGCGGGTAGTGCTTTGGCTTGGGCCCCATCTGTGGTAACTACAAATACCCCTCTACTGGACAACTACCAAGGTTTCCATATAGCATTTAAAGACATATATGACCGGCAGAGTTAATGTACAGTTCACAAGACATATTAGATTTTGTGCAGGGTAACCAAGGCATCTTTGCATGCATCACGAAATTGAAACTGATCGCACAAAATACAACATAGCCAGAAGAGGTATCTTTCACTTTGTTTTACAGTGGACTTAATGATCAGCTCAAGGATGAGTTGGCTTGTGTGCCGCGTCCCACCACTTTTGATGCCTTAATTAAAATGGTGATTCAAATTGACATTCGCCTTCAAGAAAGAAAACAAGAAAAGAAAAATAGCGAGTTTTTCTGGAAATAGGAATCCGGTTGCACAGATGCAGCCTCATATGGAATCAGATCCTTCCAAGGACCGCCAGAGGACTCTTATCGAAAGAAGAGGGAACTCACTGAAGGATAAAATGGCTCTGCATGTATTGTGGCTTGGCTACTCACCTAGTGAGAACTTGTCCCTTAGAACCACCAAGAAAATCGGGGAAACGGCAGCTCCCGAACCTATTTGTGAGCTCGGTTCAGGAGAAAACACATAGTGTATTACCAGCCTCCACATGTGGCTCCAAGATAGAAGAAGAGATATTACTGGTCTGAGTGTTCAACTTCACTGACCTGGTCAACTCAGGGGCCGCTGGAATATTCGAGAATCTCAATTGGACCTTACATAATAGAATCCCCCTCACGACTACAGATGCTGCTTTGCCCGTGAATGGGGTAGACAGACAACCTTTAGTTAATGGGTACTAAGAATACAGCCCCTATGAAAATTCTCATACACCAACACTCAGAGGAGTTAACATCCAACTTGACTCAAACTGCCAATTTTTCCCTTACCCTGCGTACGCGTTGGTGAGGCATAACCCCTACATCAATTGGAGGGCCGATAATT
This sequence comes from Ambystoma mexicanum, assembly GCF_040938575.1. Taxonomy (NCBI): domain Eukaryota; kingdom Metazoa; phylum Chordata; class Amphibia; order Caudata; family Ambystomatidae; genus Ambystoma; species Ambystoma mexicanum. The sequence goes on from NC_090934.1 coordinate 1,271,553,081, forward strand.
TGTTCCTGGGATCAGAATACTATGTCACCAACTGCCTATCGCAACAAGGAATAATGATCGAGATTATACCTATACCCATGGGTGTAGAGTCCACTATAAGGCTCTTATGTATGATCCCCACCAGATACCACTCCTGCTCTAAGGTATTGCCCAATGAACAAGAGAAGCGGTTTCCACCCCACAGGCCAGATGCTTGTGCCATAGACCTCTTGCCAAACACTGAAGTACCCTTCAACTTGATGTTCAGTCTATCACCTGCTGAAAAGAAGCCTTGCAAAAGTATCTAAAGGAAAACCTGGCAAAAGGCCTCATAACGGAATCTAAGTCTCCCACAGGTGCATTGTTATTTTTCAGTCCCAAAAAGAATACCTCAGAATTTAGGCCATGCCTTGACTACAGAGTGGTTGAACAAGATCACTAAAAAAGACAAATACCCCACCCCCCTAATACCTGATATTCTGGAGGCAGCACTTTCAGCGAAAGCATTTGCCAAACTTGACTTGCCTGGAGCGTATCACCTTGTCAGGATCAGAGAGGGAGACAAATGGAAAATGGTGTTCGCAAACCGTTTGTACATTAGGAGTATCAGGTAATGTCATTTAGGCTGTCTAACGCCCCTGTCGTTTTCAAAACATTCATAGAACAAGTGTTTTCAGATCTTCAATTGCATTCAGTCATAGTAGATCTTGATATATTTATATATTTGCAAGACCTTTCCGGGACACAACAAACATGTCCTCAAAGTTATCCAACATCAACAGGCCCACCAACTCGGAATCAAATCCGAGAAGTGAGTTTTTGATCAGACATCAGTAGCTTACTTGGGGTACATTCTCTCTAGTTAAGGCATTTCTATGGATCCATGAAAAGTGAGAGACATGGACAGCTCCACAGTCCACTAAAGATATTCAAAGATCTTTAGGTTTGGCCAACTTTTACAGAAATTTCATACCCAATTTTTCTGACGTGGTGATCCCTATAACTGGATTGTTAAAGAAAGAGGTTTCATTTTCTTGGTCTTCCAAAGCCAAGAGCGCCTTCGCAGAACTAAAGATTTACCCGTGAACCTATTCTGTGTCAACCCAATCCTGATCAGGTGTTAACTTTAGAAGCTGACATCTCCGAATATGCCATTGGTGCAGTACTGAAACAAGAACAACCTGACCAACAAGAATATCCTGTGACCTTATACTCTAGAACTCTATTCACAGCTGAAAAGAATCATTCTGTAATAGAGAAAGAGTTAAACTGGCAGATCAAGAGTGAAGATACCTTCTGGGTAGCCAACAAACCACCTTTATTAGCATTGATCATCGTAATCTATGACTCTTACAGGACTTTGAATGTCGTAAGAGCAGACATGCTCTTTGGGCAAATTCTTTTCTCATTGCAACGTTCAATGTACCCACATTCAGGGTTCACACAACTTGGTGGCTGACATATTATCACAATATAACGGAAGTCCAGAAGATCCTTTTGCAAGAAGACAAAAAATGTTTCCACAAGCCCCTACTGTTCTGGTCGTAGAAAACCTCTTTCAACAGTTAATGCTCCAGTCAAGACTCCCTCGACATCGGTATGCCTTAAGAAGTGGAACCTGGACGACAGGTCCAAGCTCTTAGTCAAGGGATCCCAGTTTTATTTACCAAATAAAGAGCTGCAACTTGAAGGAATGGAATTGTGTCATGACGGCCATTGCAAGCTTTGTGCCACAAAAGAGTTTATCAAACGTCATTTTTGGTGGCCACAGCTAAATCAGCAAATTAAATTCAACATGTGAAAAATGCTCTCAGTTTAGGACCCACGCACTCGTCCTGTAGGGAAATTGACACAGGCCTTCATCACCATGGCAGAAGATTACAACAGATTCCATTGTAAACCTCCCACCATCCAATGGTCTCACAGTAATTATGGTTACCATAGATGCCTACTGTAGGGGCGGCATGGTATCACAAGTACGACACTGACACAATAGGTACAATTTGTAAAACCTTTATTGCAATTTCTGGGGTTGGTAAACTACTACTCTGCCCTGTAATGGAGAAATGTATGTAAAGGAAAATCAGTGTTCAAAATAATAAATGTGGCTGAATCAGCTCTCCTCCCCATGTTCAACCACACAAAGTAAGGCAGTCCCTGCAGGCAGGGTGACACACTCTGACTCTGGTTTTCAACACAATAAACAGTAGTTCCAAAACATGGATCGAGGCGTGCCTGGCCTTCCACGTTAAAGTCTCTCTTTCCACTTCAAAATAATGCTTCAACAAAAGGTTCACGTAGGTGCCCCTCTCTTGGGTGCGGACCTATTCAAAACACAGTTCACGTGGGTCCCCCTCTGTTGGTCTCAGACCTTTCACAACAAAGTTCAACAAAACTTACAAGGGGGCTACCTTCCCCAAGCTTATTACACTTCGGAACTCCCTCAGTTGAACTCAGACCACTTTCGGATGTGGAAGACTTTCGATTGTGCATGGCTTTTTTTTTTACAGACCTCCACAGGACCACTTCAATACAAAGTTCAAGGTTCAACTGTCACTCTCCCCTTCTCTAGGAGTTAATTTTGCTTACTTCGCTTTTGCAGTTCATTCGCTTTTTCGTCTCAAACAATGTACCTTTCACTGAGACTTTCGAGTGGGCTACTTCCTTTCGCTGGACCACTCTGTTATTCAGTATCGCCGATTCCATAGCCGTACTAACTTCAAAGTTAATTCACAGGTCTGCCTTTCTTTGCATCTCATCCACACACGTGCAACCTTCACTTGCGATCTGATGTTACCACTTCAAACTTTCTTTAACACACACCGGGCTCTCGGGTCGCTTGTCCACTCACCGGGGGTGTGCATTTCTTTCTAGGTTTTTCAATTTTCCATTCATGAGTCAAGGTTAGTACCACAGGCTTGGCTTCACCTTCCCAACTCTGCCGTTCACCCAGGAGGGTCGCTGGTGTCCTTGAAACACAATGCAGACTTATGATGTGGGATCTGGCCTTCTCTACGTGTCCCTCGAGGCCTGCCGGAGGCAAAAACCTGCAGTAGGGAACTCTTGGGGTTTTCGACCCGCTGCTCTCGTCCCTTGCTCTGCCGCTCATCTCCAGTAGGTTTGCCTTCGCCCCGGATGTTCTGCTCGTACTCGTGTTCCGCCTTGCTCAGAATGTGTCTCTAGGTTCTGCCTTTTATCCGTGTGAGGAGAGCTAATTGGAATCAGGTGTCCGCACTTAGAGTTAAGTGCCTGAGTTTGCCTGACCCGATTAGCGGGACATGTCCAGTACAATGTGTGAGAATTAGTCTTGTTACTCTCAGTCACCCTCTTCCTCTGCCCAGTGTTTGTGTAAAAAAAAGAGGGAGTTGGGACCTCAGAGAGTCCTAAAAAAATGGGATGAGATAGATGAATAAAAAAGGGGGGGAATACCGCGTCTCACCATCAGCTGCCTCACCCCCACTCCCTGAAGACATCTCACCCAGGTAATCATCTCGCACTGGTCCACCCCCAGGATCTGGATCCAAAGGCGATGGCCATGCCCTGGCCACCTGAGAGAGAGATCCCCAAGGACTAGCAGGTGAGACAAACTCTGGTTTCTCACACTACACTAGAATGGCACAATCCACACCTTTAAAGAAAAGATTCCCATGGCATGATGGCATGGGGAATGAGTGGTATATTTCTAAAGGAGATTTTTCATTTACACTGAATACCTCAATCCATAACATCTGAATGTGGGCCTCAGTGCACTTCATCATTCTGGACTTCACTGTGCAAATGTTCTCTCCCGTCTGGTTATTATGCCAAAACCAACAGACTTGCAGAGAGAACTAACCAAACATTAGAACAGCATCTACAATGTTTCTCCACAGCCATCTGCGATAATTGGTTTTCTCTGTTACCTAGCACAGTTTTCCTACAACAATACATACCACACATCTCTCAGAATGTCACTTTTTTTGTTCGTACAATTTTCATTGATAATGGATACTAGAAAAGGCTATATTTTGTACTCAAGTCCTGGCAGTGGAAGAAAGAATACAACACACCCAACAATTCGCCTTGGAAAATCTGCAAAAGGCCTTAGGTGACACTTTTGTATCCTCTGTCCTAAGCTGGATGGGAACAACTGTCTCTTTCTTTGCCCTACAGTATCAGATCACGTGTGTAGAGACCACTGAAATGATCTTACTGCTTAACATTTATGAGGAATTTTAGCTTTTACACATGCAAATGTGAAACTCTCCCTGCCTGGTGTCCTTGGCAGAAATATGTACACTGGTAGCACAAACAGTTTGGTCTGCGCCTTCCTGATAAATCAGCTAGACGGGCCTCTTCCTGTGTTCTAGAGCTTTCCCAGTGCCTTCCAATCACTCCAATGTGACTGCAGCTTCTATCTTGATTAACATGACCCCTCATGTTAGTTGTGTTAGGGGTCAGCAATCAGTTTATATGTTTTCTTGTGCAACTTGCATTTACAGCATAGCAAAAGTGTATATTTCCTCTATCTAAATGGGTCATAAGCATGTTCTTCATTTCTAAGAATAGTTTAGCCTAAGTGTCTATGTAGCTTCGTGCAGGGATGCATATGTGCTTCATATCTAACGCATCAATGTTGTGGTTCTGGTCGTGACATCATCTTACCGTCATAGTCAGTCTAATTGCTCGATCAGCTGCAAGTTTATCTCCTCTACAATGTCAGCAGGGTAGGGTCTAAATGGTTGTCTAAGTGAGTAGCGTTTCTCACATCTGCTGTGAGCAGTGATGGGGAGGAGGGTGCCAGCAAAGATATACACCTTTCATTTCTGTGACCTTGAGACGAGGGAGGGACTGGTGCAACAAGGACCACATTCATATCTCTCTCTCTTCAATCCCCCCTCAGGTCGAGATATCAACCACAACTCAATGATGGTCCTCCCTGCTGACATATAGCTTTGAAGTCCACACTTTCGCCACACCCGTGAGGTGGCTGTGGTAATTCACCTGTTCCTGCAAACTCCAGGTCATATGGCAGCAGTCTCCATCAGGTTTGCACCATACCAAATGCCCCACATAGTTGCGTGGATCTGGGGGTAAAATAATAATGTGTGCATGGAGGAAAAAGGGAACACTGCTTCAGGTGTGACTGCAGCACTTCAAAAGTTTGTATTTCCTCATCTGTTTTCGTCTCTATATCTAAGAATATTTTCATCCCTATCGTCTTCTTGGTATTCTTCTTGTACTGTACTAAAGCTATTCTAATGACACAGAAGGCAAATAGTACTAGTACTAAGGCAGCTACGGCCACTTTCAGTCCACTAGCCATCCATGGTGGGATCCAGGAAAAGATATATGCCAGCCAATCATCATCTTCTCCTGCTGAGTTTGTTACTTCTTCCATCTTGGCATGCAGGTTTGACAGCTGCATTATGGCCTCTGTAAGGGTCCCATTATCCCCATCATTGGCAGGTCTGTAGATACAGCAGGACGGCCCTATCTTTGTGCAAACTCTGCCTTCCATTGCTGTGAGGAGATCCGAGACTTATCTATGTGGACGGTTCATGAGTCTCACGTCTCTGAGCTCTTCCATTATTGTGTTGAAACCTTGAAGCATTGAGTTGATGGTCTGCAACAGATCCCATCTAGTAATCTGGAGCTATTTGGCATTCGCATTGGCCTGAATCCCTGTAACAAGTGAAGCAACAAACATTTAAGTCCTGCAGAACAGTCTATGCTCCGGTGGTATTGCATTGAGGGCTTCTTCCATCCTGGTTGAAATATTATTTACTCTCTTCACTCTGGTCAACTCTACTGACCTATTTCTCTTGTGTGTATACATTTTGGGGAATCCATCTACTTGTATATCTTTCTGGGGCACTACAAAGGCTGGTGTAGTCAGCTGTACTAGAGAACATATCACTCCCCAGATTGATGGTAGTTTCATGGTCCATTAGTACTGCTCTGCCAACCTTTATACCAGGTATTTTCAATGTTCGTTTGCACCCTCTATTCATCTCAACTTTTATTGGACCATCATTCTGGAAACAAAAGGAAGCATTCTTGAGTGGTATTATTGGCAAAAGCCTGGCTTTGTTTTCAACCCATGTGAGCAGTTTAGCACTTGACACCCCTTCCTTGAGGCATTTGTCATTTTCTTTCTTTACTACTTCTACCGGAACCATAAGGAGTGACTGGGCATTGCACCTCATCATCACCTCCATCCACCCTTCTCCTGTGAATACTTGTCCATACACCTACAGTTGAGGTCTCTCCCAGCATTCTGACATTCCCCCTACTGCTCTTCTGAACACCCGTGAAGACCTGCTCTCAAATCTGACACTAACACTCCCTCTGTCCTCATTCTTTTTGACCTCTCCTCTGCCTTTGACATGGTAAACCACAACATCCTGAACACACGTCTCTGTGACACCTTGGGTATCACAGGTCAGGCTCTGGCGTGGTTAACCTCCTTCCTTTCCGACCGCCTATCCCAGTTGGAACTCGGGTCCTTTCTCACTATTATCACTCTTCCAACCTGTGGCATTCCCCCAGGGTTCTAACCTATCCCCCTGGGCATACATGGCTGCCCTGGAACGTGTGATTGGCACTTATATCTCTAACTTCCAGTGTTATGCAGATTACACACAACTCTGCTTCGGGCTACCCTCGGCCACCTCCTCTACCTCGCTCATATCTGTCTATCCGCAATTCAGTCATGGTGTGCTGCAAACGACCTCTGCCTCAATGCCAGTAAGACTGAGATCATGCGCATTGGGACTCCTGCTCCCACTTGCCCACTCTCTCTCTGGCTGGCCTTCCTTGGCCCTGCGACCGCACCCACCTGCGAGACAAAAAAAACATCTTTGACTCCACTCTTTACTTCTCCACTCACATTTCGGACATCTCTAAAAAGTCCACTACCAGCTGCACCTCCTCAGAGGTACTCTTCCTTTTCTCACCTTCCCCCAGCAGCTCACTGTCTGCAGAGCCCAGGTTCTCTCAAGGCTGGACTACTGCAACAGCCCCTTTCTCAACCTCCCTGCTTCTGCTTTGTGTCCTCTGCAGCTCATCCGGAAAATAACTGCAAGACTTATCCTTGGCCTCAAGCCCAGGGACTGCATCTCTCTGGCACTGAAATCCCTCCACTGGCTCCCTGTGGCTGCAAGGATCAAGTTCAAGACCCTCTGCACTGTCCACAAGGCATTCTGGAGCCTGGGACCTCCCTATCTGCAAAAATGCCTAACTAAATACTGTCCTTCCTGAGCCCTCAGCTCATATACCTCCAACCTTCTGCGTGTGAGCCGGTTCTGCAAGCAGAGATTTGGAGGGAGATCTTTATCCTCAGCAGGGGCCTCCCTCTGGAATATCTACTGTGCCACCCTCTGTCTTGAAACTGATCTCCTTAAGTTCCGGAAACTCCTTAAGACATTCCTTTTCTCCTCTTCCTTCTCTCTCCCTCTACCCTGCTAACCTCTCTCTCTGCTCTATCCCTCTTTCCCTCCTTTTCCACACAGCTTGCTGACTGGCCACCGGGTGTACCTCAGAGTCTCACAGGTCCCTGGCACCCACGCTAGACCCCTCGCACTGCCTACAGGCCTGCACTTGCCTCATCGCTACTGCACTTGGTTAATGACCCATGAGAGTGGCTTCCCTCAGCACTTACTCCAGTTTCTGACTTTCTGGGCGCACTTGGACCCACCCCCCTGCACTTGTCCTCTTTCCACCCCTCTCATATACCGTCTGTGCACTCGCACAATCTGAATGTACCATGCCTTGAAGATCATCTATCTTCCCTGTCTCCCCTCCTTGCATGGTGGCACCTCAATGCACTTGGAAAACTGCAGAATCGTTCTAAGACCTATTTGCTGTTATCTACATTGTTAATTGTATTATATTCACTTACTTTGCCTATGCAGACTTGTATCATTCAGAAATTCAAGGGCTCTAAATGACTGTTGTTTTTTTCCTTTGTTCCCTCTCTCCTTGAGCGCTTTGAAACACTTACCTTGTGTATAGGCGCTTTACAAATAAACATTACCATTACTACCTTTTTTCCTGTTTTCCGGCACTCTAACTCTGTTTTACTATTCTAGCTTCTCCTCAGTTTGGGCCATCCAGTATGTACTGTTTCATTTTCTCTGAGCTCCAATAGTCTTCTATAATTGTTTGAGTCTTTATGTAACTGTCCTCATAAAAGAACGTCTTTGGTGACATCCGTCGCAGTGCAGCCCATTTCCCTTGAAACTGGCCCCTCGTGTTGCAGAGCGCTTAGGGCATAAGGCATTGCGAACACATCTAGATTGGAGTATTGGAGATACGAGATTCGAGCGAGCAGGAATGGACACTGCTAGGACGTTGCAAGATCCGTTCCTTTAGCCGCTTCTAGAGTAGACTCCTGGCACAAGCTGCTCTGGGTGTCGTGTGCTGTGTACCATGTGCCTTGAAGCAGGAAGTTCAGCTCAGAGCCCCGCAGTGTGGGAGTGCTTCCATAGCGGCTTGGTGTTTGATGTTTGCTCTCACGATTCCCCTTACTGCCTGGTGTGTCACTGTAAATGAACGCACTAGTAACACCAGGGAAAGGAAGTACCGGTAGTGACAAGGATTGTATCTCGCTTGGAGGAACGGTACATTGATTAAGTAATTGGACCCTAGTGGCTACGGGGTGGAGTACCCTTTGAGCTGGAGCCTGATTGTTTGTAGTTCCTTTTTCTGGATTTCTTCTTTACAAATTGTGATTTTGAACTGTGACTTTACACTGAGGAGTCAGCAACTAATTTGAATTTCAGTGACTGTGGAGTTGTAACCCTTTGAGTAGAGTTCTTCGCAACAGGAAGGATACCAACCAAGAGTATGGCGATATTGGACCATGCATGTATGAATTAGATGAATGACCTAAGCATGATTGAGCATGTAGACTCCGTTTTATTTGATAAGGACTATCCTGAATTGGCTAGCGTGATCCAGCTGACTTGCGATGCTTCACGCATGGGTTCCCCCACTGAGTTGTCCAATTTGATTGATAACTCTGGCCTTCACCACATTTTACGTAGTTCAATAAATGCAGAACTTTGTGGGGGAGAGGAAGTATTACATCATACCCTTAGAGAAGGTGATGCACGCATTAGACTTACGTCCCCTACAGTGTCTGCATTGAATATTGTTTTAAGTTCTTTTGTAAAGCTTTATGATAATATTTGGGATGACACAAAAATGCATTCAATGTTGCTAAATTCTATCCTTATCAAAACAGAAGATTTGAAAGTTGCATTTAAGCAATGACGACCTGTTGGTCCTCCTTTGCTATTGGAACCAGATTGTGATGTGGCTACTAGAATTGTAAATGTTACGCCTAATAACATAACTGATAATTCGATCGAGGCTGGAAATGTGGGACATAAAGAGATTACTGAGCTCAGTGCTCACTCAGCTCCCTGTTTAAGATGTAACTCCAAGCATATTCAGGACCCTAATGTACCATTAGATTTGGACCACTCAGTTTTATGTATTAATGAAGGGATGATGTCTCTGCTTAAGAGAACTTTAACCGAGGCTATAAAACATAAGAAGCCAGAAAACTTAAATGTACATGCGACCGGAGGGGTGAACCCTCCTCCCAAGAAAATTTAAACTGAGGCCACAATGTATAAGAAGTCGAAAATTTAAAAATGGTCTAAAAGAAAAACCTGTCTTCACAAAATAATTTAAGAAATGTGACTATTACTGAAACATTGAATAGAGGAAATCAATTGAAAGGGAGCAATGATGGGTCTTGCTTAATGGTTGCATGTGGAGAAGAAAACAATTGTAAGGGTTTAAGTGAGCATGGGCTGAAGTTAGAGGTAATGGGGATTAGCTCAAGCTTGGAATTGGGTAAGAGGAATGAAAATTCAGACAAATTGAATCTGTGTGAAGCCTGTAATACTAGAATTACTTTTACAATAGGAATACAGGCTGATGGTTTATTGGAGCAGCCGCTGAGTGGAATATTAGTGCAAGGGTGCCGCATTTTAAGCCCTTGTTCTTTGGGGAGTAGCACTACCTTAGCTACATAAACTGAGTGGGGGCATTTAGTGGTACTGTAAATCTGCCACCTTTATTGCAGAATGTTGAACAAGAAGAGGGGCCAAATGTAAAAAACCATGGTGATATTAGGGGACCTCGATCAACTTCAGGCACACAAATGGAATTGGGTTTATATAGGGATGTGTTAAATCCTTTATCATTGTGCACTGCCCATTCAAAAAAGGGGTTTAAAGAAAGCAAACAGCATCATATGGACAGTGAAGTGAGTAATTTTTTAAAAAAATTGTTCTTGCCTGGAGTAAGAGAAACATCTAAATTTAATGTAAGAATGGTTCGATCTGAGATGTACTCTAAGCATAGTCGGAGGTCTAATTCTTCAAATTTTGCATTTAAAGAACACATATGTATGAATGAGGATGATCCATCAATATGTGTGGGGTCTGTATTTCTAGTATTACTTTTACAATAGGAATACAGACTGATGGTTTATTGTGACATATGTAAATAAGCAAATAAATAAGCCATTTAGTGTGATAAAATATGCTAAAAGCGTTGATGCTCAGGACAATGGCAATGGAAAGAAGCAAAGCAAAAGTGCTACTCAGAAGAGAGATGCCTTTAGTAGGTAATAGCTGAATGTATTCAACACACATGGAGAGAATATTCCAAATGCTTAAACAGAAGTAATGTTCTTCTAATATTCTCTGAGATACCTAGTCTGGCTGCTCTGTCATCAGTAGACTTGGAAATGGCTGCCTTCCAAGAAAGAACCCGTACAAATAGGGGCACACTATATTTCTCTTCCTGGTTGGTGATGGAGATGTTCTTTCACAAAGATTGAAGTTGGAGGGATTGGGGTTTGTTGCTGAATGTGGGGATTATCAGAATATGGTAACCAATGATGTGGGGTATACAGGCTCATTGTGGATCTCTATGAATTCTGTTGGCTCCAGAAATCGACACTGAGGTGATTTCAGCAGACCAATAACCCAAGGAAAATTGATTTGGCGGGCGTCACTTCAGCATTATGGAATAGGAATGATTCCTGACCTGGCTATGGGTAATAGGTTCACCAAGGATATCGAAGATTTCAAATTGGTTTTGTGGCACTCAGAGGGAGTACCCATTTATTTATGAACATTGAAGCCTTGGCTATTTTTAAGGATTTTCTTTACAGTAAACTTGGCTAATTGACCAACCGGTAATAGACAGTTATCAGATTGTTTTGTCAACCGGCCAAACCTAGAAGCGGTGGTCGGCCTGCAGGTGGGCTTATTATCGCTGTATAGTCCGGGCAGGAACTTGTGGCTGAAATAGTCCCAGATCTCCCATATGGAATGTTGGACGTCGAGCTATCTAGGTCCAGGGGTGAGTTTGAGCTATTAATAATCAATTTTTTTTGGCACAAAGAGGTATGCAAATGAATTTTTGAAGGCCGTTTTTGGCACTATTTTGAATTGGCAAAGTAAGAAGAGCAAGGTACAGATTTTATTAGCAGGTGACTTAAATGCTAATTGTATTATGCCAGAGGTAGATGGAGAGATATGGGATTACACTCCTGATATCTTGCCCCTCAAATATACATTTGGTGCAGGAAGGAAGTGGTATGTGGCACTTTCTTCTGTTGGTATTCAGTTGTTGAATGGGCAAGTGAAGGGTGACAAATTAGTAGAACCCACTTGGCATTGAAGGGATTGTAAATCCACTCTGACTATGTTTTTGCTGATCACCTTGCGTTTCCGAAGTTGTAAAAATCTTGAGATTTTGGACAACTCTTGGAGTGATCACTCCATTCTAAGAGCTTCATTTTGAGTAACGTTTTGTGTCAAACTGAGTGGTGGTCCCACCAACCTAAGCATTAATAGCGGGCAAAACTCCTATCTGTTGGACGGATGTCAATATACAGTGGTTAAATCAGATACTTTCCAGTGTACTGAATCAATCTACTTTTGAGTGGAAGCTGAAAGTATGTAATGTGAAACATTTGGTTCCTCCTTGTCTGCCATTATGGAGAAGGTTTCTGGTAGTTCCACTAACAAAAAGGAGAAGTTGGGTAAGGTGCATTTGCATTCATATAGCGAGCAATTGGCCCTGAAAAAGCGTGAAAACAGGCAAAGCTTGAGAATGATTAAATATTTGACTATTCCAGATGCGCTGGCTGAGAATAAATGTAAAATATTCAAACAATATTAAAGGAACTATTGTAAATGTATGCGGGCCAAGCTATTACAAGACGATGCACAGGTAATGTTAAATACTATTATTAGAAGGGGCATGGCGCCCTTTTGGTTTTTGGTAAATGAGCAAGATGTTTCACTAGCTATCTCACAATGAAATGCTGTTCCCGAATCTCTTTGGGTAGAATATTTTGAATGTTTTCACAATCCTGAATTTGTTACCAGTTTAACCCTGATCCAAGTGGAATCTCTAGTGAGAGAACAAGTTGGTCTACGTTTATTGAAATAGAAGACATTTTGAGAGTAATTAAGAGCCTGATTCATGGAACGTTTTCCTATGGGATTGCGCCATTACAAAACACTTCCATGAATCAGACCCTAAATCTAGAAAGTGCTCTCTAACGCTAGGCCAAAATGGCCTCACTAACAACACTTTAGAATGCAGATCCTACTGGCTGGGCGAATGTCTTGAATATTTTATTTAAGAGCATTCTGCATATAGTAATCTTTCCTGAATCTCGGCATATGGCCCTAGTTGTTCCCATTTACAAGAGGAGGGCGAGATCAGAGCTGAGGAATTATCGGCCGATTTCTTTACTGGATTTGACAGTAAAGTTTTCGCTACCTCCTTGCTCCAGCATTTAGAACACTGGACGTATTCGGTTGGGCGGATTAACAAATTGCAGGTGGGATTCAGAAGGAGATGTAGAGGAGCAGCTACATGCCTCTGCAGGGAACCCCACCATCCTACCTCCCATATGCTGGATACCTGAGATTGTGCCATGTTTGACACCAGCAGTTGTGCCACTACCGCAACGCCTGTTCGAAATAAGATAGCATTGAGACAACCCTATCGAATGTATCACCAAAGGGATGACAATTTGAGGGAGGAGCTCCCTGAAAGAATATGATCAAAGAGCAAAGAAAGAAGCCTGTGATGTCATAAGAGAGTATAAGATCCTTCGCAGGATACTGGCTGAAGAACAGGATGCATGGATCCTACAGAAACTAATGGCGCAGTAAAGAATCAAGTGAACTTTTAAAAACAAAAAAGATTACACGTGCACAAAGTGCTACAGAGAATCAACCATTCAATAATTGTACAGACGCTGAAACGAAAGTAGCCTAAGTCATCATAGAAGGTGGCTATATGTAGTGAATAGAATGGAGGTGACGTCACCACTGTATTGAAGCCAAACATCTGTATCATGAATTTAGTAAGCCAGGACGCATCAAGAGGGAAGAGAAAACCTATCTCGCAGCAAGAATAAGTTGAATCGTGGAGATGCATCGTGCAGCCATCTGGCCTGAAGTCCATATTGAAGCAGGCAAGGTCAGCTATCTATTCTGGAAAGGAGCGAATGCACAAAGGATGAATTATGCATTGTTAAGGTGCAAAGAAAGAACGCCAAGAGTGCCAAGTTTAATTCAGTTAAGACATTTAAAAGATGCAAGACCAAATCGTGGTCTCCTGTCACTTGAGCCAAGGATGAAAATAATGTTTGAACTCAAGAGCCCTGCCTGCACTCCAGCGTATTCTCAGAGACAGACAAGGATATTTTGCATGGCCAAGTTCAAAGACAATCTTAATGGCAAGAAAGCAAAGGGAAGTAGATGAAGAAATAAAACAAAAGAGGAAATAGGGAGGTTTCGATGCCAGTCTCATTCGTAAGAACAAATGAGGCAGAGTCCAGAAATACTATGGGACAGAGTGGAGGAGATACTTCTGATAAGGAAGTAATGCCAGCAGTATCTAGAGTACCGCTACAAGAAGAAAGATTTGATGCGGAAAGCATAGGAGAAAGGATTGATAAGGTCTACCAACAGTTAAGGTGAGGTAGCGAGTATATAACTCGAGGTAATGGTGATCGATCCCCAGTACCTAAATCACAAAGTGAGGAGGGAAACCTGTTCAGTGAAAAAACAGGGAGAAAACTGCAATCCCCATGATCCTTTGGGGTGGCAGTTGGTCTGAAGCGAGGCAGGTGGAGCAAACTGGCTATTTAAGAACTCCCTCGGCCCATGCTGCCTGTTGGTGATTGTTGGCGTGGCATGCACGGGCCGGAGGGAGCAGGTGTGCAGATGAGGAGCGTGGAGGAAACATCACGCAGGACCCGAGCCAGGCGGTGAATTTACTAGGACTCAAGCTGGCAGTGAAACAATGCGTCCATTCAGCTCTCCGTTCAATGCTGGGAAGGAAAAAGAGCACGGCATGAGACTGTACAACGCAAAGGCATCATTGCCTGGGGAGGAGCCGGCGAGCCCCCCCTCCAGGCCTTACATAAGTGCTTAATAGAGCACATGTTAAGCGCTAGTGTGTTTTCTTGTTGGGTGCAGTACGCCCCGTTTGGAACTGTGGAATTGAATTAACTTACTTATCACAACAGCAGTGATTCACGTGCTGCTTACATGGCACAGAGGTTGTGCTTCGAGCAATACAAACTCATATTAGACAGACGGCTGAGTTACACTCGGTGAATGTTGGGGTAGTGATCAATGCATGACCTGAAGAAACGCTGTTTGTTTGTGGCTGCTCATTTAGTCTATTTCATGTTTGTACCAAGCCATTATGTTTCGAACGTTCTATTGTAAATCAAGTTCTGGGGTTGCATTAAGAGAGGTTGCATCACGCTCTTCAGGCATTACCAATTAAGAAGGGGATTGTGCCTATATTTCGTTCACATGTGTACGTGTCAGTTATCCATGGCCTCATGTCATTCATGCTTTATGTACTTATGTTTGTCGCTTACTGAGTGAATGTATATGAATGAAAGACACAGGAGCCTGTATCCTAATCAAGAAGGGTACTGAGTACTTAGGAATCAAGGGCTGAGACAAGTGTATGCTACATGGTCAGGTTATGTTGTTTTCCCTGTGTTCCCCAGTCCTATCCTATTGCACGTTTCCTAAAACTTTTTCCAGTAACCCTAACCACCCCCTACCTATCCACAACCTCTCCGTAACCCTCTTCCCCTCTTTGGCTGCATCAAGGTGCCTGTATATATCTAAATCAGGAGCCGGAGCCAACCAAGGTGGGAGGGGTCAACTGCACTGTGCTTCCGTGGCTAGGAAGGATTTGTTTGATACTCCGGGGATGTGAAATAATCCCCAATCCCAAAATTGGGATAATAGAGCTACCCAAACCATATGGGGTCCCCTCCCCCTTTGACGGAGGTGTTAAAAGCCTTACAGGAGATTCAGGCAGAATTGATTCAGTCTCGACAAGGGACTGATACGTTGAAAATGAAAGTTAGTGGGTTAGTTGCGCAAGGGACGCCACTGCATGGGGAGGCGGCGACGGCATCATCTGCAGGGTCATCTAGTCAGTCCAATACCGTGGTGGTGCAACAGCATTTGGGTGTTCCATTGGCAGCCCCTAAGAGGTTTGCAGGGGACCCAAGAAAGTTTTCTTCTTTTTTGACACAATGCAAGTTACATTTTCTGTGCAAACCTATCGCTTTTGAGTCTGCCCAAGCCAGCACAGCTTTTGTTATTTTTTATTTAACTGGAGATGTGGCAGCATGGGCAATTCCGCTTGTACAAAAGGATGAGCCAATCCTATATGATTGGGCAGGGTTTTCAGTAGAATTTGCACGATTATTTGACCAGCGAAATGTGTCCTTGGCTCAGGATAAGGAGTTACGAGTATTGAGACAGGGTACTAAGGATTTAGTAACTTATGTGACGCAATTTAACCTTTTGGTAGTGGAAACGGCATGGCCAGAACCCAAGCAAGGTGTGTTATTTTATCAAGGATTAAAGGATGAGCTTAAGGATGCCTTAGCTCATGTGGAACCCCAGCCAGAGTCATGTAGCGCCGTAATTGATTTAGCCCGAGATTGGACCATAGATGGGGGGAGCGTAAAGGTAAGAAAAGGACGACAGACGGAATGCCTTTTGTACGTTTGGATAGGAGCAGGGAAGGTTTAGGACGTTCCGGTGGAGAGCAGGGAGAACCCATGCAGATGGGAGTGTTCGGGGACCTTTCACAGATCAGGAAAAGGAAGGCCAATAACTTGTGCTTGTATTGTGGACAATCGGTGCATTTCATCAGGAATTGTCCCAATACTCCTGCTCAAAGTGGGGGGAAAAAGAAAGGTGGATGCGGGAAAAGAAGGGGCTCAGTAAGTGAGGCAATGACTATCCTGAGCCAGCAGAAGGCAGAGTTCCCTTCAGCAGTAGCTAACACAATGCAGATTAAGGCCAATCACATATATCTATTGGTGTCTTAGATTTATGCAAATAGTAAGGATATGGTATCACGGATGGTGGATTCTGGGGCCGCAGGACATTTCATGGATATTGCTCTGACTACCAAGTTAGGAATTCCCACAAGAATCAAGAAGGAGTGTGAATTGGTGCAGGTAGTAGAAGGGCCCTGTTTGATGTCAGGTACAATTACCACTCAGACTCAGGAGGTACGGATGTGGTGTGGTGAGGATCATGAGGATTTAATCACATTTGATTTGATTGTGGCTCCACAATTCAGGGTGATTTTGGGAATGCCCGGGTTAGTGGCACATAATTCTCGCATAGACTGACGAGGAAGAACATTGACTTTTGAGAATGAGCAGTGTGCATCCCATTTGATGGGTATAGGGGGGTCCAACTGCCTTTTTGGTTCAAGGAGTTAACCAGCAGGTTCAGATTGGGGCAGTAGTTACATCCCTGCCTGTAATGTATCAAGAATTTGCTGATGTTTTTGACGAAGGGAATTTTGGGAATGCCCGGGTTAGTGGCACATAATTCTCGCACAGACTGACAAGGAAGAACATTGACTTTTGAGAATGAGCAATGTGCATCCCATTTGACAGTTATAGGGGGTCCAACTGCCTTTTTAGTTCAAGGAGTTAACCAGCAGGTTCAGATTGGGGTGGTAGTTGCATCCCTGCCTGTAATGTATCAAGAATTTGCTGATGTTTTTGACAAAGGGGGGTCATCTCAGTTGCCGCCCCATAGACCATTCGATTGTGTGATTGTGTTGGAGCCGCAGGCAAGGTTACCTTGCAGTCGGGTGTATGCCTTATCTGAAAAAGAGACACAACATTTGCGGGAATACTTAGATGAGATGTTAGCCTGTGGGTTTATCAGACCATCCAAGTCGCCCGTTTCATCTCCTTTATCTTTCGTGTAAAAGAAGTAGGGCACATTAAGGACTTGTATCGAATATAGGGCCCTAAATAGGACAACCATTAATAACCAGTTTCCAATACCCTTAATTTCTGTATTACTAGATCACGTTAAGATGGCTAAGATTTATACTAAGTTGGATTTGAGGAGCACATACCATCTCATCAGGGTGACGGAGGGTAATGAATGGAAGACAGTACAAAGTTTGGTTTATTTTCCTGAATCTGAGGAACAGCATGTACATCATGTCAGAGCAGTCTTGACTAGATTACAGGAGTATAATTTGTTTGCCAAATTGGAGAAATATGAATTTCATGTCACCAGAGTGGAATTTCTGGGTTTCATTTTGACACCATCAGGAGTAATTATGGATGAAAGGAAAGTGCAGGCGGTAACCAAGTTGCCGGTGCCTCAGTATGTGAAGGACATTCAATCATTCCTGGGCTTTGCCAATTTCTAACGAAAATGAATCCATAATTTTTCTGCAATTATCACTCCCATTACTAGGTTGTTAAAGAAATCTACCAAGTTTCAGTGGGATCAGGAGGCGAGGGCACCTTTGAGTGATTAAAGGCTGCATTCACAGAGGCCCCAATTCTTTGTCACCCTAATCTGGAGAAATAGTTTCAGGTTGAGACGGATGCCTCTGATCTGGCCGCAGGGGCAATTCTGTCACAGGCAGACGGGGAGGGGGTACTACACCCTGTGGAATATTTCTCTCGCAAATTGCCACCACGTGAACCGAATTATGCTATTATGGATAAGGAGCTTCTGGCCATTAGGGACACCTTTCTGGAATGGCATTATACATGATGGGGGCACGACATCCTGTATTGGGCATCACTGATCATAAGAATTTACAATATTTAAGATCAGCCAGGACATTGAGTTCCCAGCAACTGAGATGGGCCCAATTCTTTGAATAGTTTGATTTTGTGGTAACATACAGGCCGGGCAAGAGTAATGGCAAGGCTGATGCACTATCCAGCCAGTAGAATCAGGGAGGGCAGTGTCAGGTGGAAAGAAGTATCATTCCTGTGGAGAGGATTGTGGGGGCAGTAACACAGGTGGTGCTGGAGGAAGTATGCCAGAATTTTCCTAAGGATGAGTGGACTGAGTGTGTACAGAAGTGGAAGGCCAGAGTCATATGAAAGGGTCTGCCTTATTATGAAGGGAAGTTGTTCCTTGCTAATGAGTCATTGAGGAAAAAGGCTCTGTTTTGGTGTCATGATTCTCCCATGGCAGGGCATGGTGGTGTTAGAAAGACAAGATATGGTGCAATGATACTTTTGGTGGGAGGGGTAGGCCTCCCAGGTATAGGAATATGTGACAGGATGTGAGATTTGTGTACAATCCAAGGCAGAGCATTTAAAGAAGGCAGGGTTGTTGAAGCCATTAGCCACTCCTATGGAACCTTGGGCCTGTGTGTCCATGGACTTTGTAACAGAGTTGCCCAAAGATGAAATTGTGGCACAATGTTGGTAGTAGTGGACTATCTACCTAAGCAGGCTCATTTCATACCAGGCAAGGGAATTCCAAGTGCTTGCATACTGGCGGATTTATTTTTGCAGCACATAGTGAGACTGCATGATTTACTAAGAACGACAGTGTCTGATCGAGGGTCAAAATTTACCTCTCGGTTTTGGGATGCTTTCTGTAAATTGCTTGGAATCTCTTGCGCACTATCTACTAGTTACCATCCGCAAATGGATGGTGAAACGGAAAGAGCAAATCAGATCATGGAGCAAAACTTGAGATGTATTTTGGCCGATGGCAAGTCCTTGTGGGTTCGGTCTCTCTGGTTGGCAGAGTTTTTTTGTTACAATAATGCCAAACATGATTCATTGGGAATGTCTCCACATTACTGTTTGTATGGTCAGGATTGTCAAATGCTACCGGAGGAGGTGCCCAGGTTTACTAAGATCCCGGCAGTAACTGAACGCATGTAAGATTCTTGAGATACAAGAGCAGGCACGCCAAAATCTGGATAAGGCCATGGTGAATTATAAGAAACAAGCAGATCGAAGAAGACACTGTAGTCCTATGTATGTGGTGGGTGATTGGGTATGGTTGTCCATGAAGCATATTAAGTTGTTTGGGTCTCGGAAATGTTTGCCCCAGTTTCATAGAGCCTTATACTGTTTTGAAATGTGTGTCTGATACGGCAGTACGATTACGATTGTCTACTCATATGAAGATTCATCCAGTGTTCCACGTTTCTCTGGTTAAACCCGCAGCTCCTGGTGTGGTGACAAGAAATCTCCAGGGTTATGAAGGATGTCAACAGGAATTTGAAGTGCAGAAGATTTTGGACTCCAGGTGGCGTAGTGTACGACTCTGGTACCTCATATCCTGGGTGGGTTGTGGGCCTGAGGATGACTCATGGGAGCCGGCTGAGATGCAGACCGTTGGTAAGACAATTTCATCGGTCACATCCAGGAAAATCCCAATCCAGGGACAGGCCCTAGAGGAGGGGTTAATGTGAGTAAAAAGGGGCTGCAGGGCTTGAAAAGCTGTCCTAAAAAGTGTTTGTGAAAAAAACAGGGCGAAAACGACAATCCCCATGATCCTTTTGGACAGCAGGTCCAGAGCGAGACAGGTGGAGCAAACTGGCTATTTAAGAACTCCCACTGCCTGTTGGTGATTGTTGGCATGGCAGGCACGGGCCAGAGGAAGCAGGTGTGCAGATGAGGAGCGTGGAGAAAACACATCACACAGGACCCGAGCCATGCAGTGAAATTACTAGACTCGGGCCCGGCGGTGAAACGCTGCACTCAACGCAGCTCTCTGTTCCCTGCTGGGAAGGGGAAAGAGCACGGCAGGAGAGCGTCCAAAGCAAAGGCATCATTGCCTTTCGAGGAGCTGGCAAGCCCCCCCCCCCCCCAGGCCTTAGATAAGTGCTTTATAGAACAAATGTTATTCGCTAGTGTGTTTTCTTGTTGGGTGCAGTACGCACTGTTTGGAACTGTTGAATTGAATGAACTTACTTATCACAACAGCTATAATTCACATACTGCTCACACAGCACAGGGGTTGTGTCTCAAGCAATGCAAACTCATATTACAGAGACAGCTGATCTCTCTGAATGTTACGCTCAGAGAATGCTGGGGGCAGTGATCAATGCATGACGTGAAGAAACGCTATGTTTGTTTGTGGCTGCTCATTGAGTCCATTTCATGTTTGTACCAAGCTATTATGTTTTGAACCAACTTCTATTCTAAACCATGTTCTGGGGTCGCATTAAGAGAGGTTGAGTCACACTCATGAGGCATTACCAATTAAGGAGGGGATTGTGTCCTATATTTTGTTCACATGTGTACGTGTCAGTTATCCATGGCCTCAGGTCATTCATGCTTTATGTGCTTATGTTTGTTGCTTTCTCAGTGAATGTATATGAATGCAAGACACAGGAGTCTGTATCCTAATCAAGAAGGGTACTGATTACTTAGGAATCAAGGGTTGAGACAAGTGTATGCTACATGGTCAGGTTACGTTGTTTTTCCCTGTGTTCCCCAGTCCTATCCTATTGCAACTTTCCTAAACCTTTTTCCGGTGAACCTAACCGTCCCCTACCTATCCACAACCTCTCCCTATCCCTCTTCCCCAGTTTGGCTGCCTCAAGGTGCCTGTATATATCTAAATCAGGAGCCTGTGCCAACCAAGGTGGAAGGGGTCAACTGCATTTTACTTCCGTGGCTAGGAAGGAGTTGTGTGATACTCCAGGGGTGTGACAGTCAGGCATTGTCTTTGAGCAGACTGAACTTAGACAAGGGTGAGGAGGATGATAGATACACTAGTTGGGGACCACACATGTTGTACGAGGACGGAGAGTCTGGTCTTGGGGCAGAAGGAGGGAACACATGCACCCCAGAAGGAAGCCCGCAAATGGATAAGGAAGTGATATGGTCATATTTGGAACAGCCTAAAGATAGAATGCCAGATACCATAGCATATCCTGAGAGTCCCAGAGGATGATCATGTAGTGAGAAGGGAGAGTCTGCACCATATGTTAGCAGGTTAAGATCATTACCGACATCGAGACAGACAAAGATGATTATTCCTGCCATGCATAGACTAATAGTGGGATCCGATTATGGGACATGGTTTATGCAGTTTTCTTTGTTAGAAAAGGGGGGATCAAGACCGCAATACATTCCATGGCCACAGATGGACAAGGATAACTTAAAATGTAAGCTCCCTAGTTTGACTTTGGGGACTGGGAAATGGATATATGAATTGGAGAAAATAACAGTAGAAAATACGCTGGCCATAGGGGACATAAAAGGTCTACTGGCAGACATTCTTGGGGAGAGAGCTGACGACATTTGGAGAAGAGCGGGATATTCAAGCGCAAGTGCACAAAACACAGCTCACAATGGAGCGCCATTTAATAATTGTAAAGTAGACGTTTGGAGGGATCTCAGAGTACAGTATCCTGACACATCAGATATGGGTGCAATTACGACACGTAAAATGAAGGAAGATGAAGACCCTATTGCTTACATTCAGGATATTCAAGAGGAATGGCAGCTTGAAACTTGCGAGTGATGGGAAAAGACAGTGGCATTATTTTACCATATTTTATGTCAAGGGTTCCCTGAGCCAGCACAGAGGCAGATGAAAAAACAAGTAGGGATGGAAGCGAAGCCATGGGCTGAGATGCAGTTCACAATAGTACATCATTGTCGGTTATTACAAAAGAAAAACAAGAAGAAAGATGAGAATAGGAAAATCGAGGAAGCTCTAAGTTAGCTCAGAAACAATTGTCAAAATTTGTCATAGAAGGGGCAGTACTGACAAGCAGAGAAGGATTGGGAATGCAGGAAGCAATAGGTACATTGCAGGCAAATAATTCACGCCTGATGGACCAAGGTGGATATGGGTTTACAACGAGGCAGAGGTATGGGTTATAGAGGAAGAGGAGGAGGATTTCAGAATAACTAAGGTGGGTTTCAAAATATACAGAATGAGAACCAGAGTACTCAGGGAGGATATAATCAAGGAGGGATTAACAGAAGAGTTCCCCCCTACTATGTTGGAATTATGGAATGACAGGACATATTGCCTTCATATGTGGGAGCCAAGGAAATGTACAAAAGGGCTGATTTTCCAGAGGGGGGACAGTTTATCCTCCACCATACAGCACACAGACTAGAGAGGGCTTTGCCCAAGATCACACATCTCATCAGACACATGTGCCGCGAGTACAACAGGTACAACAGCAGGGACAAGTACAAATGAATCCGCCACAAGGGCAGTCGCAACAAGCCCCTACGCAGGCGCAGACACAGCAGTATGCAAACACAGGAAAAGTATTGAAACCCAGAACAGGAGGTGTCACCGTGGTAGGAGGAAATCCTTTCACAGGGAGTGGGATGAGATTGTATCCACAATAGGACAGCTCACAGGGTGACTTGATGTGTTCAGCACTATTTGTGATACCAGGCCCCCAAGAGGAACCAAGGGTCGATGCAGTGATAGGAGGCAAATACTTTTCTTTTCTTGTAGACACTGGAGCAACGCGTTCGTGTATACGTGAGGGAACATATGCAATGTCAGGTATTGCAATGAATGCTCAAGGGTTCTCTGGAGCTACAAGTCGAGTTCTTTTTACTGATAAAACACCAGTCTCCATAGGAAATGTGACATGTCCGTTCCTTTGTTATATTCACGACAGACAATGGTTAATATTTTAGGAAGAGGTTTAATGACGAAACTTAACATGACAATTTCATTTACTGACCAAGGAATAATGTGCTCCACTCCAGAAATACACTATTTAAACATGTAAACATGTTCATACTGGCGTTCACAGGGCAAGTGGCTCTGCAAGGCGTTCCAGTAGATCCAGAGATTTCTTGTATATGGACTAAGCATTTACTAACGTGGCTACCGGGCCTGGTGGGAAAGATTGTGAGGATACCTGACGAAATTCTGTTTAGACCACGAATACTTATGGATGAGGAGGGTGGACAGACTATTCCTATAGAGTTGGAAGCAGCTATATTGCAAAAGGAAATGGCAATGCTCTAAGGAGCAGACGATGAGGGTAGACCATGGAGAACAGTGATAGCCCTTGAGTATTGATTGACATAACTGATGATGACATGCTTAGGGAGGACCGAAGCGATGATGAAGTAGTGTTCTTCATGAGCATTACACTGGATAAGAATAGAGAAAAGGGTAGTCCCACAGAGAATGGCGATAATGCGGCAGGGGCCAGCATTTTTTCAGGAGGATCTTGAAAAGGTGCCAAGTACCTTATGGACCACAGACCCTTATGACGTAGGTTTACTGAAGTGGATAGGGGAGGTTAAAATTAAGCTCAAGCCAGGAGCAATTTAACCCCGAGCAAAGCAGTACCCTATGTCTCGAGAAGCTGATGAGGGTATATTTCAGACTATTTCAGCACTGATGAATCAAGGGATTCTGGTGCCATCAGAGATATCGTGTAATACCGCAGTATATCCGATTAAGAAATCTACTAAAGGGGGGGGTTGTGGAGATTTATCCAGGATATGAGGCCTCTTAACCAGATTGTAGATGCTGAGTTTACTTTAGTTCACAATCCGGTGACAATATTGTGTAGTAGTCCAGTGGAAGCTCGATATTTCACAGTGATCAATGTGAAAAATGCGTTTTTCTCAAACCCGCTGCACAAGGACTCCCATGACTTGACTTAATTTATGTTTCGCCAAAAGAGACTAAAAACATACTATGTTGCCTCAAGGGTACTATGAGTCCCCATCGATCTTTAACAGAGTTCTACAGACGGATCTAGGCAATATTGATCTCAAAAGCAAGGTCATACAGTACATAGATGACATTTTGATTTGTAGCACCACAGAGGATGAGTGCAGGCAAGATTCTGTCCAACTAATGACTATTCTAGCAGACAAAGGGCATAAGGTGGACAAAGAGAAGTTACAGTACTGTCAAGAAGAGGTATTATACATATGTCAGTTGATTTCACATGAAGGAAAGAAAGCAACACCTGAGAGAGCCAAGGCAATCATGAAAACATCAAAACCAAACACGGTGAGGCAAATGCAACAGTTTCTGGGTTTGTGTTCTTACGTTAGAGTCGGGGTGTTTGATTATACCACATACATGAGACCACTTCTGCAAGCAATAAAGAAAGCACAAGTTGGTAAAATAAACCTAGAATGGACTGAAGAAATGGAGGAAGGATTTCAAGAGGTGAAAAAACAATTTGCACAGCCCCTGTTTTAGGAATTCCCAATTATGCAGAGGAATTGTATTTGTTTTCACACACAAATGGGACAGTCATGACAGCAGTGCTTACACAAAGGACCACATTACGGTACAAACCTTTGGCATGTTACAGTGGGATTTTAGACCCAGTTATGAGGGGACACTTCCCTTGCGAACAATCTTTGACAGCCGCCGCATTCGCAATTGAGAGGTCCACAAGTATTGTTATGGGCTACTCTATGACCCTCTTTGTGGAGCATGCTCTATTTGCTATTCTAGAGAAACTCAAGGGCATGTTGACATCCCAAAGAGCATCAGATTATGATGTAATGATTTCAAACCAGCGATTAAAATTGTAAGATGTAAAATAGTGAACCCAGCCACATTCATAGCTGAGCCAGTAGAGGAAGGTGATCATGTGCATGACTGTGTCAATTATGCTGAATTTTATGATGATATACCCTGTGTAAAGGAGAATTCTTTAGTGGGAGGGCAGATTCTTTTTTTGGAAAATTGATCAGACTAGTGGGACAAGGCATTCAGATACTGCAGTGGTGAGACACAGATTAAACAGGGAATTTGAAGTAGTAGCAAGTGCAAGACTACAGTCTCACTTTTCAGTGCAGACAGCAGAATCAGTAGCGCTTATTGTCACACTTGAGCAACATGAAAGACAGGAAGTGACAGTGTACAGTGACTCTGCCTTTGTGACGCCAACCATACATGCAGGGTTGGCATGTTGCAAAAGGAAGGGCTACCTCCGCGCAGATGGCTCTCCAGTGCAGCATGTGTCCTTACTGGATAGGCTCATTAAGGCACTACAACTCCCAGTAGCCATAGTGGTCATTAAATGTGCAGTGCATACTAAACAAACAGATGTTATCTCTTGCAGGAACGAAGCCGCAGACGCAGACCCCAAAAGGGTTGCATATTCTCCAGAAATGTTGAGTTTTGATACTGAAGATATTAAAGGAAATTAAATACAACCATGTTGGTACAGCAAGGGTTTAATAAATTGTCAATAACCCAATTAATAGAGATTCAGAGAAGTGCACCACATGAAGAGCAAGAACTGTGGAAATGATGGGGGTGTTCTTTATTCCCCACAGAAGCTTTATGGCAACAGGATAGCACTGGAAAGCCAGTAATGCCAGTAGCTTTATCAAAGGTTGTGCTTAAACAGCTGCATTACCCCACGCATGTAACTAGAGAAAGTCTGGCTGCCACTATTGCAGAAAGTGAATTGCATCGTGTGTCAAAGGTTTACTGCTGGGCATACACTGAGAATGATCAGAGAAGTAATACCTCAACCGAATGGTCCGTTTCAGCATTTGCATATCCACTATGCTGCAGACATGTAGTGGATATAGGTATAGGTATTAGTGGTGGTGTGTCCCTTTTCTAGGTGGATCAAGGCAGGTGTGCATACACACCTTGATGCCACTTGCGAAGCAACGTTTTTAGTGTGCAAGGTATTC
Organism: Ambystoma mexicanum; assembly: GCF_040938575.1. Classification (NCBI taxonomy): domain Eukaryota; kingdom Metazoa; phylum Chordata; class Amphibia; order Caudata; family Ambystomatidae; genus Ambystoma; species Ambystoma mexicanum. The sequence goes on from NC_090934.1 coordinate 1,271,579,062, forward strand.
CCGAGGTGGGGTGTGTGTGGGGTGCTAAGATCTGATAATGAGCCGCATTTTGTCAATGAGTTATTTGAACAGATAGGGCTTCTATTAACCATAAAACACAAGTTTTCTTCTGCTTATCACCTGCAAGGAACAGGATATGTGAGAGACTCAACGGCCTCCTCCAAGAAAAGATTCCCAAGATTAAATGGACTTTGAAAAAGGGATGGCTGTATTGCCTAGCCCCAGCCTTATATGCCCTTCGGAATCAGCCAGGATTAGACCACCACCTTACCCCGCATGAACTAGTGACAGGGCGTTGAATAAGAACAACCCTTACACCTCCGTCTAGGAGTACGAGTGATGCCCAGGGCGTAGCAAAAACATTAGGTGATGAGATGCATGATTATTTGACATGTTTGACCTCTAGTACTTCTTTAATTTCAAATCAAGTAAAGCACCAGGGGGGTCAGTCTAACAACACGGAAGAAGATAATTCGGCAACCAATCCAAGTAAACTTTTACCACCACCTAAGTTATATGTTGGGGACCTAGTGTTGATTAAAATGTTTACCATGAACCACGTTTTCATGGCCCTTTTATTATCAAAGAAGTGTCCCCTTCTGCTGCTACAAAGAAGAAGAGCTTGGCTGCACGTGAGCGATGTGAAGATTTATAAAGGTAAGACCTTCCCCGCCACCGTTACCAATCCAGAAGCAAGACAAGAAGAAGAATTTCTGCATTTGCAGACTCGAACGATGACCAAGAAGAGGAACTATAAAATAACGAGTAATTAACGTGTACTTGTAACGCTCACCTGGTATCCACGGGGACGTCACTCAGCCTGTTCTGACCTCTTACGACCTCGAACCCTTCCCTGGAGTCTACTCGACTTGAGACTGGGCCTTGTTTTTTTTTTAAAGTTTACTCTCCGTCCTGCTTTCAGTGCAGGGGCGCGTTGATTGATGCAGGCTTGTTGCTGCCTAGTTACTTCACTGGCAAGAGTCCGACAGGTAAGTATAATGAGTCTTTTGAACAGTTCTCTAACTTCATTCCTTTCCTTCCTTAGATGAGGGCCTGTGTCCGGGGATGGCGACGTGCTGCTGAGATGAGTAGTGCTGAAGGTGAGTGAAGGTGAGTGAGAGTGCAATGCGCGATGCAAACCCTTTCGTATTTGTTTTGAACCGAGTTGTTTTTCTGGGTCTTTTAGGTGCCGCAACGTTTTCAGCGTGGATGCCGGTTATGAAGAAGAAATTCGGTGAGCACGGTATGAGGCGCCTCTAGATGTTTCCACGCTAACCTGGAGTGTCTTTTCCCTCTTGCAGATGGATGAGAAGTTCCGGAGACAGAGTTCCCCCAGAGCGGCTGGGATTCAGGTAAGCGTTTGAAGCTCGTACAGTCAAAGATTTGCTGAATGCTTACTAATGCCTTTTTTCTGTTCTTTTCCCTTTGCCGGGATGGGAATGACACCGCCGAAGATGCCCGCAGAACAGAAGGAGCGATGAATGATGGGCAGAAGCACAACAAGGTAAGGCTGTTCCTACAGGAGCTGAGTGCAGAAGAAAGATGCAGACCTACTGGAGACTGATCCGAACACGGTGAGTGTCACGCTGCAGGTGCAGAAAACACAAAGCATGTTTCTCAGCCTGGGCGTGGCTTAAATAGTCTCTGGGTATCCCAGGTGTTTCTGGGATGAACCACACCCAAAGACTAGACTGCACATGCAGTTCTGGGAACCGAAATATGTGGGGGCATCCATCTTGTCCCCATCAATGCACTACAAGTCCAATCCCCAATGTTATCCTATGGGAGTGAGTGAGTCTGGTGCCACAAGTGCCAAGTCTGACTCCAAGTGTGTCTTTGGAGGGATGGAGAGGCCCTTGAGGGCCATGTAGGTTATCGTGGCCTGGCTCCAGCCTGACATATTGGAGGGCTGGGGACATGAGGGGCAGGAATCATGACAGCACCCCCCCCCCCCAAGGCCCCTCTCAAGGTGCCTCTTCTGACTGGTCCTGGTTTGTTTGGATGGTTTTGATGAAATTGTCTAAGCAAGCGAGGTGCATGATGTACTCACAAGGCTCCAATGTCCTGTCTTGTGGACCATACCTCTTCCAGTCTACTAAGTAGTATAATTTGGATCTGATGTACTTTGAATCCAGGATGTCCTTGACTTCGAGTTCTGGCTCCCCGGTGACTACTACTGGCTGCGGTGGCGTTGATACCCGGGTCCCAGGTTGAACAGGCTTAAGAAGAGACACGTGGAACACAGGATGAATCTGCATGTTTGACGGCAGAGCTAGTCTGACCGCCACAGGATTTATCACGGAGGAGACAGTGAATGGACCCAGGTATCTTGGACGGAAAGTTCGGGTTCCTTTAATGGACATGTGTTTAGACGCCAGCCAGACTTTGTCTCCCACTTGTTAGTTGGGGGCCTTTGCTCGGTGTTGATCAGCAAACTTCTTTTGGTGATTCTTAGCTTGAATTAGGTGTTCAGCTGCCCTTTTAAAGGATTGAGAAATGGTCGTGTGCAAGGTTTTGACTGCTGGCATTTCCAGGGTTGTAGGAACGTCCAACTCAGAAGTACGTGGGTGCCTGCCATACACAGTATAAAAGGGTGTCTGCCCAGTGATGGTGTGTAGGGAATTATTATAAGCATATTCAGCTATACATAATAGGTCGTACCAGCTTCCTTCAGCTTGGTGTAACATGCAACGCAGATACTGCTCGAACGTCTGATTTGTCCTCTCAGTTTGACCATACGTTTGGGGATGGTGACTGGTGGATAGCCGGATGTCGATCTGGGCCATAGAGCAGCATTTTCTCCAGAAGTTAGATACGAATTGAGTACCTCGGTCTGAGAAACTGAAGGAAACCAATGGAGCCGTACGATGCCTTCAAGAAATACCTTTGCCAGAGTGGAAGCATTTGGGAGCCCCTTAAGAGGAATGAAATGTGCCATTTTTGAAAATAGGTCCACCACCACAAGAATAGTGTTAAACCCTTGACTGGGTGGTAAATCAGTAATAAAATCGAGGGACAACGTGTGCCAGGGTGCTGGTGGGATTTCCAATGGTTGTAATAGCCCAGCCGGTTTCTGCTTGGATGACTTGTTTTGAGCACACACTCCACAAGATAAGATGAATTGGATAATGTCTTTACGACACGTGGGCCACCAATAATTTCGTTTTACCTTGGCTAGGGTTTTAGCCATTCCGGGTGGCCCTCGATCAAGGAATCATGATAACCGGACATGACTTGTTCTCGTAGTTCTTGGTTTGGTAAAAAGAAACTATTCCTGAAGTAGGGCAACTGATCTTTTATCATGTAATGTTCTCCTTGTGTACTCCACGCTTGTAATTGCTCCGGACTCATCAGGTTTTGGATTTCTTCATGTAATTCTTTCTGAGTTATGGTTGCTGTGATTCCTAGGAGCTTGTCACTCGGGATGATCGCTATTGGGTCAGTGGTCTGATACCCTTGCTCTTCCATCACCATACGGGAAAGGGCATCGGCCTTCCCGTTTTCACCCCTGGTTGAAATGTAATCACGTAATCATATTCGGGAAAAAAAAGAGCCCAACGTAGTTGTCATGAGGATTGGGCCTTTGCCGTTTTTAGGTACTGGAGGTTCCGGTGGTCAGTTATTACGGTGATTGTGTGTCCGACGCCCAAGAGGTAGTGCCGCCATGCCTTAAAGGCTGACTTAATGGCCAGGAGTTCTTTGTCTGTGATAGCGTAATTGAGTTCAGGGGGTGTGAAATTACGCAACCAGAAGGCAACACGGTGTAACTGGCCCGTTTCGGGGTCCTTTTGCGAGAGGACGCTCCCATAGCCATGCTTGAGGCGTCCGTTTCCACCAGGTATGGGAGATCAGCGCGAGGGTGGCATAAGATTGGGGCAGATGTGAATCCTGCTTCGAGTTCCTGGAAAGCTTCCTCAGCTTCTGTTGTCCACTGGAACTTTTTGTTGCTTTTCCTTAGCAATGACGTGATGGGATGCACGATTTGCGAAAATCCTGGGATGAACCGGCCGTAGAAGTTTGCAAAACCCAGCATACTTTGAACCCCCTTGAATGAGTTTGGGGACGGCCAGTTCAGGATAGCATCTACCTTGTGTACATCCTTTCGGATTCCATTCGGGCTGAGAATAAAGCCCAGGAATTTCACCTCAGAGACGTGGAATGAGCACTTTTCGAGCTTGGCGTAGAGCTGGTGTTGACAAAGTTTCTCCTATACGGATCGGACGTGTTTAACGTGGTCCTGCTTTGGTGCGGAATATACTAGAATATCGTCGATGTACACTAGAGCACAGACATCAATCAATTCGCATAGGACATTGTTCATGAAGTATTGAAATGGTGCAGGCGCGTTGCAAAGGCCAAAGGGCATTACTTGATATTCGTACAAGCCGTATTTGGTGCGAAAAGCAGTTTTCCATTCGACCCCCTGTTTTACGCAAACAAGGTGATATGCCCCCCTCAGGTCTAGTTTTGAGTAGTGAAAAGAGAGGGTTTGCTCTCACACTGCGCACACAAATGTAATCAATAGCACAGATGCTATATATGTTTGTCAATTTTTAATCAACACTGTTGCAGCCTGACACGTGTTTCGAGCTTCATGCTCTTCCACTGAGGCTGCATATACAAAATTTAGAATATAATTGTACAGACAGAACCAATTGTGTTGCATAAACAAAAGTCAAACAGAAGTAACCCAGCCCAAGAACAGGGCAAACAAGGAAAAGGGTTGGCAAACACCACCAAATTAAGTTGCACGATTTATGGTGGGAAGCAAGTAAGAAAATCAACATTTCACTACAGCAAAGAAATACAAAAAAGGAAATTATCAATAATATACACAATTGTAAAAAAGGATATTCGTTGGGAAGAATAAATGGAACAAAAAACATAATTATTTAGCTAGAGGAAACTTATAATGAGTGGCAATGGTGATCAGTCAAAAAGTCCATGAGTTAAAAGAAAATTGCGTAATGGTACTTTAGACTTGGTTTCACTGATCAATGGGTACTAGAATGGTAAAATGTGCACTGTGCGAGAACAGTCATAACCGCATCGTGACCGTGAACAAATGCTGCTGAAGTATTCATTTGTAAAAATATAAAATGAATTTTAGCGGAAATGGCGCTTATGAAAGTGAAAGTAAACTCTTACCGAAATTGAGGTAAGTAAGCAAGTGAGCGGATTCATACATGGGCTCCCTGGAGGACAGAAAGAAATTGGCCCATATATAGAGTCATGGAGTACAAGATGTATGTAAAACAGGGTCGGATATTAAATTGGGGATAAAAAATAAAATATGGTAAAAAACATACCTATAGCTTGCAGTTGCACGTAAACCTATACAGGGTAAATTGTTGAGTTGCTGGAATACATTAGGTAATAATTTTTGGTCCAGGAGAAAGGGGAAAGAAAAGAACAAAGCGGGAGTAGTTAGTCAATTCACTGGCTTGCACCAGAGATCGTCTAGACGATCACTAAGTTAACGTAGACCACTTAATTGTGTCAGGACTCATCTTGAAAGTACTCACCAGCGTGTTGGCCACCTAGCGAGTGAACGGGAGCAACTCGTCTCAGTCTGTGTATCGAGTATAACTGGAAATGAAAGTAGCAACAACAGCGAAAAAGGGATACACGTCGGGCTCGCTGCGGGCAAAACACGGCCGCCATGTTGAACTGGTGCTTGGTGAAGGTGAAAGATATGTAGAACCACAGGTGTTGAATGAATGAAATATAATGCGAACGTGTATATGACATATTAGAAACCTCATTGGAAGGCAATTGGTTAGGCCTGATTAACGAAACTAATGGAGTAAGGAGTGATAGAGCAACCGCGCATGTAGGCAAGAATATGTACATAATTAAAAATTAGAAAGCAATTTGGAGGATGGATCGAGGTCGCAAATTTGCGCTGTCAACAACGATGTGTGCTGAAAATAAAAACTGGGTGCGCCCGTGGTCCAAATTGAAATGGGCTCCTCAGTTATGAGACTAAGAGGGGCACAGAGTGGCGTGAACTTGAAAACGCCAAGGCTAATTATACAATAGGGTGCTAAAGCTACTAACTGACTCTGGCCTAATATACAGCAATTGGAATAAAATATATTGAGGCCTTAGAAGATACTAGGCAAACGCATGGACAGATTGGGTGATCACCACTGAAGGAGAGTAACAAAAGGGTGCTAACCGCATATTAATAATGCGCAAGACCTGGGGATCTGATACAATAAACATTAAGCAGCACATGTAATCACAAAAAGACTGACAGCTCATGGTCTGTGTTAAGGCCAGTGTCGACAGTGCGGTATTGGCAAATCAAGCAGGCCTCTAATTGCCTCAGTTTCAGTAACAAATTTCCTCCCCATTGCGGGAGGGAAACCTTTATCATCCCTGCAAATTTGATCATTGCTTTGTTGTCCATTTGGTGGACTTGTTGCCAATGAATGGCCAATTGGTATTTAGAATCAGATTGTGCAATAGATGATAGGTGTTCCCTGATCCGAATTTTTAATGGTTGAATAGTGCTCCCAATGAAATAGAGACGACAGATACATTTGATACAATAGATACAGAATTTGGAGTTGCAATTGATAAATGATTTAATCCTGTGTGTGCCTAAATGCCCAAAGTCAATGGACATTGTCTCTAATGCATGGGTGCACATGGAGCAACCCCCACATTTGTGAAAGCCTGGGCGTGGAGGCTGCTGAAGCCATGTTTATTGATGTGGTGGAATTGCCATGAATGAAGGTGAAAGTATATTCTTAAGGTTGTTAGCCTTGGTGTAAATAAAGCTGGGTGTACTGTCAACACATGATGTAATATCTCAATCAAGTTGTAAGATGTGCCAATGCTTTTTAATTATTTGTAGAACACGGAGCTGTCAGCATTAAATCTGGTGATAAATTTCAATTTCTGAGAGTGCCCCGTCTCGTTACGGACTTTCGGTTTGAGTAGATCACATCTCTTCATGAAACGCACGACTTGTGCAGCTTTAGCTACTGATGGAGAATCAAAACCTCTTGACAGGAACCTATGACGTATCACCGAGCATTCTTCAACAAAGTCTTGGTCTAACAAACAGTTACGTCTCGCCCGGATAAATTCTCTTTTAGGTATATTGGAGATCACAGTTTTCCTATGGCAACTTGTGGCATGCAAGACTGCGTTGACAGAGGTATACTTTCTAAATGTTTTTGTAACAAACTGGTTGTCAGTAATGCTGATTGTAAGGTCTAAAAAGTTACTGCACGTGAAACTGAACGTATGTGTAAATTGTATGCCCCAGTTGTTAAGATTTAAGTAAGCAACAAATTTGTTCAAACATTCTATGGAACCCTGCCAAACCAAAATCACATCGTCAATATAGGTCTTCCACATATAGATATGTGGTTTGAATAGTTGATTAGAAAAGACAAGCTGTTGTTCATAATGATGCATAAAGATATTGGCGAGAGCAGGCGCATAGCTTGCTCCCATCGCAATTCCGATGAGTTGTCTAAAATAAGTGTTAAAAAGAAACACATTATTCGTAAATGCAACTGTCAGTAGGTCTTTGATCATTTCAATGTGTTCAAAGAAAGATGCTGAATGTGCTCGAAAAATGTAATCAATACTCCTAATTGCTTGCTGATGGTACTCCTAATTGCTTGCTGATGGTTAATTGACGTGTAAAGAGCTTTCACATCTAATGTAACCAATACCAAGTTGGGTAACATAGGGAGTTGATCAAGAATCTGTAGAATGTGCATTGTGTCACGGATAAATGTCGATATGTTGTTCACCAGTGGTGAGAGACATTCATTGATATACAAGGAGATGGGCTCAAGAATGCCACCCCCTCCACTAAGGATTGGTCTCCCTTCAGGTATTTTCTCAAATGGTTTATGTATTTTGGGCAGGGAGTAAGCAGTTGGCATTGTTGGGCCATCCAATAATAAAAATTGCCTTTCCACATCAGTTATCAAACCAATAGTGTGCCATTTGGATACCACAGCTTTTATAGTTACACAGATGTTTGGCAAGGGGTTAGCAGGTAAGATTGCATAGCAGCCTGGAGAATTCAAGTGGGCAAGACCCATTGCGATGTAGTCCACTTTGTCCATAATGACGACGTTCCCACCCTTGTCTGCCTCCTTAATATTAATGTTGTCAATGGTGGCCAAGTTATGTAAAGGTTGTTGTTCATTGATGGAAAGGTTAAACTGTATGTTCTTACGTTATGAGAGCCTTTCAATTTATGAATATCTTTAGTCACTGCTTGGTGTAATGTGTCAATTAAGTTATCCTTTGGGAATAAATGAGTGAATTTCGATTTGTTTGAGAGTTCTTTTATTTTAAGGCTCTGTTGCTGAATATTTAAGTCATGCAGTAAATCCAATACATTTGTATTAGCATCAAGTTCATATTCATCAATGGACATTAATACATGAGTACTCAGCATTGTCTGTAGAGTGATGTCGGATGGTTGGGGTTCCTGGGGGTGCTTTTATAGTACTTTACTTGAGTGGCAAAACTTTTAATTTTAATTTGCGAATACATTTAAACAAATCAATCTGAATTTGGGCGTATTCATTAAACCCAGTTGGTGAGACAGTCAGTCCTCGGTTGAGGACTGCGCGTTCGTCAGGAGAGAGCGTATAGCTATTCAAATTGTGAATTAGATCTATCTTATCTGATTTCTGAGGGTCTGTTGGTACGATGCCCGTGTGAATCTGCGTTGAACGGGTGGGGCGTTTACGCCTGGTAGGTTGGCTGCACCTTGTTGTTACGCTCACCTGGACCCCACAGGGGTGTCGATCGGACCCGGACAGCTGCGGTCTCCTTCAACGTGATGCGTAGTGCAGAGATAACTGTCTGGACTGGCTCTCCTATTCTTGTCTGCTGGACCCGAAGAAGTATTTTCCTGCAAGCGGAGACAGGGATTAACCACCTGTGGGTTTTAGTGATGGCCTCCCAACTGTTCTCGCTCTCCCCCACTAATCACCTCCGATATCCCCTTGGTAACCTCACCTTATGTTCGTAAAAGATGAGCTCTCCATCCTGCGTGTCTTGCAGGGGTGCGTAGATACCAGTTACTTCACTGGTTTGAAGGCGTTGGGAGAGAATTTATCCAATTAGAAGCCCGCTTGATTTGCCAATACCGCACTGTAGACACTGGCCTTAACACAGACCATGAACTGTCAGTCTTTTTGTGATTACATGTGATGCTTAATGTTTATTGTATCAGATCCCCTGGCCTTGCGCATTATTAATATGCATTCAGCACCCTTTTGTTACTCTCCTTCAGTGGTGATCACCCAATCTGTCCATGCGTTTGCCTAGTATCTTCTAAGGCCTCAATATATTTTATTCCAATTGCTATATATTAGGCCAGAGTCAGTTAGTAGCTTTAGCACCCCATTGTATAATTAGCCTTGGCGTTTTCAAGTTCACACCACTCTGTGCCCCTCTTAGTCTCATAACTGAGGAGCCCATTTCAATTTGGACCACGGGCGCACCGAGTTTTTATTTTCAGCACACATCGTTGTTGACAGTGCAAATTTGCGACCCCGATCCATCCTCCAAATTGCTTTTTAATTTTTAATTATGTACATATTCTTGCCTAGAGCGCACGGATGCGCTATCACTCTTTACTGCATTAATTTCGTTAATAAGGCCTAACCAATTGCCTTCCAATGAGGTTTCTAATATAAATCATATACACGTTTGCATTATATTTCATTCATTCAACCTCTGTAGTTCTACATATCTTTCGCCTTCACCAAGCACCAGTTCAACATGGCGGCCGTGTTTTGCCTGCAGCGAGCCCGACTTGTATCCCCTTTTCGCTGTTGTTGCTACTTTCATTTCCAGTTATACTCGATACACAGACTGAGACGGGTTGCTCCCATTCACTCGCTAGGCGGCCAACACGCTGGTGAGTACTTTCAAGATGAGCCCTGAAACAATTAAGGGGTCTACGTTAACTTAGTGATGGTCTAGACGATCTCTGGTGCAAGCCAGTAAATTGATTAATTATCCCCGCTTTGTTCTTTTCTTTCCCCTTTCTCCTGGACTAACTTTGAAATTATTCCCTAATGTATTCCAGCAACTCAACAATTTACCCCATATAGGTTTATGTGCAACTGCAAGCTATAGGTATGTTTTTTACCACATTTCATTTTTTATCCCCAATTAAATATCCAACCCTGCTTTACATACATCTTGTACTCCATGACTATCAATATGGGCCAATTTCTTTCTATCCTCCAGGGAGCCCATGTTTGAATCCGCTCACTTGCTTACTTACTTACCTCAATTTCGGTAAGAATTTACTTTCACTTTCATAAGCGGCATTTCCACAAAAATTCACTTTATATTTTTACAAATGAATACTACAGCAGCATTTGTTCACGGTCACGATGCAGTTATAATTGTTCTCTCACAGTGCACATTTTACCATTCTAGTACCTATTGATCAGAGAAACCAAGTCTAAGGTACCATTACGCAATTTTCTTTTAACTCATGGACTTTTTGACTGATCACCATTGCCACTCATAAGTTTCCTCTAGCCAAATAATTGTTGTTTTTTCTTCCATCTCTTTTTCCCAGCGAATATCCTTTTTTACAATTGGTGTATATTATTGATAATTTCCTTTTTTGTATTTCTTTGCTGTATGGAAATGTTTATTTTCTTACTTGCTTCCTACCATAAACCGTGCAACTTAATTTGGTGGTGTTTGCCAACCCTTTTCCTTGTTTGCCCTGTTCTTGGGCTGGGTTACTTCTGTTTGACTTTTGTTTATGCAACACAATTGGTTCTGTCTGTACAATTATATTCTAAATTTTGTATATGCAGCCTCAGTGGAAGAGTATGAAGCTCGAAACACGTGTCAGGCTGCAACAGTGTTGATTAAAAATTGACAAACATATATAGCATGTGTGCTATTGATTACATTTGTGTGCGCAGCGTGGGAGCAAACCCTCTCTTTTCATAGTTCTATTTCCCTGGTGGGTGCTAGGCAGGCTCCCACTACAGCTCTCACCCGCAGCCCATCCATAACCCATATAATTGGCGTCCAAGCGCTGTACCTTGCTGGCCCTTCTCTGCCAAACCTCCTGCTAGTTTTAAGTAGATTTGGGCATCTTTGACTTGATCAAGCAATTCAGGGATCAGTGGCAGGGGGTAGCGTTTTTTTTACAGTAATCTGGTTCAGTGCGCGATAGTCGATGCATGTTCTCAAGTCCCCCTCCTTTTTTGGTATGAAGAATAGAGGACTGGCTGCTGAGACTTCGAGGGACGGATGAACCCGTTGGCCAGGTATTGGTCAAGATAGGCCTTCAGGCGCTGGTTTTTCTGGTTCCGTGAGTGCGTAAATTCGCCCACAAGGGATTTGTGCGCCGGGTATCAGGTCGATTTGGCAATCATATGGTCTATGGCAGGGTATTAGCCTGTTCTTTCTGAAAGACATCTTGAAAGTCCTGGTATTCACTTGGTAGGGGTACGATTGCCGCAGTCACAAGCGTGGCGGTTCTGGTGTCTATTGGTTGTTTCTCATGGCGATAACATGTGTGGGCGCAAGTCTCGGGAAAGGCCAATTCTTTTGCTCGCCAATCGATTCGAGGATTGTGAGCTACCAACCATGGCATTCCCAAAATCAACCGGAATTGTGGTGCCTTAATGAGGTCGAAAATGATAGATTCTTGGTGTCCATCCTGGCACAGAAGGGTTAAAGCTGCAGTGCATTGGGATACTGGACCAGAAGCTATTTCCGTGCTGTCAACAGTGGTAACAGTGTCTGTGGTTGATTTCGGGTGTAACGGAAGCCCCATCTTTGCTGCAAGATCCTGGCTGATGTAATTTCCAATGGCTCCACTGTCAATGTACGCTCTTACTGCGTGCATCCGAGATAGTTGTTGATGATTGATCAAGACCACAGATAGTGCAAAATGGGAGGTCTGTAGTTCACTTTCTTCGCTCGTCAAGTGGACCCCTACACTTGCCGGGCTGGGGAGTTTTCCAATTCCTTGATGGTATCTTCCTTGTCCATGGCCCCTACCGTCCTCCTCAGTGGCTTCACAGGGCACTCTTTAAGGAAATGACCTGACCTTCCACAGTACAGACATAACTGCTGCTGTCTCCTTTTATCCCTTTCTGCTTTAGTCAAGGGGGATCTGACCCCCCGATTTGCATTGGTTCTCCTGAACCTTCCGTTGTGCGGGCAATATTGCCCTTTGAACGCACATACATAGGGCGAGGGTCCAGTCTGGTTCGATCTGCTCTTCGGTCCTGCAACCTATGATCCAGTTGAACAACAAGATCAATGAATTCTGAACAGTCTTTCGGGGGGTTCACTTCTTGTGCGAGAACATCCTTGAGCTCCCCCCGCAACCCCTGATGAAATAACATGGTTCTCTTCTCCACTGGCCATTCTGCTTCAACTACAAGTCTGTTGAACGTGGCTATGTATGTTAATAGGTCTTGATTCCCTTGGTGTAGGGACAGAAGTTCGTTGTCTAATGCCTGCCCATGAGTTCGACGGGCGAACAGCTTTTCCATCTCCTGCTGAAAGCCCCTGAAGTCATGCAGCAAAGGATCGTCTTGGGCCACAAAGGGTACAGACCAGTCTGCGGCGCTAACACTCAGGTAGGATAGCACAAAAGCGACCCATGATTGGTCATTCGGAAAGGCCCCTGGTCTACAAAGGAAGTGCAGGCGGCACTGGTTCATGAATGTTGCAAACCTCTTGGGATCCCCTGTAAATTGTTCGGGCGGGCCAAGGGAACTGCCCCAGGAAGGGTTATCTGAGCAAGATTGTCTGATGGTGCTGGCATCGAGGGCACGCTTCCCGGCAATGGTGCATGCCCTGCTTGTGACTGGAGAAGTTGCCGGCTTAAATCATCAGTGCGTTCTTTGGCTACTATCAGCTCTCTCCTCAGGGTGTTGGTCTCCTGCCTGGCTGCATGTACTTCGGAACGTAGCTGCCCCAACATGTGGGCTAACTGGTCGGTTTCTGATGTTTCCATGACGCCCAGGTGGATTATGATGTGAGGCTTTGTGTTCGTTAACGCTCACATGGTATCCACAGGGACGACACTCAGCCTGTTCTGACCTCTTACGACCTCGAACCCTTCCCTGGAGTCTACTCGAATGGAGACTGGGCCTTGTTTTCTTGGAAAGTGTGCTCTCTGTCCTGCTTTCAGCGCAGGGGCGCTTTAATTGATGCGGGCTCGTTGCTGCCTAGATACTTCACTGGCAAGTGTCCGACAGGTAAGTATAATGAGTCTTTTGAACAGTTCTCTAACTTCGTTCCTTTCCTTCCTTAGATGATGGCCGGCATCCGGGGATGGCGACGTGCTGCTGAGATGAGTAGCGCTGAAGGTGAGTGAGAGTGCGATGCAACCCTTTCCTATTTTTATTGAACTGAGTTCTTTTTCTGTGTCTTTTAGTTGCCGTGACGTTTTCAGCGTGGATGCCGGTTATGAAGAAGAAATGCGGTGAGTAAGCGCGGTATGCGGCGCCTCTAGATGTTTCCACGCTAACCTGGAGTGTCTTTTCCCTCTTGCAGATGGATGAGAAGTTCTGGAGACAGAGTTCCCCCAGAGCGGCTGGGATTCAGGTAAGCGTTTGAAGCTCGTACAGTCTTTAAAAAATAAGCGAACATTTGCTGAATGCTTACTAATGCCTTTTTTCTGTTCTTTTCCCTTTTCCTTAGGAAGTGACATGCCGGGATGGGAGTGACATCGCCGAAGATGCCTACAGAATAGAAGGAGCGATGAATGATGGGCAGAAGCGCTGCAAGGTAAGGCTATTCCTAACAGTGTTCTTGTTCTTGCAGGAGCTGAGCACAGAAGAAAGATGCAGGCCTACTGGAGACTGATCCGAACACGGCGAGTGTCACGCTGCAGGTACAGAAAACACAAAGCATTTTTCTCAGCCTGGGCATGGCTTAAATAGTCTCTGGGTATCCCAGGTGTCTCTGGGCTGAACCACACCCAAAAGACTAGACTGCACAGGCAGTTCTGGGAACCAAAATATGTGGAGGCATCCATCTTGTCCCCATCAATGCACTACAAGTCCAATCCCCAATGTTATCCTATGGGAGTGAGTGAGTCTGGTGCCACAAGCGCCAAGTCTGACTCCAAGTGGGTCTTTGGAGGGATGGAGAAGCCCTTGAGGGCCATGTAGGTGATCGTGGCCTGGCTCCAGCCTGACATCTGGAGGGCTGGGGACATGAGGGTCAGGAATCATGACAGTACTCTATTTGGACTAGAATTCAATAGACACTCCTTATACTTATTTTAGCATGGAGTGCAAAGACTTGCAGAGAATTCCAGGAATTTTGAAATTAACTTTTAGAAATATCTTGAAGTAGAGAATAATGCATCAGACTCATGTGTAAACGTCAGTTCTTGATCAGAAATTGGAAACGAGACCAGTATCCAGATTCATTTCGTACAGAATATTTGTTTTAAGTGATCAAACATATGGTACCTGCCGACAGTGACGTTCATCGGATTGTGGTTTCTGTCTTTGTGTTCATACTTCAATCTTACCCTGCTCTTGTCAGAAGAGGCGTTATATTCACACTTTCTTACAGGATCCTAAAAACAGTCCAGTGATAAGAAGACTCCTTCTTGCTATAATTGAACACATTTTACAGTTGCAAATATAAAAGAATTTGATGATTGTATTAAAAATGATTAATGGAGAAAATGGCATGATTATAGGAGAACAAGTTCAGCTAGCAGTAGGATGCGCGAGAAATGGATGCCCAGATTTCTATGTATGATATACATTTGCATGATTGTTCTTGTTGGCTTTCTGTTCCTCATCTTTCACAGTCTCTATCATCTTTGTACTTCAGCTGTAGGAGAAGTTCCTATGGTTCTCCTACTATGAAAACAAATAAATACAGGCTTTTTGATTTATTTCTATAGGTATTTTGGAAGACACAAAAGAGTTGCAGAGGACGATAATGAAGCGATAAATACCTATCTAGATAACACAGCTCACTTGGGGAATAGTGGGGGGAAAAAGCATCCAAGGTCTGCTCTCTCATCCCCTATGCCATGAATACAATAAGGTCTTTAATTGCAAAATAAGTTCCAGAGCATTATGCAAAGTGCCTCAGCCATCTTGCAACATGTACTACTCAAGGACAATTCCAAGGAAGTTGGGCAACCTTGCGCTGGTGGTCAAATTGGTTGTTTCCATACCAGGATGACTATATTAAAACTCTACAGATGGAAAAGGAGCCTGGATGGCAAAGCAAGATGCTGTATCCTGCTGCAGGACAGGATGAAGTGATCATTGAAGAAATCAAGAGGATTATTTGCCCTAATGTGACAGAAATAGCCAGATCACCTAGATGTTGGCATCAGACTCAATTATTGATCTTTGGACGAGTGAAATACAAGAAGGGATGAGAAGAAGGAATGATGTCCTGTGCAGCTCATCTACTTTAAACAGATTATATACAAGAAGTATAGAATGTGAATGATGGATGCTTGAAGTCATGGGCCAAGCACCCCAAACTGTTGACGTGTGTAGAAGACCATTCAAGCCCAGTAGTTGTAATCCCATTGGTTAATGTGACGCTATGCTTCTGAAGACATGTAAAAAAATCACTTGGTATAGAACAAAGAATGCAAAACCACAATTGACGTTCCCAAGATGGGAGAAGGGACAGCTGTCCTTATGGATTGAAATTGGGCTTGTGGATCTAGAGCCTACATGAGGTTACCCAAGGATTGGGCGGAGTAAGTTCCTTGGTGCTGATTCATGTTCAAGCATTAGTGATTCCTCAAAGCAACCTGAACATTGGTGAATTTCCGACGGTGGATGCCCATTTCAGAAAAAGAAGATCACTTGAACTGCAACTCAGACAAAATGAGAACATTATTTCTCAGCCAAATCAATAGCAGCGTATGACTCCATTCCTGAGGAGCACAGGTTGTTCAGCAAGACTGCCACAATATTGACAACTATATTCATGCATGGGATCCAAAAAGAGGCAAACACCAAGTGGTTACAGATCACTAGGTGGGAGCCTTTACAGACAATCAATGCTACCATAAAGTAAAATCAACGCCATTAAGGAAAAGCCAAGGGCCATAAAGACTGATGACCCTCCAGAACCGATATGTCCTTGATATGATCACAGCGATGGAAGGAGGAGTTTGCGCCAAGATCAGGCCATCATGTTGCACATTCCTACCTTCTCACGATGAACAAAATGGAACCTTGACAGAGGCTATAACGTTGTTAACAAACCACTACAATAAGATGGGAGACGAGACAGATGATATTGAAGATGACAGTTGGTTTGCTTCCTTGTTCTCATGGATTCCCTAGTGGTTGGTGAACATATTCAAGATTCTTGGAATAATATTGATGCTGGTGATGTTCCTGATTTTGTGTAGTCAGGATAGTGATTGCCCAATGCAAGAAAATGGCAAAGAAGGTGGTAGGGATGAAGATCATGATGTATGTGTCATGCACTCACAGTCCCAGGATCCCTCAGGTCCATACTCCAAGCCTCTGGTCTCTCCCACGCCCAAGCCCAAGCCCCGCGCTACCTTGTTGCAGCAGCGACGCTTTACCTCACCGATATTTCGGCAAATGGGCACATACTCGCAGAAGGATATGCAACAGACACGCTGTGCAGAGCGATTTCACCCACTTCATCATTGGCAGCTACTATGGCATTTATCCACACGCCAATCAATGAGATGCCGCACCTTGGCAACAGGACGCGGAACTCAACATGTGTTACAAAGCCACCGATCACATGACCCAACATCCTTGGCGTCCACACGCCTGTCTGCTAAACGTGTCTCTATGATGACACGGTATGGGACCAATCACGTTACGTATGCAACAATCACGTGACTCAGTATCCATGGCAACCCCATAAAACAGCGGCTGTTCGCGCCATACCTCGCTTCTCGGCTGTAGTTCCTACTCAGCGTTTGGGATTTCGTTTCTGGATTCTTGCTGTTTTGGACCTGTTCTGACCTTGGACTACGTTTCATGGACGGCCTTTCGCCTTGCCCTTTTTTGCCATGCTGCCTGGTTTTGCTACTGGCTTCTTCAGCTCTGACCTCGGACTCGGGATAACGGATTGCTTCTGGATCACCCTTCTTTGTGTTGTTTTGCCTGGATTTTACAGTCTCGCTTCTTGCCTTCCAGATAACCACAGACTTTTGCTGGAGCTAAACCCCATTCCACCTGAAGCTCCCATCCTGAGAGGATTCATTGACTCTTTCCTGTCCCTCAGGGGCTTCCAGTGAGCTTTCATCCTGCCTGACCTTGTCACCAGGGTCGCTCTCTGCTGCTGCAACATAGCTCACTGAGGTGCACTCCTCCACCTAGTCTACTGTCATCTGTCCGGCAATGGACAGCTCTTCACCCAGATCAGTTGTCAGAATGGGATCCGGTTTTTCATGAAGGCCTGCCCTTTTTTCAGAATAAACTGTTCCTACTCACTCTGAACACACGGAGTCAGGCCCTGGAATGGTCCCGCGACGCCCCCATCAATGGCCATCTAGGCCAAAAATGCACTTTAGCCTTACTCCAACGCTGGTGTTGGTGGCCTTCAATGCGTAGAGAAGTCACTACCTACGTCAATACTTGTTCCATTTGTGCACAGTGCAAAACCCGGAAAGGCCGCCCCCCTGGGATTATTCCAACCCCTGCCCATTCCACCTAGACCTTGGCACATGCTCACAATGGATTTTGTTACAGACTTGCCCAGGGTGGCGGGTTCTGACATGGTATGGGTAATTGTTGACTCATTCACGAAGATGGCCCGCTTCGTTCCATGCTCAGGGATATCCACAGCCCCCACTCTAGCAGGGTTGTTCTTCTGGGAGGTCTTTTTTCTTTTTGGGTTGCCCACGGTTATCATCTCTGATCAAGGTTCACAATTCACGTCCAAATTCTGGCGGGACCTCACCAAATTGCTTGGCACCGATGCAGGGTTTTCGTCCTCATACCATCCGGAGATGGATGGGCATACCGAGTGCATAAACCAAGCAATGGAGCAGTATCTACGCTGCTTACCCCTTCAGAACCAACAGCCCTGGTATCAATTATTGCATCTCGCCGAATTCGCCTACAACAACGCCCCACACTCATCCACTGGTTCTTCTCCTTTTTATGCCCTGTATGGGTAGCACCCGCGCACCCTTCCCTGACCTCTCTGTATCCAGTACACCTACCACCTCGGCTTGTGTTAGGGACCTGTCCCTGGTCCATGCTCAGACTCTTACTCATCTTTGCGAAGCTCAGGAGGTGATGAGGTGCGCTGCTGACAAGAAGTGTTCTCTGACGCCTCCATACATATTCAGGGACAGAGTGTCTTATCCACCAGATAACTCTGCTTGCCCGGGTGTCGCAAGTTACTTCCCCAATTCATTGGGCCGTACAAGATAACCAAGGTAGTGAATCCTGTAGCCTTCCACCTGTCCCTTCCTTCGAACTGGCACATCCACCCTGTTTTCCACTCTTCCCTGCTCAAATTATGTCCCGTTTCCACTAGAGTGGTCCTACCCCCTACTCCCGTTATGCTGGGTCTTTCTGATGAATATGAGGTCAATGCCATCCTGGGGTCTTGTGTTACCGAGGGGCGCTTGTATTCTCTGGTTGACTGATTGGGCTTTGGTTCCAAGGAGAGGTCGTGGGATCCTGCCACTGCAGTCCACGCACCCCCTCATCGTTTATCAGTTTCATCAGGATAACCCGTCATGCCCACAGGGTCGTGGGCCCTTGGGGGGGTTGTCTATCATGCACTCGCAGTCCCAGGATCACTCAGGTCCGTACTCCAAGCCTCTGGACTCTCCCACGCCCAAGCCCTGCGCTACCTTGTTGCAGCAGCGACGCTTTACCTCACTGACACTTCGGCAAATGGTGACATACTTGCAGAAGGATATGCAAGAGACACACTGTGCGGGGCGATTTCGCCCACTTCATCATTGGCAGCTACCATGGCGTTTATCCACGTGCCCATCAACGAGACGCCTCACCTTGGCAACAGGACGTGGAACTCACCATGTGTTACAAAAGCAACAATCACGTGACCCAATATCCTTGGTGTCCACACGCCCGTCTGCTAACCTTGTCTCTATGATGACACGATATGGAACCCGTCAAGTGTCATGTACACAACGATGACGTGAGTCGGTATATGTGGCAACCTCATAAAACAGCAGCGGTTTGCGCCATACCTCGCTTCTCAGCTGTAGCTCCTACTCAGAGTTTGGCATTTCGTTTCTGGATTCTTTCTGTTTTGGACCTGTTCTGACCTCGGACTACGTTTCACGGACGCACTTCCGCCTTGCCCTTTCTTGCCATGCTGCCTGGTTTTGCTACTGGCTTCTTCAGCTCCGACCTTGGACTCGGAATAACGGATTGCTTCTGGATCACCCTTCTTTGTGTTGTTTTGCCTGGATTTTGCAGTCTCACTTCTTGCCTTCCGGATCACCACAGAATGTTGCTGGAGCTATACCCCATTCCACCTGAAGCTCCCATATTAACAGGATTCATTGACTCTTTCCTGTCCCTCAGGGGCTTCCAGTGAGCTTTCATCTTGCCTGACCATGACACCAGGGTCGCTCTCTGCTGCTGCAACTTAGCTCACTAAGGTGGCAGTGACACCAGCCTGGGGTACCCTTTTACTGTTGTTTTGTCCTCCAATCTTTACGGCCTACATACACCTTCCTGGTAGGTGCCCTCATTGTCCGTTTCATTGTAGTTGTGCATGCCCTTGGGTTTGTTTTGTATATTGCCTAACCTGCCCATTTCCTTTGCAGCCACTTGGAGGACCCGGTGTTCCTGTTCCTGCCACCTGTGGCACTAATAACCGAACAGCGAGTTTCTTGTATCTCGCTGTTGGGTACTTAGGGACAGAGGTATACATAATCTACGCGATCCACGATTCTTGACAGAATGTCAAACATGAACCAAACGTCAAGGAGCTGTCTGATGACACTGTCAGGAAGTACATAGAAGCCAGATTTGTAGCACCTGAGGGAACGAAATTGCTGTATCCAAAGAATCATAAGAAGTATGTGGGATGATGTGTCTATTTTACCCTGAATGGACAATGTAATTACATGACCTGGAGTATAGATGAACATGTCAAATCAGAAGGCACCCTGAGGGGAGTGATGAAGATATGGACGCCAAAGAGACACTTCTTCAAGAGAAAATATCAGGATGTAGAGACAATTGAGGAGGTGTTTGAGGACTCAACCAGAGGGGGGGAAATGTAAAGGAGCAGCTGCATGCCTCTGTAGGAAACCCCGCTCTCCTACCTCCCAAGTTGGAAACCTGAGATTGTGCCGTGTTTGACACTAGCAGTTAGGCCAATACCACAATGTATATTCGAAAGAAGATACCCATTGAGACAACCCTATCGAATGTATCCCCAAAGGGACGACAATTTGAGGGAGGATCTACCTGAAGGAATTGTGAGAAAAGAGCAAAGAAAGAAGCCTGTGACATCATAAGAGAGTATGAGCGACGTCGCAGGATACTGGCTGAAGACGATGTATGGATCCACCAGAAACTAATGATGGAGTAAAGAATCAAGTGAACTTTTAAATACGAAAAAGAAAATTATACTTGCACGAAGTGCTACAGAGAATCAACCGTTCAATAATTGTACAGACGCTGAAATGCAAGTAAACTAAGTCATCATAGAATCTGGCTATATGTAGTGAATAGAATGCAGGCAAAGCCACCACTGTATAGAAGCTAGACATCAGTATCATGAATTTAGCAAGCCAGGACCCATGAAGAGGGAAGAGAAAAACTATAGTGCAACAAGAATAAGTTGAATTGTGGAGCTGCATGGTGAAGGCGTCTGGCCTGAAGTCAAGATTGAAGCCGTCACAGTCAGCTATCTATTCTGGAAAGGAGCAAATGTACAAAGGATGAATCATTCCTTGTTAAGGTGCAAAGAAAGAACACCAAGTGTCCCAGGTTTAATTCATTTAAGATATTTAAAGCTGTGAAACTGACCAAACCGTGGTCTCCTGTCACAAGAGCGAAGGATGAAAATAGAGTTTGAACTCAGAGTCCTAGAACAGCGATATTGAATGCCTGCACTCCTGTGTATTCTAAGAGACAGGGATATTTTGCAAGGCCAGGTTCAAAGACAATCTTCATGGTAGAAGGCATGGGTGATGAGAGATATTGGGCTAATTGTGTGGGGAGGTAGAGTCAGGCCTGCCTCCTTGCACCTGGGTCTGGGTGTACGTGCTGCTAAATGAACGAATGTTCCAGATATGGCACAAGCGTGCCAACCAATTATAGAGGTCCATATAACAAAGGACTTTATAGTTTGAGAAACCAACAAGAAACCATATGAATAATGTTTTTGAAGATGACATGTTTTATAGGTAGCCATATGTAGTCCACCTGACAGTGGGAAGCAAATTACAATCCCAGTTCCCACAGATAGTAAACTTAGGTGTTCCCTTTAAGCCTATCCCGATTCCCAGTAGGTTTTTCTTTATTTGCCACGTAGTACGCCGTCACTGCTGACATAGTTCTAGCATAAAGTATATGTTGTATGAAAAGATTGTTGAAAGCAATCGAGCGTACGTCCATTGATGTTCGTTTAAATCCCTGTTTTAGGTAATTGTTAATAAAACTGTACTTTGCCATCTTCCTGAGTTGGTTTGGTTATTTGGACTCTGTGTGATCCCATCCATTACAGGCATGTTCCAAAAGGGCCTTAAGCTCAGAGATATTCTACAAATATTAATGTCTGTGTGTTAAGGCCAATTCAGGAGTCTGCATGGAGGGATACCTCTGGCTGCACATATGTGGCTTCAATTGATTTTTCGGTAGCCTTTGACCGAGTTGACTGCAATCAATTATGGTGAAATCTAGATCCTTGGAGGCTTTTGAATGGTTTATTGAAGTTGATCATTATGTTCCATGAAAATATGGCCATCCTATTAAGGTTGAATAAGGCTGGTGAAATGTCTAGGAGGATTATTACTAGATTTGCTCTAAGGCAGAGTGTGTCTTGGCCCCCCTGCCATTTTAATCTGTATTTGTCCATTATTAGAGAATTTTGGGGCCCTGACACTTTTATTTGACCTAAATTAGGTGAAGGAAAAATTGCATGGATAGCCTATGCAGACTACTGCCTCCTGACAACACTTGAGTAGGATTGCAAAGACTGCTATCGGCTTTTGCAAATTATGCTAAAGACAATCCTCTTGTAATTGATTGCACTAAGATAAAATATTGAAGTTGTCAATGGGTTTAGTGAAATCTTTTGCGAGTTAGGTTTTAGTTGATGTTAGGATTAGGTGTTCTCCTAGTATTATTTATTTGGGGTTTTATATTACTGCACAATCCTTGAATTTGAATATGTGTTCTTTTTTAACTCAAAAGGCAAATTGCCTCTCAAATCAATTCGATAGGAGGTTTGGATGCTTTTCTATTAAGCCGGCAATTTGCTTTTACGAAGGAAAAATTGTCCCAAAGTTGATCTATGGCCTAGAATTATGATTAGAAAGCAAGTTCACATCATTGGACTTAGTAGAAGATGCAATTTGGTGACATGCCTTATCGTTACCAAAACTTGTGCCATTACCAGCCATACGGTACAAGTTGAGCTTATTGTCATGATCACTGCTTCCAAGGAGCCAGGACCAGCCCAATGTCCTTGGAAGCAGCAGTGGCGCCCCCAGAAATTTTTCATAGGGGTGGCCTGATGAGGTCACAGGAAATCTTGGGGTGGCACACCAAAATAAATACATAACTGAATTTCAGGAAATCTATTATACCAATGTACTATATAGTCCAGTTGAAATCTATGTATATTGCATATTGATATAATTCCATTTATTATTTAACAGTTAACTAATTAATGTATCTGATGCTCATAGACTAATACCAGCACAGTTAACATTTTGAGTTCCACAATCCTGTTTGTGCTATGTAAGGAATATGCCAAGCCTAACCTCCTAGCCAGAGGCTGTTTAAAAGGCCTGCATTGCGCTGTGGCAGGTTTTGTGTCAGCGAGTAGTCCAAACCCTCTCCTCTCCCTCTACTCTTGAGCACCCAGCTGACTTACTATTTGGGGTTCGGTGGTAGGGCCAGCAACGTATTACTCTTGTGTGAATTACCAACATTAAAAGTAATCAAATGTCCAGCAATACACTTTTCATACTAAAACAGCAAGCATTTACGCTTGCAGTTTTGTGCTTGTAGTGCTCATTAAACACAAGAACACAGAGGATTTCTTCTCATGCAAAGATAATACACGAGCATTGAAAATAGTAGTCAAACAATAAGCACTAACTCAGAGCCATGCTGCCCTGATCGCACTTCCCCCTACCTTTCCCCTGCACTTCCACCCTCTCCCTTCCCTCTGCACTTCTCTCTGTCACACTTAAATGATCCCAATGTCATAAGGCCGAGTAGGATCGTTTGTCTTGTCCCCCTCTGCCTTCTTCCCTTGTGGCACCTAGAAACACTTGTGTACAGGCCCATTATAAATCTATTACTGGCATTAGGAGCAAAGAAAACATGAGTATGCCAGCACAGATATGAATGGGCACAATCAGCACGAAAATACTTTGACACTGGCAGAATACTGGCATAGAGTGGGCAAAAGCATCATGAAAAGGCTGGTGTGCACTGTTGGTGACTTGGCATCTAGTGGATTTTTTCATGTCTTAACTGTACAGAACACATTGCGAACTGTGGTACTTTTTACCCAATTTTTCACATAACGCGTGCTGTAAAATGCACCATTTGAATCCATTATTTAAAATAATTCCTTATAGCACCTCCAACCCCGCTTGCTGGGTGCGGGCTCCCTGGCTACGCATAGTTGCTCCTGCACATTTGGCCAGGGGGAGAACAAGGCCAGGGGGAGAACAAATCCCAATCCCTCTCTGGGCTCCCCTTAGGTTGGGCCCAACTACAATAGCATCAGGCCCCTCTTGTTAAATGACCCTGGCTATGTCAAAGGCTCATTATGTCTCTGTGCGCATGAAACAAATCCAAATCTAATCGTAAAATAAACATGCACAGAATACTGCTCTAACTATATTCAAGCATGCACACAATCCCAAAATACAGCCCAGGAGACACCAACCTCTAAAAATCCATATGCTACAAGCAAAACACTCCACACACATACATAAAAAAAATCCACTAAATAATAACACTTGGTACCACTATTAGGCAATCCACATAGTTACTTCTCTTGTATTCACGCACTGCCCATCCAAAGACCATAGCGCAAAGACATGTGATATGCCACATGTGCAACTAGTCATCATGAATTCACTAAAGATAACACAAAAACATACAGGTGTTAAATTTTGTTACCTCACCAAAAGATATCCACATCATGACAGCCTGCTGAAATGGAAAGAACTCTACACATGTATTAAGTTACAGGAACACCATTTTCAATGCAACAACAAAATAAAACCTCTACCTCTCGTGAACCAGAGACGTAAACCACTGGCCAGACCCTCCCCAATTGTTCCACTACTAAAAGCCTTTTGCGCACAACCTACATGCAGCCGAGCCGAAGATGGAAACACGGAAATAAACACAGCCTGTTAGCACGAGACAAAGCAGAAATTCGCGAATAAAGGCTCAAGCTGTGTTTATTTCCAGCTGCGTGGGGTCCACTGATTGAGCATGCGCGATCAATCATCAATGGCCAATCGGGGGCCACCATCATACGTGGCTCTCTGACCCCGGGGCTGGGGGAGCTCGTGTGGCGTTATCTTCAAGCTATGGGGCAGCAACGTAGTGTTTGAGAAAAGTAAAAAAAAACTGCAAATTCCAGAATGCATGTGTGATTAAAAACAGGTACGTGGAAAGTAGCGTCCACCTAACGGAGTGAGCGGAACAAACATCATACACAAGTGGGGAATACTGCGCTTTACAAATTTTGCAATAGCAAAATCTAAATGTTGCATTTTTGATTTCCATCTTGAAAAAGTCATTCAAGTATTATTTTTTTGTTAATGAAAAGCTGGGCTGGCATCAATGACTTAGGCGGGTTTGCAATGCTGGTGCTCCTGTGGGAAAGAAAGAAGCCAGCCCTCCTTTTTATCAGGCGCAAACAACGACCCTCGCACCTTCATTCCCATCGTGCCTCCGCGTGGAATAGTACAGAACGACTCATTCACAAAAAACACCACCTGATGGCTTGGGCTCAGGGTCCACACATAGAGGCCCGCATTTCCATTTCCAGTACCCTGAAAGACGTCAACAATTTTAGCATCACGGCCAGGGGACTTCTTCCACCATTCCAAAAATACAACCCACGCTACCCATTAATGCACCAAAACAGCCTCAGCTCTTTAGGCAGTCAACAGTTTAATGCTACAATCAGGGCTTTAAGTGGGGTAAGAAATCGAGGGGGGGCCCTCATTTGGGGGCGTGGCTTGTGGGGGGGCGTGGCCTAAAAAGTACGCAAATTGTAGGGAATACACACAAATATATATAAATGTTATATATTTGTGTGCGTACCTTACTATAGTTTGTGTGCTATGCAAGCCATCTTTTCTAAACATAGAAATATGTCGAGGAATCCCCAGGTTCGCCGAGGGTTAAAGACGCCTCGGTGACCTGGGGAAACAAAGGGACAGTAACTGCCTCTGGTGACCTCTCGCGCGAGGGGTCACCAGAGGCAGTTACTATGACTGACGGAAGTGGCAGCCAGTCACAGAGTCGCTGTTGCTGGCTGCCACTTCTGTCAGCTTGCCTTACCTCATTGCAGGCGCATCTCCCGTCGCGGATGCGGCCGCGACCGCGACGGGATAATGCATCCCGCCAATGTTGCGGTAGGACGGGGGCCCCGGCAGGGCCCCGGCTCAGTCCCACCTTTTGGAGACTTCCGGGGCCCGCCCCCTTCAGGCCCCGGCCCACTTTAAGCACTGGCTACAATTCACACAAACGCGAGTGAGAAGACCTAGAAAGGCCACATTTGTTTTCTCGGAAGCCGCCCTGGCGTGTGCTTACACTGCTTAACAAAACGTCTAACGCACACCATAGTGCAGTCTGTGAAAAAGTCCTGCCTGTGCAGCAGCCGCATAGGGCCGTTCAGGACACTGCTAAACGGTCAAGTGACTTGATTCCTTGTACCATGCAGTAT
Organism: Ambystoma mexicanum; assembly: GCF_040938575.1. Lineage (NCBI taxonomy): Eukaryota > Metazoa > Chordata > Amphibia > Caudata > Ambystomatidae > Ambystoma > Ambystoma mexicanum. The sequence continues at coordinate 1,271,605,192 of NC_090934.1, forward strand.
TTAACAAGCAGTTTACCAAATCCAAGCAGGTTACCGAGAGCCAGACGTTTACTCCAAACAGACCGGACGCTGCAGTGCACGTGAGAAAGGGCAAACATGTTTGCAATTAAAATAGCTGTTTCAGGTTATGAAATTAATACATTGGGGTGTCTTTATTCCTCGGTTACTAGACAGCTGAGAACTAGTGTAGTTGCTTGCCGACCACAAAAGTTGTTCAATTACGCAGTTGTGTCCCTGCTTTTCCAGGAGGCTGGAGTCGAACCTGGTTCACAGCCCCATGGATAAAGCGGCGAGAAGCAGTCAGGCTTGCATAAAGCAATAGAGCCTTATGACCGGACTTTTGATGTGCTGGGGAATATTTCTATGTCTGCCTGCCGGTGAGTGCGGGCGCTACAGGGGGGGGGCGGAGGGGCGGGGACAGGAGCGATGCAATGCCAGTCAGGGCGTGACCCCAAATACTACAGCACTTAGCACCTTTTCATCACTAAACCATCATTCGAAAAAATAGACACCCACATTTCTGGTCCTACTCCCAAAACTGCAACTCGTTTTCTCCGATTTCTCCGCAAAGGCGTGAGCACTGAATGCAGACGCAAACTGCGATTTTGAGAAGTGGTGTGCGGGTCGTTGCTTCGGGTGCAGTGACAGGTCACACAGTCGCACCCCACTCCCACATTGCTGGAGCTACCCACCATTACGCTGCCCTCCATTTTCGCCATTTTGATCATCGCCCTCACCTTCGTGTTTGCCTCCATGTTTGCCCCTGGGTGCCCACCCTTGTAATCCCGAGGCTGGCAGGTCCCGTCACTGCTCTGCCAATGCCTTCTTTCACATGTCTTGGTGGCGGCCGTGGCCAAAATTCTAATAAATAAATACTATTTTTTTCGCACTGAACTGGGCATCTCATCACTGCACAGTTCAGTGCGAACAAAAAAAGTACTTTTTCCCCTTTTTCATGGGGTGGCCGATGGGGGGGGCCAGCATTTTTATAAGGGTGGCCTTGGCCACCCCTTGGCGGCGCCCCTGGGAAGCAGGCCCCTAACCCTAATCCTAGGCACCAGCCGGTCGCCACAGGGACCTTTTGGACCTTGTCCTGGCGCCGGTGGCACCAGGCTCATCAGAATCATCGGTCCCGGCACTGGAAGCGCCGGGCTCATCATTGGTGTGAAAGTGCTTGGGTGGACTTACCTGCGGCAGGCCATGCTGCTTACTTACCAGCCTCTTAGAAGCCCTCGGTGAACAGGGACTACTTTCTTACCTGGGCGGGGCAGCTCCACTCCCTGGATACAACACTGGAACTCTTCTGGAAGCAGGAACTCTTTTCTTACCTAGGCGGGGCCGTGGAAGAAGATGCCTCATCACTCCAAGGCTATTTAAACCACACCCGATTGATGAAACGTGCTTCGCGTTATTCTGCATCTGCAGCAGAACGCTCACCAAGTCTGTTCCAGCCTTTCCTCTTTTGATCCTGAACCTGCAAGAATTATACTTACCATTCCTGTACCCGATCAACATCAGCACCTGCAAAGGACCAGAAACAACAGGTTAGCAAGACGAACTTTACACGCAGTGCTTACTCACCTGATCCATCGGCAGCGGCCGTGTCTCACGCTGCACCTTCGCCTGCAAAGATCAACAGCATTGTTATACTTATCGGCACGCTGTGCATTCCGGATTCTTCACGCTGCATCTTCACCTGCAAAGACAACAGCATTGTTACACTTACCGGCACGCGACGAATTCCGGATTTCTTCATTCTGCATCGTCGCCTGTAAAGACAAAGAAAGAGACATTAAGCAGGTACTTATTCACGCCCATCACGCTCGTCGCAATCAAACGCCTGCGAATACTCCGGCGTCTCTTCAACACGAACTAATCTGCAAGGAAAGAGACAGTTAGAGCGCTTGCCATACTTACGAATTTCCAGGCGCTTCACTGCCACGCATTAAAAGACTATAAAGACAAAAGGTGTCCAGAAACTTACCGGTCGTGCAGACAACAACGGTAACCATCCTCTGAAGTCAAGAGGCCAATGTTTCACCAGTGAAGGAATTGGCAACGGCACCCTGCACTAGACGCAGATGGAGAGCCCAGCATTCACCTATCTAAGGTGAGCATGTTGACCTGGGAGGGGGGCTCTACAGACAAGCTGGGAAGAGAGAGAGAGAGAGAGATAGGGACATTCAACAACCCAGACCTTTAATCCCCATATTCTTTCACCTGCAGAAACCTCACCCTTCGAGTTCGACACACAGTGCGAAGAGGTTCGACCCCAGAAGACAATCGAGTCCTGCACATCACTTTTCGAGTCACAGACACCTTCCTGCCAAGACCCGCGCCTCCGTGGGAATCAGGTGAGCTTTACAGAACGCGAAGCCCACCACAAAACTCCTACCCAGGCGCAATGGAAACCTCAGACACTGATCAACTAGCCCAGTTGCTTGGGGAATTAAGAGCAGAAGTACATGCAGCTCGTCAGGAAACGAACTCTCTAAGAAGAGAACTGATAATTTCCAAGGAGCGAACAGAGGACCTTGCTAGGCAGTTGTTACAAACGCAGGCAGGACAGACACCTTTGCCCGTTCCAGGAGGGGGTTAGCCTTCTGCATCAGCTTCAAATCCAGTGCAAATCAATCTGCCCGGTAATGTGCCATTGGCTCCGCCCGAACGCTTTTCTGGTGATCCAAAGAAATTCGCAGTGTTCATCAACCAGTGCCGCCTGCACTTCTTATGTCGACCAGCTGCATTCCCAACAGACCAGGCCAAGGTGGCTTTCGTGCTTTCTTATCTCAGTGGCAGCGCTGCAGATTGGTCGATCCCTTTAGTCACCCAGGATGATCCGGTTTTACATGATTTTCAGGCCTTCCAGTCCAGCATGGAGAAACTGTTTGCAAGACATGCACAAGGGCAGGCCTTGGACAATGAACTTCTCTCATTACGACAGGGTAAACAAGACCTCTTGACTTATATAGCCTCTTTCAATAGACCCATAGTGGAAACACAATTGCCCGAGGACAAGAGAATAACGCTTTTCTGCAGAGGCCTGCGTGGAGAGCTCAAGGATGTGCTAGCGCAAGTTGTGAATCCTCCACAAGAATGTTCTGACTATATTGACTTAGTTGTCCAATTGGACCATAGACTACAGAACAGGAAGGCAGATCGTTCCAGATTTGATACCCGAGTGTTTTCTAAACCACAGACCTCGAATAAGGGAGCTGACACTGTGGAACCCATGCAAATAGGGGGCATGAAAGGACCTTTAACCCAGAAAGAGCGGGAAAGAAGAAGGCAGCTGCAATTATGCCTCTATTGCGGAAACTCAGGACACTTTCTTCGTGACTGTCCAGTGAAACCAGCTAAGAAGACTGTAGGAGCCGCGGATACCTGTACCACAAATTCTGAGCAGGGAAACAACCTCGCCCGACAAGAGTAGAGGTCCTCTTGCCGACCGTTAAGATCTGTCCCGTGACCTCGCTTTTCGTGATACCCATGGTCCTCATTAGTCCTGAAAGTCCGGATCGTTTGCATGCAATTGAAGCTTACGTTGACAGCGGAGCAATCGGTAACTATGTGGACCGTGAAATGGTATCAAGGATGAATCTACCCCTTGTCCCTAAGGCAGTAAAAGACGTCATCACTACTGTGGATGGCACGGAGATAGCCTCCGGACCAGTAACGCATGCCACCCAAGAAATGACGCTAGTGAGTCAAGATGGACACCGGGAGAGAATCGTGTTCGATGTAATCAAGGCCCCTCAGTTCCAGATCATTCTGGGAATCCCTTGGTTAGAGAAGCACAATCCTCAGATCGATTGGCGAGCAAAGACGGTTCAGTTTCCAGAGTGTTTTACCACTTGTTATCCTCGGCCTGATGTTTTACTGGCGGCGATCTCTTCTGAGGAGGTTCCCAAATTACCTCCCGAATACCAGGAATTCCAAGACGTCTTCCGGAAGGATCAAGCTAACAACCTGCCTCCTCATAGGTCTTACGACTGTCAAATAGATATGATACCCGGAACAACTCCTCCTTGCAGCAGGATCTATGCCCTCACCGAGCCAGAGAACCTTCACCTCAGACAGTACCTGGACCAATACCTAGCTAACGGGTTTATCCGTCCTTCAAAATCTCCAGCTTCATCGGCTTTGTTCTTCGTTCCGAAAAAGGAAGGAGACCTTAGGACTTGCATAGATTACCGCGCCCTGAATCAGATCACTGTTAAAAACAGATACCCGTTACCTTTGATCCCTGAACTCCTGGACCAAGTCAAAGATGCATGTATATACACAAAGCTGGATCTCAGAGGAGCCTACCACTTGGTACGGATAAAAGAGGGCGATGAATGGAAAACGGCCTTCCGCACCAAGTACGGGCTATTTGAATATCAAGTGATGCCCTTTGGACTGTGTAATGCTCCTGCTGCTTTCCAATATTTTATGAACGATGTCCTTAGAGAACTCATAGACGTGTGTGTTGTAGTCTACATTGACGACATCCTCGTCTATTCATCATCTGAAGAAGAACATCAGAGACACGTTAAAAAGGTTCTCGAGAAATTGCGTCAACATAATCTTTTTGCTAAGCTTGAGAAATGCGTTTTCAACGTAACGGAAGTCGAGTTCCTGGGATTCATATTGTCACCTAACGGAGTCCATATGGATTCAAAGAAAGTTGATGCAATTATCAAGTGGCCATCACCAACCTCTGTAAAAGGAGTTCAAAGCATGTTAGGATTCGCTAACTTTTACCGCAGATTCATTCCTGAATTTTCTCGGATAGTCCAGCCCATCACCGCTCTGTTGAAAAAGAACAAACGTTTTGAGTGGTCTTCTGAAGCAGAACAAGCTTTTCAAGACTTAAAAGCTAAATTCATTTCTGCACCTGTTTTAAAACATCCTCGCCCAGAACTTCCTTACATCATGGAAACGGATGCTTCTAGTCTTGCTATGGGGGCAGTGTTATCACAAAGAGATCCGGTCACACACCAACTACATCCTGTTGCCTTTTGGTCCCGCAAGTTTTCGCCTCCCGAGATCAACTATTCAATTACAGACAAGGAACTTTTGGCCATCAGATCGGCATTTAAAGCCTGGCGGCATTATCTTCTAGGAGCCAGACACACAGTACCGTAATGACTGACCACCGCAATTTACAATATCTAAAGACAGCCAAAGCTCAGTCTTCCAGACAGCTTCGCTGGGCTCTGTTTCTAGCAGAATTTGACTTTATAATTACTTATCGACCAGGCAGTAAGAACGGAAAAGCGGATGCCCTCTCCCGGATGGGAGTAGATGAACATTTGATCAATCCAGATCCAATACCCATAATCCCAGAACAAAGAATTTTGGGTTTGGTCAGCACTCAATCTTTTGAAGACATCAAGACCACGGTTAAATCACTCCTAACTCCGGCCGATTTGCAGGACTGGCAATTAAAGGGAAAAGAATTCTCAGTAGATCAAGACCTACCATATTTCCGAGGACGATTGCACTTGCCCTGTGAGAAACTACAAAAACAAGTAATCTCCTGTTAACACGATTCTCTAATGGAGGGGCACCCTGGCATTACCAAAACCATGGAAAAGATTAAAAGACATTTCTGGTGGCCATCGTGGAAAAAGGATATTAGAGACTTTGTAATCTCCTGCGGTGTGTGTGCCCAGAATAAATGTCAAAAGCAGAAACCAGCCGGCCTATTACAGCCACTTGACATCCCTCCCTGTCCATGGCATACCCTTTCCATGGATTTTATCACAGACTTACCTCCATGCTTGGGGTATACTACCATCTTAGTAGTCGTGGATCTATTCTCCAAGATGGCTCACTTCATACCCCTGAAGGGTCTACCTTCAGCCTCAGTATTGGCCCTAGAATTCTTGGCAAACATCGTTCGCTTACACGGTTTTCCTTCGGTTTTAGTCTCCGATAGGGGAAGTCAATTCATCTCCCACTTCTGGCGCAGTTGCTGTCGTCTAGCCCAAGTTGATGTAAGACTTTCGACCAGTCACCAACCCCAAACTGACGGACAAACCGAAAGGACAAATCAGACACTAGAACAATATCTACGTTGCATGCTCCAACAAACAGAAAACCCCTGGAAGGACATTCTTTGGATCGCTGAATACGCTTACAACAATTCGACTCATTCTGGAACCGGGAAGACTCCTTTTTTCCTATTATATGGACACCATCCTAGAACCTCCAACCTGGATCCTCCCCAAGAAATTGAAGCACCTGCTGTGGATCACTTGCATTAGGAGATCACCTGTGCTTTTAAAGAGGCCCCTCACTACGCTGTAGGAGATCAGGTCTGGTTATCCACTAAGCACCTGCCTTTAAGAGGACCCCGCACCTTCATCCCGAGATACCTTGGACCCTACCTCATATCTGCCATAATTAACCGGTGGCTGTCAAATTGGAATTACCTACGCATATGAAAATACATCCAGTATTCCATGTCTCCTTATTAAAACCAGTACAACCAGAAACCCGATTGACTGAACTCCCAGAACCCGTTTTGGTAGACGGAGAACTCGAATTCGAAGTAAAGAACATCCTAGACTCCAAAATCTCCAGATCTAAATTATACTATCTGGTTGATTGGAAAGGATATGGTCCCCAGGAAAGGTCTTGGGAACCCTCAGAAAATGTCCACGCACCTCGTCTGGTCAAGAGATTCCATCTGAATCACCCCGACAAGCCAAAGCCCCGGAGAAGACATGCTTAGGAGGGGGCTTGAGGGGGGGTACTGTCATGATCACTGCTTCCAAGGAGCCAGGACCAGCCCAACGTCCTTGGAAGCAGGCCCCTAACCCTAATCCTAGGCACCAGCCGGTCCCCACAGGGACCTTTTGGACCTTGTCCTGGCGCCGGTGGCACCAGGCTCATCAGAATCATCGGTCCTGGCACTGGAAGCGCCGGGCTCATCATTGGTGTGAAAGTGCTTGGGTGGACTTAACTGCGGCAGACCATGCTGCTTACTTACCAGCCTCTTAGAAGCCCTCGGTGAACAGGGACTACTTTCTTACCTGGGTGGGGCAGCTCCACTCCCTGGATACAGCACTGGAACTCTTCTGGAAGCAGGAACTCTTTTCTTACCTAGGCAGGGCCGTGGAAGAAGACGCCTCATCACTCCAAGGCTATTTAAACCACACCCGATTGATGAAACGTGCTTCGCGTTATTCTGCATCTGCAGCAGAACGCTCACCGAGTCTGTTCCAGCCTTTCTTCTTTTGATCCTGAACCTGCAAGAATTATACTTACCATTCCTGTACCCGATCAACATCAGCACCTGCAAAAGACCAGAAACAACAGGTTAGCAAGACGAACTTTACACGCAGTGCTTACTCACCTGATCCATCGGCAGCGGCCGTGTCTCACGCTGCACCTTCGCCTGCAAAGATCAACAGCATTGTCATACATATCGGCACGCTGTGCATTTGGATTCTTCACGCTGCACCTTCGCCTGCAAAGATCAACAGCATTGTTACACTTACCGGCACGCGACGAATTCTGGATTTCTTCATTCTGCATCGTCGCCTGTAAAGACAAAGAAAGAGACATTAAGCAGGTACTTACTCACGCCCATCACGCTCGTCGCAATCAAACGCCTGCGAATACTCTGGCGTCTCTTCAACACGAACTAATCTGCAAGGAAAGAGACAGTTAGAGCGCTTGCCATACTTACGAATTTCCAGGCGCTTCACTGCCACGCATTAAAAGACTATAAAGACAAAAGGTGTCCAGAAACTTACCGGTCGTGCAGACAACGACGGTAACCATCCTCTGAAGTCAAGAGGCCAATGTTTCACCAGTGAAGGAACTGGCAACGGCACCCTGCACTAGACGCAGATGGAGAGCCCAGCATTCACCTATCTAAGGTGAGCATGTTGACCTGGGAGGGGGGCTCTACAGACAAGCTGGGAAGAGAGAGAGAGAGATAGGGACATTCAACAACCCAGACCTTTAATCCCCATATTATTTCACCTGCAGAAACCTCACCCTTCGAGTTCGACACACAGTGTGAAGAGGTTCGACCCCAGAAGCCAATCGAGTCCTGCACATCACTTTTCGAGTCACAGACACCTTCCTGCCAAGACCCGCGCCTCCGTGGGAATCAGGTGAGTGTTACACTTATTATCAATAAGAGTAAGAGTTAGTTGGAGACTTTCATCCTTATATAGGACTATTATTGGTTCCTCAGAAGGTATGTTGTATTCGGATATGAAATATTGTATAGATACTGGGTCTTCTGTGGGAGGGAAACTAAGTTATCAAATTTATTTGAGGAATCTTTGTGAAAATATATTGAGCCAACTAGAATTGAAAAGGGGGATTTGTTTTTAGCCCCTGATAAGATTATAAAGATTCTCTATGATCAGAACTGGGTAAACACGGTTGATTCTGTTCATACTTATCATTCCTTGCAACATTTTGTTCACGAATATAAAAGAAGAGGCTCAATTCCCCCATATTTACATTTCTTCCAAATCGCTCTCTTATGTCTTTTATGTTACAATTTCGATTGATTATTTTGCCCACCAGAGAGATCCTTTTTGAGGAGAGGGATGATCGATGAATCAGCTGCAACATGCAGATTTTGTAATGACACAAATGTTGAAGAGGCTGTCAATCATTTGATTATGCATTATAGTGCTTTAAATGCACTGAGAGTGGCATATTTGCACACATTATTTGAGGAAATTGATTGGAAAACCTCCAGAAAAGGTGTTTAAGCTTCAATAATACAACTGATGGGCTATCTGTGGTTGCATCCCTAAATTCTCTGCACTTGTATTCACTGTGATTATAATCTTGGTCTGTCCTTTTTCTAATGTGTTTAAATGTGATCTTAATGTGTGACATTGTCAATATCTATTTGTATCTTTGTTTATGAGATACATTGTGATGTTATTAAAGGATGGATTTTAAATTAAGATTAAATTGTGTTCATGAGATTAATTGTGATGTTATGTAAAGATGGACTTCAAATTAAAATTAAATTGTGTTTTTTTAAATTATGTGTTAGAGTTAGAAAGCGAAGGTTCGCTTTATTTGTGTTTTGTGGAAACCTTGAGGCTGCTCCAATTGGCACTGCGAGCCGTTGCTCTTGCCGACACCCTCCCTTCATCTCTGCTTCCTGGAGGAGGCGGATCTGCGTGGGTCACGTGACGGCAAACGTGACTGCATTCTGCTATTAAAGCAGCTTCGAGCCACCCTTGCGGCGATAAGCCCTGTGGCGTCAAGCCCATCGGCTGTTGTGCAGCTGTTTGGCGGATGGTTATAAGAGAGAATTCCCCACCTAAGGTACTGTTCAAAACCAACGTTATCATTCATTCCAGATTTCTGAACCAAAAACTGTGGTGAACTCAGGAATCTTCTAGATATCAAAGCTATTAACATATTAGGTTGTTTTTTTATATTTTTAAGTCTACATAGTGTTTTATTCAAGAAAGATAGTGTTTTTTTTATATATTACTCTATGTTCACCCTAAGAACAGGCATGCCATCAGAGATAACTAGAGACTCAATGATTACTCCATCATCTATCACGCCTAATATACTGGACTCAGTGTTGCTTCCTCAAACCCCCATTAACCAAAACCTTCCCACTTCACAGGAAAAGACCAAAAGTCGAATTCGCACATCAAAGAAAAACATCACTTTAACCCCAATCAATAAATATTCAAATGACATACGCAATTTTTATGTAAAAAAACCACAGGTTTTAATGATCCCTAATTTGACTGATTCTGCTTCCTCTGTACCGAGTAGTACAGATCCTTTACTACCTAATGGTGATGTAAATGATTTGATCCCTATACTAATTCCCAATCCAAATAATGAGGCATCTGCTCTTCTTTTGAGCTCTTCTGTATCAGATCAAACTCTACTAACTGTACCCCATTCGCCGACTAAAATTATTAAACATATGCAAATTTTCACCACTGTTTTAGAAGAGTCATCTCTAGACTCTGATGTGATGACAAATGAATGTCAAAAAACAACACAAATTTCACTATTGGAGAATGTTACATTGGCCTCAGTAATTATTGAAGACGTGGGACATGCCTCTAATAACAAGTCTCTTTCGGCCCCCCTACAAAGTCCTCCTGAATGTAGAGACCTTGAAAGCTCAAGAGTTTCGATCATGACTGATTATGCACAGGCTTGTTCTATGGATTCAACAAGACAAGATGAGGAGATCTCTTTTTTGCAACCTACCCCTCGTCGATGTCAAACCTCTAATAAGAAACAACAACCAACTGTATCTTTACCGAATCCTGTCTTATTAGAAGTTACCTTGGGGGCTATTAATACTACTATGGCTACTCTATTTAAGCTTTTTAATTCCTTAGATAAGAAGTTAGCTATTCAAACCGACAAGTTAAACCATATAAGTGATTGGATGAGAGACACCTCACTTAAATGTTCTAAAGAGCTTTTTTTGGTAAATCTGGAGCAAAGAATTGTACAGCTTGAATCCAACTGGTCAGCTTATCAAGGTTCAAATGTACACTCAGGACCATCTATTCTTCAGCGTATATCACACTTAGAAAGTATGATCCAAGACCCTCTAATAATTATGCCGGCCTTACCAATGTTTACTAAAATTATTCGTCCTATTGAATGTGTTGACGAAGAAGACACAGCAAATCCTAACGAATCTTGGATTAGTATCGATTCTCCTGTGAGAACTGAGGGTCAATCTATAACATGTCAATCACGTGGAGACACTATCCAAAATACACAAAAGGTGGGAGGATCTTTGTTAAATAATAGAAAAGTAAAATTGATGTCATCCAAAGTTATACAAAGAAATAAAAAAGCTCTATCAGAGTTAAAAAAAATACCGCAAATATCTCTTTCGTCAGATGTCACCACATCTCTTACTCACAGTACTGTTGGCTTGCCAGTTATAGGCAATGAGATAACTAATAACGACTTTGTCGATATAACCAGCAATACGCGTATAGATGAAGCTTTGCATGACATCCCTCCTCCCTCTCACGTTGTTCCCCCTCGTAGGATCCCAACAGAAGTTCCCAAGCCATCCCCCAATTATGATCCTTTGAATGAGCTGGTCCTTCTTTTAACATCTAAACCTGATAACATACAGTCAAAACAATCTTAAGAACTGCAGTGGATTCCTATTTGCTTAATAGAATATCTGAAGTGCTACCTGAAGCTCCACATGTCTTTGAACATCCCCCTCATATACATAATGTTAATAAAATCCTGCAAAATGAGGCTCGAGTTTTCAAAAACAGATCTGATATTTGTACGAAAATCATGCCTCTCTCTTCTAATATGCAACACCTTCGAGATCAATCTAAAGATAGAAACAGGAGTAACATGAATACACGTAATGGCAGTAATAAACGCTACTTAAATGACGATAGTGCTGCATTTTCAAAGAAACTTAACCAGTATCATACTCTGATCCTGAAATGTCGTGATGGGTCCTTCCCAAAATATGTCGTGCCAGTGTCTTCAACATATTTGGGGATATAGAGGGACTGGAAGCCATTTCCTCATCAGATGTGGACCAAGTTGAGTTTCTCTGTGACAAGAACCTTTCCATCGTTAGGCTTTGGATAAAGTCTGGTATTGTTCGTAATACACTATGGCATGCCAGAATGGAATTGTTTAATCTGGGTTTCTTGTTAGCCCAAGACCCAGCACGCCAGCAATCTGAGGAGACCGATGGAAATAAGTCTATTCGTGGCACAAATTCCGAACCCCCATGTGCCTGCAATTATTGCATCAATCACTCGTCATCAGATCCCAATGTGGGACCCAATATCTGTTCGTAACCACGAGCATCCATCTCCAACAATACTCTTTCACTTGCTAGTTGGAATACCAGAGGTTACTCTCATTTGCAGTGGAATTTAGATAATGGTTTGAATAGTTATGATATTGTGGCCCTACAAGAAACATGGTTATTAAACCCTCCCATATGGGACGATCATGAGATTAGTTTACTGCCAGCAGCGCATGGTGGTAAAGGCAGACCCACAGCCGGGTTGTTAGTAGCAGTGAAAGTGAGCAGGGGATTGAAAATCTTCCCCTGGCAAACACCAAATAAATTCATCCAATTGGTTAAGATTCTTTTCAACTCACAGACATATGCACTTATTAATCTTTATAGAAACCCGGTAGGCATCACTGATGATAGCTTTTATGATGCCCTTTCCTGTATTTTTGAACTTATCTCAAATCAAATTAATATCGCTGGAATATTGTTAATGGGTGATTTGAATTTTTCCTGTTTCTATTCAAATAAGAGGAATTGGATTCGAGAAGGTGCAAGATGGAATTCCTTTATGGAAGATCATGGTTTAAGGTTGATAAATGGTGCAGTCACAGGTGATATTCCACCTATGAATACTTGGGAAAGAGGCTCCTCCAAAACTACCACCGACTATATCTTTGTATCGAACTCCATATTTACGAATACTAACAAATTTGTGATAATCAAACAGACTGCCAGTGATCACCACCTCTTATCCTTATACTGGGCGGTGGGAAAGTGGTGATCACACGAAAACTGCAATGTATTATAAACATACTTTATCTGTTAACAATGGCAGAAATCGATTTAAATGGTCTGCCAACAAACTACTAGCCTTGAATTATGCAATTTTAAAAAATCAAAGCTTACCCAAGCCTAGTTCTTATATAGAAATCTTAAGCACCTTTGCGAATCTTTTTCCTGCTCGTAGTAAACCAGTTAAAAGACATGTTCATGGCTTTGATCTAGCTCTCTGTGAATGAAAGAAAGCCTACAGAAGAGGGATCAGAATTTATCAGAAATTACCATTAACTGACCGAATTAAGGCAGTTAAAATTGCTTCTTCGAGATACCGAAACTGGGTTCGAGCAAGGAGAGCTATTTTGTATCAAATAGATAGTGAATGTTTTCTATCAGCTTGCCGTGGTAAAAATTCAGCCTTAATCTGGGAGCTCCTGAATAAACGTAACATCTCAGCCCAAGCCCATGTGCAGCTTAACGGCGTATCTGAATCGATGTGGGTTACACATTTTTCATCCTTATACGATGATCCTATGATGAACCACTATACCCACAATAGTAACGTTGTAAACAATTGGTCTTTACATTGTACAAAAATGACTATTCAAGCCTTCATCAAAGCCTCTTCATCATCTAGAGCGGCAGGCTTGGATGGGTTGACCAATGTAATGCTCAAACAAAACATAACAGAGTGGACACTAATTTTGAATAATACTTTTCATCATATATTACAAACTAAAAATATTCCGCAATCATGGCGTTCTTCCGTAATCATTCCAGTCTATAAAAAAGGTGATCGAACGAACCCGAAAAATTATCGCCCAATAACGTTACTAGACGTGCCGGGAAAATTTTTTTGTAGACTGGTGCTAAGACATTTTAATGCTTGGTCAAATAAAGTAAATCAACGTGACCCAGCACAGACTGGATTCGTGGCAGGGCTGGGCACGGGCGTTAATTTAATTACCTTAAATGCTATAAAACAACAAGCAATTCATAAGAAGCAAGCCAGATATTTTGCGTTTGTAGATCTTCATTCCGCATTTGATTCGGTCTCAAGACCAAAACTTATAGATAAGTTAGTCAAAGCGGACTGCCCATCTACTCTTATTGACATTATTTTTGCCCTCCACTCACAAACCAAGGTTTATGTAAGGCTAAACTCTGAGGGGCTTCTATCAACCCCAATTCCAACGTTTAGAGGTCTGAAACAGGGGTGCATTTTAACGGCTGCCTTATTCAATTTTTTCATTAATGATGTACGTGACATTTTTCACAGAGTAATTGCTGATGCTCCTAAATTGAACAATGTAAAAATCTGTGCATTGTGGTATGCAGACGATCTTGTGTTGGTATCAAAAACCCCAAGTGGTTTACACAATCTCTTGTCAGCTCTATGCTCTTATTTCAAAGAAAATGAACTAGTAGTAAACACGAGTAAAACACAAATCGTTGCGTATGTTCCTAAAGGCTCACGCAAACACTTAATGAACTAGCAGATTGAGGGGATCCCCTTAAAGACGGTACCAAATTATGTTTATTTGGGCCTGATATTTGAGGGCAGCCCAACGTTAGATTCACATCTAAATAAAATTAAGCAGAAGTTAACAACGGCAATTTGTCAGACACGAGTAATCACTTCTAAATATGGTACATTTTCCATCAAAGCGGCCATTACTTATTGGGACCAGAATGTTGTAGCAACCGTCCTTTATGGTCTGGAAACACTAACAGGCCGATTCATGGAATAATTAGCGCGGCGCAAGTGGGCAAAAACGTGCGAATCGCAGTGGAATAGCGAAAATCGCAGTGCAATTGCGGAAATCGCACGAAAAGCAGCGCACGTCGATTCATGGAAGGCCGTGCGCTAGAAAACCAGCGGATGTGCGATAAAAAAGTGCGCGGCGCACGTTGGCGCACAGGCATCTAACAGCGTGCGCCAGGTCACAGCGAAAATCGCACAGGCCACAGCGAAATTCGCACATAGCGCGGCGCACGCAACAAAAGTAGGCGGAACACGGGCGTAACACTCGGAATGGGGAACAACTTGCCAAAACGTGGGCGTCACGGGGGAAGTACAGGGCACAAGTGCGCGGAACGCCCACACGCTCGCCTACAACACGTATTCATGGAATAGAATAGGGCAAAAAAGCGCACGCTCAAACCAGCGCACAGGCACAAACACGACCGCCACAAGAAAGCAGGCGGTAGCGTCTCTGCGGCTGTAAGAAATGTGCGCCAAAAGGTGCGCCAACAAATAGCACCTATATACTGCCATGATGAATGTCCCATACTGTGGCCCTCCAGGAAAAATGACGTGCAAAGGGGTACCCACAAACACGGACACCCGCTGACAAAAAATACGTGTGCGTGGATACCGGGGTGCGCGGGAAGTCTAACACGCGATTTCAGCAGGGTACGTGCATCACAGGGGTTCGCGTGAAGTTATTCACGCGATCGGGCCTGGGGGAGCGGGCTACGTGTATTTCAGGGGTTCGCGTGAAGTTTCACATGCGATCGGGCCTGGGGGAGCGGGCTACGTGTATTACAGGGGTTCGCGTGAAGTTCCTCACGCGATCGGGCCTGGGGGAGCGGGCTACGTGTATTACAGGGGTTCGCGTGAAGTTCCTCACGCGATCGGGCCTGGGGTAGCGGGCTACGTGTATTACAGGGGTTCGCGTGAAGTTCCTCACGCGCCCGGGCCTGGAGGTGCGGGCTACGTGTATTCCAGGGGTGCGCGGAAAGTTCCACACGCGAATAGCCTTGGGGCGCGTGTATTCCAGGGGTGCGCGGGAAGTTCCACACGCGAATAGCCTGGGCGCGTGTATTTCAGGGGTGCGCGGGAAGTTCCACACGCGAATAGGCTGGGCGCGTGTATTTCAGGGGTGCGCGGGAAGTTCCACACGCGAATAGCCTGGGGGCGCGTGTATTCCAGGGGTGCGCGGGAAGTTCCACACGCGAATAGCCTGGGCGCGTGTATTTCAGGGGTGCGCGGGAAGTTCCACACGCGAATAGCCTGGGCGCGTGTATTTCAGGGGTGCGCGGGAAGTTCCACACGCGAATAGCCTGGGCGCGTGTATTTCAGGGGTGCGCGGGAAGTTCCACACGCGAATAGCCTGGGGGCGCGTGTATTTCAGGGGTTCGCGGGAAGTTCCACACGCGAATAGCCTGGGCGCGTGTATATCAGGGGTGCGCGGGAAGTTCCACATGTGATTTGACAGTGTGGGTCCTCCCAGGTGTACCCTGTACACCCTCCACGGCCCCTGCAGGCAGCCCACACCACAGGGGACTACCCTGCATCCCTGGTCATGTCCCGCAGGCAGCCCACCCACCATGGGCATGCCCCCCAGCAAAGGCACATGTCTCCTTGAACTAATGACCACCAACTCATGTCCCCTTGCACCCCCACCCCCCAGCACTGTGGGGCAC